>NC_052158.1:159058235-159379574 GCF_902713615.1 Scyliorhinus canicula | reverse complement strand
CTTGTTCATGATTTTCTTCAGGTTAATGCGCAGGTTCAGTCTGCAGTTAGGAAGGCAAATGCAATGTTCGCATTCACGTCGAGAGGGCTAGAGTACAAGACCAGGAATGTACTTCTGAGGCTATATAAGACTCTGGTCAGACTCCATTTGGAGTATTGTGAACAGTTTTGGGCCCCTTATCGAAGGAAGGATGTGCTGGCCTTGGAAAGGGTCCAGAGGAGGTTCACAAGAATGATCCCTGGAATGATGAGCTTGTCGTATGAGGAACGGTTGAGGACTCTGGGTCTGTACTCGTTGGAGTTTAGAAGGATGAGGGGTGATCTTGTAGAAACTAACAGGATACTGCGAGGCCTGGATAGAGTGACCGTGGAGAGGATGTTTCCACTTGTAGGAAAAACTAGAAGCAGAGGACACAATGTCAGACTAAATGGACAATCCTTTAAAACAGAGATGAGGAGGAATTTCTTCAGCCAGAGGATGGTGGATCTGTGGAACACTTTGCTGCAGAAGGCTGTGGAGGCCAAATCACTGAGTGTCTTTAAGTCAGAGATAGATAGGTTATTGATTAACAAGGGGATCAGGGGTTATGGGAGAAGGCAGAATGGGGATGAGAAAAATGTCAGCCGTGATTGAGTGGCATTGCAGACTCGATGGGCCGAGTGACCTAATTCTGCTCCCATGTCTTATGATTGAGCTTGCTTCCACCACATTTGCAGGCAGTGCATTCCAGACCTGAACCACTCTGTCGGAAAACATTTTTTCTCACATCTGCTTCTTTTGCAAAAACTTTAAATCTATGCCCTCTCGTTCTTCTTCCTGTTGTGGGTGATATTGCCTCACTATGGCAATAATAATATCTTTCCTGAGGTAAGGGGCCAAAGCAGTACGCCAGGTATGGCCTAACCAACTCTTTATAATTGAAGCAAGACTTTGCTGCTCCTGTACTCAAACCCTCATGCAATGAAGGTGAAGATTCCATTAGCTTTCCTAATAGCTTTGCTGCACCTGCGTGTTGCCTTTCTGTATCTTATTGACTAGGGTACCCAAGCCCCTGTGTTCATTTTGTTTTCTTTATTCGTTCATTGGATGTGGGTGTCGCTGGCTAGGGCAACATTTATTGCCCATCCCTGAGGGCATTCAAGGGTCAACCACATTGCTGTGGGTCTGGAGTCACATGTAGGTCAGACCAGGTATGGATGACAGATTTCCTTCACTAAAGAACATAGAGACATTGATGTTTACAGCGTGAAAACAGATCCTTTGGCCCAACTTGTCCATGCTGCCCAATTTTTAACCACTAAGCTAGTTCCAATTGCCCACATGTGGCCCATATCCCTCTATACCAGGGGTGGGCAAACTACGGCCCACGGGCCGCATGCGGCCCGCCAAAGGTCTTTATGCGGCCCACCAAGATCAAGTCATTAAAAAAAAACATTTTTAAACATTTTTTTTATTTTTATTTTTTTTAAGGTTAATGTTGGGTTACTTACTGGTATAGGGTGGATACGTTGACTTGAGTAGGGTGATCATTGCTCGGCACAACATCGAGGGCCGAAGGGCCTGTTCTGTGCTGAACTGTTCTATGTTCTATACGAGGCGCCCAGAATCATAACCGGGTGAAGTAATTATTTTACTTAATATACTATGCGGCCCTTTAAAATTGTGAATTTCTGAATGTGGCCCTTGCACGGAAAAGTTTGCCCACCCCTGCTCTATACACAACTTTCCCATATAACTGTCAAAATGCTTTTTAAAAGACAAAATTGTAACCAGCTCATTCCAGACAGTCACCACTCTCTGGTGTGTGAAAAATTGCCCCTCTGGACCCTTTTATATCTCTCCCCTCTCACCTTAAACCTACACCCTCTAGTTTTAGACTCTCCTACCTTTGGGAAAAGATGTTGACTCATCTATGCCCCTCATTATTTTATAGACCTTTATAAGATCACCCCTAAGCCTCCTCCGCTCCAGGGAAAAAGTCCCAGTCTATCCAGCCTCCCATTATAACTCAAACCATCAGGTCCCGGTAGCATCCTAGTAAATCTTTTCTGCACTCTTTCTAGTTTAATATTGATACCCTTATTAAAATAGGGTGACCAGAACAGTACACAGTATTCCAAGTGTGGCGTTACTAATGTCTTTTACAACTTCAGCAAGACATCCTAACCCCTGTATTCAATGTTCTGACCAATAAAACCTAGCATACTGAATGCCTTCTTCACCACCCTGTCCACCTCCGACTCCACCTTCAAGGAGCTATGAACCTGTACTCCCAGATCTCTTAGTTAATGGTAGGGAGTTGGGGAGAGTTATAGAATAGAGTAGGTTCTGCCCCTATTCGATCTACCAAAATGCATCACCTCACATTTATCTAAATCAGGGGTGGGCAAACTTTTCCGTGCAAGGGCCACATTCAGAAATTCACAATTTTAAAGGGCCGCATAGTATATTAATTAATAGTCCCGGTTGTAACCAATTAGCGTGCGGCATATACCTCAGCGCTTCCCCCAGCGGCATCCTGCCTTTAGCCGCTTTTTGTCTACTTTTCAAAAATGGCGCTTCACCTGGTTATGATTCTGGGCGCCTCATATAGAACATAGAACAGTACAGCACAGAACAGGCCCTTCGGCCCTCGATGTTGTGCTGAGCAATGATCACCCTACTCAAGTCAACGTATCCACCCTATACCAGTAACCCAACAGCCCCCTCCCCCCCCATTAACCTTATTTAAAAAAAAAAAATTTTTTTTTAAATAATTTTTTTTATTTTTTATGACTTGATCTTGGTGGGCCGCATAAAGACCTTTGGCGGGCCGCATGCGGCCCACGGGCCGTAGTTTGCCCACCCCTGATCTAAAGGAAGCTCCATCTGCCATTTATTGGCCCCCTGGCCCAATTGATCAAGATCCCGTTGCAATCCTAGATAACCTTCTTCTCTGTCCACTATGCCACCAATCTTAGTGTCATCTGCAAACTTACTAACTATGCCACCTAAATTCTCATCCAAATCATTGACATAAATCGCAAATAAGAGTGGACCCAGCAAGGAGGCACACCGCTGGTCACAGGCCTCCAGTTTGAAAAAGCTCTGATAAGTTTTATACCCACCCAGTAGTGAACCAGATGGATATTTGCTACAATCGACAATGGTCGTCATTTGACTTTTAATTCCAGGTCTTTTATTGAATTCACATTCCACCATCTGCCCTGGTCAGATTCAAATCCATGTCCTAAAGCATTACCCTGGGTCCCTGGATTACTAGTCCAGTGACAATATTACTGTGCCACTGCCTCCTCTTAAGCACATTCTAATGTCTTACCATACAAGAAATATGCTGTACATCTGTTCCAACTACAAAAGTAGATGACCTCCTGTTTTTCCACGTTATATTCACTCTGCCATGTTCTTGGCCACTCACAAAAGTCTGTCCAAATCCTCTTGAAATTGCATCTTCCTCAAAACACACATTCATACCTGATACAACATTGTTATTTGTAAAGTTGGAAATATTACATTTGGTCCCCACATCCAAATGGGTTCCTTAAAACCTACGAGTTTGACCAGGTTTCTGGTTACCTGTTCTCATAACTCCTCCTTTGGATTGGTGTTGACTTTTGTCTCATTATCGGCCTGTGAAGCACCTTGGGATATTTTACAATGCTTACGGTGCCATGCAAGTTCTGTCCATATTACCCGATTCTTGCCATGATCTGTCATGTCTGTGTGCTGGGTTTGCAGCATCACAAGTACTTGTCAGAATGTGTTCACAATGGACCACGACACTACAATAGCAGCCCACCTCTGGTGTGAGACAAAGATCTGAAATTAAAATTTTAGGTTCGTAAGTGAAGGAAAAGCTTGCATTTACACAGATAATAAAACACTGCAACTGCATTTTTAATTTTGGAAATGTTAGTGTGTCTGCACATGGCAAGATCCCACTAACATGAGATTTAAAATAACAGGGTAATTGTGGGATAGTAAAGTAAAAGTCTCCATAGTCCCAGTTGACCATAGGCTGCTTTCCCTTTTGAGAGTGGGGGAGAGCTGACTGGTGGCGATATAACCTGAGGATCACAACATCTCAGGCGAGGGGCAAGGTTGAGAAGATGGGGCCTTCATGAATATCCTCAGCTGGGTCAGGAATTGAACCTGCGCACTTGGCCTCGTTCTGAATCACGGACCAGTTGCCCTGCCAACTGAGCTAAAGCTATGTTCTGACTGAGACCTATCACTGTATAACACTGGAGTACAGCACTTGTGGGGGCTATCACTGTGGAACAGTACTTGTGGAGGCAGGTCTGTCGTTCTATAACACTGGTGGTACTGTAAGGAGGTCATTCATGACTCAGCAAAAATATATCCTAGTAAGCAAGAAAGCTGAGAGAGGGATAAAACAACCACAGCTAACCAAAGAAGTTGAGGAGAATATTAAGTTGAAAGAAAAAGCATATAAGGAGGCAAAAGTCAGTGATAGCCCCGAAGACTGGGATAAATTCATGATCCAGCAAAGGAGGACTAAATAGATAGTAGAGAAAGAGAATATACTAGTGAGAAATATAAAACTGATAAGAGCTTAAAATATATGAAAAGGAAGAGAGAGGTCAAAGTGAACGTAGGCTCCTTAGAATCTGGGGAGAAAGTTATGGGGAACAAGGAAATAGCAGAGGAGTCAAACAGATATTTTGCATCAGTCCCTGTGGTGTACGATGCTTCAAACATCCCAATAACCAGAGGAAGCAATTAAATATCATCGCCATCAGTAAAGAAGTAGTATTAGACAAGCTAATGGGGTTAAAGGCAGATAGGTCTGATAAGCCCTGATGGATTAAATCCTAGGGTCCCAAAATAAATAGCTATAGAGATAATGGATGTATTATTGTAATTTTCCAAAATCCTTGGATTGTGGTGAAGTACCGGAGGATTGAAAAGCTGCCAATGTGACACCCCTGCTCAAAAAGGGTGGAGTAGCTGTAGACCTATTTACCTAACGTCTATTATTGGAAAAATGTTGGAAATAATTATTAAGGAAGTAATAACAGCACATTTGGGAAATCCTAATCTACTCGATACAGTCAGCATGGCTTCAGGAAAGGGAAATTGTGTCAGACTAATTTATTACTTTTTCCAGAAAGTCACAACCAAAGTTGATCGAGGGGAACCAGTAGATGTTGTATTTGGCCATCCCAAAGGCATTTGATAAGGTCCCTCACAAAAGGTTAAGTCATACGATAAGAGCCCATGGTGTTGTAGGTAGTATGTTGGTTTGGGTAGAGAATTAACTAATGGGTAGGAAACAGCGAGTGGGGATCAGGAGTTCTTTTCCGATTGGCGAGCTGTAGCCAATGGGGTTCCACAGGGATCAGTGCTGGGACCACAACTGTTTACAACATATATTAATGACTTGGAAGAAGGAAGCGAATGTACTGTAGACACATTTGCAGACAACACAAAAGTAGGTGGAAAGGCAAGTTGGGAGAGGAGCACAAACAGTTTTCAAAGAGAGATTGATAGATTGAGTGGGCAAAAAGTTGGCAAATTGAATATAACATGGGAAAATGTGAGGTTGTTCAATTTGGAAAGGAGAACAAAAAACAGTATTATTTAAATGGAGAAAAACTGCAGAAAGCTGCAACACAAAGGGACATGCACAAAACACAAAGTTAGTACATGGGTACAGCAAGTAATTAAGAAGGCTAATGGAATGTTGGCCCTTATTTCAAGGAGGTTGGAGTATAAGAGTCGGGAAGTCTTGCTGCAGCCGTACAAGGTACTGGTGAGACCACATCTGGAGCACTGGGAGCAGTTCTGATCCCCTTATTTAAGGGAAGGTATTATGTAATTGAAGGAGATTCAGATAAGGTTCACTAGGATGATCCCCAATATAGGGGGATTGTCTTATGCGGTTAAACAGGTTGGGACTCCATTCATTGGAATTTAGAAGTGATTTCATTGAAACGTAGAGGATTCTTAAGGGTCTTTACAGGGTAAATGCTGAGAGGACGTTTCCCCTCGCGGGAGAGTTTCGGACCAGAAGGCAGAGTCTCAGAATAAAGGGCTGCCAATTTAAGACTTTGATTAGGAGGAATTTCTTCTCTTGAGGGTTGTGAGTTTGTAGAACTCCTTGCCACAGAGGGCTCTGGGGGCAGAGTCCTTTTTAAGGCTGGGATAGATTGATTCTTGGTCAGTAAGGGAATCGGGCCCAATGTTTGCATGGGTCACCCCCACAGCCCAAAGATGTGCAGGACAGGTGGATTGGCCATGCTAAATTGCCCCTTAATTGGAAAAGTAAAAAATTGGGTACTCTAAATTTATTTTTTTTGAAGTAAGGGAATAAGGGGTTAGAGTACTGGTGGGCACAGGTCTGTCACTGTATAACACTATGTACAGTACTGGTGGGGACGGGTCTGTCACTGTATAACACGGGTACAGTACTGGTGGGAACGGGTCTGTCACTGTATAACACTGGGGTACAGTACTGGTGGGAACGGGTCTGTCACTGTATAGCATTGGCGTACAGTACTGGTGGGCACAGGTCTGTCACTGTATAACACTGGGGTACAGTACTGGTGGGGACGGGTCTATCTCTGTATAACACTGGGGTACAGTACTGGTGGGCACAGGTCTGTCACTGTATAACACTGGGGTATAGTACTGGTGGGGATGAGTCTGTCACTATGACATGGGTACAGTACTGGTGGGACAGGTCAGTTTCTGTATAACACTGGGATACAGTACTGGTGGGGACAGGTCTGTCACTGTATAACACTGGGGTACAGTACTGGTGGGGATGGATCTGTCACTGTATAACACTGGGGTACAGTACTGGTGGGGATGGATCTGTCACTGTATAACACTGGGGTACAGTACTGGTGGAGACGGGTCTGTCACTGTGTAACACTGGGGACAGTACTGGTGGGCATTTAATTCTATACCACTTATCCCTACTCTCCCCTTCCCTTTGTGTTATTAGTATTCAGAAATCAATTGATTTCTGTCCTGAACATGCACAAACGCTGAGCCTTCACAACCCTCTGAGGTAGAGAATTCCAAATATTCACTGTCCTTTTAGTAAGGCATTCACTCTCATCTCCGTCCCAAGTGGCCGACATCTTATTCTGAGAGTGTTCTCGTACCCCCTCCTCCCAGCAAGAATAAATGTTGTTCCTGCATCTTCCCTGTCACACCCTGTAAAAATTTAGTCAGTTTCAGTGAGATCACTCTATAATCTCCAAAACTCCAGGGAACACGGGTCCAGTTTTCTCAATCACTCCTCACTGAACAATCCTACCATCCCGAGAATTAGTCTGGTGAACCTTTGTTGCACTCTCTCTCAGGGAACTATATTCTTCCTCGGACAAGTTGATGAAAACTACCCGGTACTTCAGGTGTGGTCTCATTAAAGCGCTATATATACAGTTGCAGCGAGACATCTTTTATACTCTGATCCTCTTGCAATACAAAGCCAAGCCACTTGCTTCCTATACTTTTTGTTAACTTTTATTGACCCATAAACAAGGTCCCTTTGGACATCAACATTTAATCTCTCGCCATTTAAGAAATACTCTGCCTTTCTGAACAAACTGGATAACTTCACTTTTCCGCATTATATTGTCTAAATCTCCATGAAATTTCTTTGCATCTTCCTCATAGTTCACACTCCCACTGGTTTTGTGTCATCAGCAAACTTAGAAGTGTTACATTTGGTTCCCACTTCCAAATCATTGATGTAAATTGGGAATAGTTTGGAGCCCAAGAACTGACCCCTGCTAGTCACCCCACTTGTCTCTCAGCCTGCCAACCACAGGATATTTATTCTAACTGTTTTCTGTCTTTCAACCAATTCTCAATCCATTATTTTGTCCGTTTATCACATCCTTTATAATAGATTCTAACATTTCCCTCCTACTGATATCAGGATAAAAGTCTCTAGCTCCCTGTTTTCTCTCTCCCTCCTTTCTTCAACAGTGGGGTTATAATTGCTACTTTCCAATCTGCAGGAATTATTCCATAATCTATAGAATTTTGGAAGATGACCATTGATGCATCCACTATCTTTACAGCCACCTTTTTCAACACTCTGGGATGTAAATCATCAGGTCCCAGGGATTTATCAACTTTCAACCCCATTATTTTCTCCAGTGTTACTAATGTTTACATGTATTGATCTCTTTGAGTTCCTTATGCTCAAAGCTTGGGAGGCTTTTTGTATCTTCCTCAGTAAAGACCGAGACAATATTTGTTTAGTTTTGATGCAATTTCCTGGTGTTCATTATAAATCCTCCTGTCTCTGGCTATAATGGGCCCACATTTGTCTTTGCTAATATCTTCATTTCTCCATAATATAGAAGCTTTTTCAGTCCATTTTTATGTATTTTGCTAGTTTACTTTCATATTCTGGACTCCGTTTGCAAAAAACAGCTCTGTGAACACTGAGGATTATTTAGCAAACATTAATCGCGGAATCAGATCTAATGTTGAACGCTGTTTTGAATTTTCCATGCACAAGCTAGTTGGGTTTGGTCTGTACCTTGCTGTTGCGAACCACCTTGCTGGTGTTTGAGCTGATCCTCCAGCAGTCTTTGGGAAGTGAGGCCCAGATATCTAACCGTAAACTGGCACAGATTTATACAGTATATCACATTACACATTGGTATTATAAGCAGAACATTTTTTGGCTTCTCAGTAGCACCCTATTAGTGAACAACCAATTTAAGATTGGTGTCGCAGTGTTTCCTCACATAATGGGTGCTAGAAGCTACGTATAAACGCATACAGGGCACTGTCCTTTGCAGAAAGAAACAGCATATCCACGCATTGTGCCTTTTCAACTAATCAAAAGCATGGGGTCTAGTCATTCATAGAACAATAGAACCATAGAACATACAGTTCAGAAGGAGGCCATTCGACCCATCAAGTCTGCACCCACCCACTTAAGCCCTCACTTCCACCCTATCCCTGTAACCCAATAACCCCTCCTAACCTTTTTGGACGCTAAGAGCAATTTAGCAGGGGCAGACAATTTAGCCTGGCCAATCCACCTAACCTGCATGCCTATGGACTGTGGGAGGAAACCGGAACACCCTGAGAAAACCCACACAGACACGGGGAGAACTTGCAGACTCTGCACAGATACCCAGCAGGGAATCGAACCTGGGATCCTGGCGCTGTGAAGCCACAGTGCTAACCACTGTGCTACCGTGATGCCCTTGGTTCATTCCCCATGGCAGTGGTTTGAAATTGTTAACAGTTAACTGTCCCAAGGTAATGCCTCTACCAGTCAGAGTTCACGTGACAATTAATCCGTACCCTACTTTCATGGAATATAAAGTTTTGACCCCTTTACAATTGTTATTCTTGCAAACTGTCCAGATGAATCCAAAGCAGACAGCTTCAACGGCATGTCCCTTTCTTCAGAAATACTCCAGTCTGCAGTACCAAACAACTAATTATTTTTAAATTAATGCTGCATCTCTCCACCACTTAACCTACTACTTTAAACCTTAGTGGCACAATAAATTTTACTCTGTAAAATGAAATCACAGATTCACCAGCTTTGGCTTTTTCATCTGCTTGTGTCTGTTAATTATAGAGGATTATGTAATATTTTTACATTTTTCTTATTTTCAGCTATTTACAGACACCACCTAACAGTAGTTACTCACCAACCAAACAATTTAAGATTTTCTCTGCTGTTTCCTTTTCCAAACACGGTCAGCTCCACAATGCTCCCGATTCTAGCCACTTCCTCCTGGGTCCAGGCTGCTGCAAACTCAGTCAATCATCAACCTGGCAGCCTTGTAATTCACACCTACATTCATTCCCAACAAGGCAGCAACTGATTGTTTTAAATGTTACTTTTGTAACACTGTGATACAGCAAGGAGGGGGGAGGGGTGGGGGTGGGGGGGGGGGGGGGTGGCGACAGGTCTATCACTGTATAACACTGGGGTACAGTACTGGTGGGGACGGGTCTGTCATTGTATAACACTGGGGTACAGTACTGGTGGGGAATGGGTCTGTCGCTGTATAACACTGGGATACAGTACTGGTGGGGACAGGTCTGTCACTGTATAACACTGGGGTACAGTACTGGTGGGGATGGGTCTGTCACTGTATAACACTGGGGTACAGTGTTGGTGGGGATGGGTCTGTCACTGTATAACACTGGGGTATAGTACTGGTGGGGACGGGTCTGTCACTGTATAACACTGGGGTACAGTACTGGTGGGGACAGGTCTGTCACTGTATAACACTGGGGTACAGAGTTGGTAGGGACGGGTCTGTCACTGTATAACACTGGGGTATAGTACTGGTGGGGACCCGTCTGTCACTGTATAACACTGGGGTACAGTGTTGGTGGGGACGGGTCTGTCACTGTATAACACTGGGGTACAGTACTGGTGGGGACGGGTCTGTCACTGTATAACACTGGGGTACAGTACTGGTGGGGATGGGTCTGTCACTGTATAACACTGGGGTACAGTGTTGGTGGGGATGGGTCTGTCACTGTATAACACTGGGGTACAGTACTGGTGGGGAATGGGTCTGTCGCTGTATAACACTGGGATACAGTACTGGTGGGGACAGGTCGGTCACTGGATAACACTGGGGTACAGTGTTGGTGGGGATGGGTCTGTCACTGTATAACACTGGGGTATAGTACTGGTGGGGACGGGTCTGTCACTGTATAACACTGGGGTACAGTACTGGTGGGGACAGGTCTGTCACTGTATAACACTGGGGTACAGAGTTGGTAGGGATGGGTCTGTCACTGTATAACACTGGGGTATAGTACTGGTGGGGACCGGTCTGTCACTGTATAACACTGGGGTACAGTGTTGGTGGGGACGGGTCTGTCACTGTATAACACTGGGGTACAGTACTGGTGGGGATGGGTCTGTCACTGTATAACACTGGGGTACAGTACTGGTGGGAAAGGGTCTGTCACTGTATAACATGGGTACAGTACTGGTGGGGATGGGTCTGTCACTGTATAACACTGGGGTACAGTACTGGTGGGGACGGGTCTGTCACTGTATAACACTGGGGTTCAGTACTGCTGGGGACTGGTCTGTCACTGTATAACACTGGGGTACAGTACTGGTGGGGTCGGGTCTGTCACTGTATAGCACTGGGGTATAGTACTGGCGGGGACGGGTCTGTCACTGTAACATTGGGGTATAGTACTGGTGGGGACGGGTCTGTCACTGTAACATTGGGGTATAGTACTGATGGGGACGGGTCTGTCACTGTATAACACTGGGGTACAGTACTGGTGGGGACGGGTCTGTCACTGTATAACACTGGGGTATAGTACTGGTGGGGACGGGTCTGTCACTGTATAACACTGGGGTACGGTACTGGTAGGGATGGGTCTGTCACTGTATAACACTGGGGTACAGTACTGGTGACGAAGGGTCTGTCACTGTATAACACTGTGGTACAGTACTGATGAGGAAGGATCTGTCACTGTATAACACTGGGGTACAGTACTGGTGGGGACGGGTCTGTCACTGTACAACACTGGGGTATAGTGCTGGTGGGGATGGGTCTGTCACTGTATAGCACTGGGGTATAGTACTGGCGGGGACGGGTCTGTCACTGTAACATTGGGGTACAGTACTGGTGGGGACGGGTCTGTCACTGTATAACACTGGGGTACAGTACTGGTGGGGACAGGTCTCACTGTACAACACTGGGGTATAGTGCTGGTGGGGATGGGTCTGTCACTGTATAACACTGGGGTACAGTACTGGTGGGGACAGGTCTCACTGTACAACACTGGGGTACAGTACTGGTGGGGACGGGTCTGTCACTGTATAACACTGGGGTACAGTACTGGTGGGGACAGGTCTGTCACTGTATAACACTGGGGTACAGTACTGATGAGGAAGGATCTGTCACTGTATAACACTGGGGTACAGTACTGATGAGGAAGGATCTGTCAGTGTATAAAACTGGGGGACAGTACTGGTGGGGACTGGTCTGTCGCTGTATAAAACTGGGGGACAGTACTGGTGGGGATGGGTCTGTCAGTGTAAAATACTGGGGTACAATACTGGTTGGGACGGGACTATCACTGTACAACACTGGGGTACAATACTGGTGGGGACGGGACTATCACTGTATAAAAATGGGGGACAGTACTGGTGGGGATGGGTCTGTCCGTGTATAACCTGAGAAGTCTTCCGGTGGCGACATGCAGATGAGCAGCCACACGATGTGGCTCCTGCTCAGGAACTTTTATTTTAGCCATTTTTGCCCTATTTGTGCAGGAGATTTGGGCTGGAGTTTGGTTAGATTGATGTGTTAAGGTTCCCATGCCAAATGGATGCCCAATAAATGCAGAACAATAATGAAACATCCTCCTGCTCTGAAGCCTTGCGAGCTCTGTCAGTAAGGAAAATGGTGCAGGCTCCTGGGTGGTTGATTCACAAACCGCTGAGAGGCTTACAAGCATCCTCGTGGGGGAACTTCAGAATCCATGGTAGGCGGTCTCTTGAGGATCGTGCGGGGGCGATGTTCTTGATTTGAGCGACCTCGGCAAAATGGATGAAGTGGTAAAGGCAAAAGCATGGAGCTAAAAGAAGTGGAGGTGGCTCTTTCGAGGCAAAGTGATCAGATCACCTCTCTGTAACGGGAGGTGGCGGGTTGGCCAGTGACAGCTGGAGGTGGCGGGGTGGCCAGTGGCAGCTGGAGATGGCGGGGTGGCCAGTGGCAACAAGACATTAAGAGGCAAGGAGGACGATTTGTCAAGTTGTTCCAGAAGACTGAACTTGAGGGTGGTTGGATTGCCGGAAGGCTTGGAGGTTCGAGACCAACAAAATTTATGGTGCAGTTGTTTTGGAAGATGGAGAGGGAATGGGAAATGGCGTCCCCTCCTGGACAAAGAAAATTACAGCACAGGAACAGTCCCTTCGGCCATCCAAGCCTGCACTGACCGTGCTGCCCATCTGAACTAAAACCCCCGATCCTTCGGGATCCATAACCCTTGATTGCTCGGCAATGAACCAGGCCAGGTGTCAGATGTCTCTGTGGGAGAGCATTTCGGTGACAGTGACCACAACTCCTTGACCCTTACCATAGTCATGGAGAGGGATAGGAACACGCAGTATGGGAAGGTATTTAATTGGGGGAAGGGAAATTATATTGTTATTAGACAGGAGCTGAGGAGCATAAAGTAGGAACAATTGTTCTTTGGGAAATGCACAACAGTAATGTGGGGATTGTTTCAGTAGCACTTGCTGTGAGAGCTGAATAGTTTTGTCCCACTGAGACGAGGAAGGAATGGTAAGGTGAAGGAGCCTTGGATGACAAGAGAAGTGGAGCTTCTAGTCAAGAGGAAGGTTATATAAGGTTGAGGAAGCAAGGATCTGACTCGGCTCTAGAGGGTTACAAGGTAGCCAGGAAAGAGCTCAAAAATGGACTGAGGAGAGCTAGAAGGGGGCATGGAAAAAGTCCTGGCAGGAAGGATTAGGGAAAACCCCAAGATGATCAGAGTGAGAGTAGGGCCGATCAGGGATAGTGGAGGGAACTTGTGCCGAGAGTCTGAAGAGATGGGGGAGGCCCTAAATGAACACTTTGCTTCAGTATTCATTAGAGAGAGAGGGACGTTGTTGCCCATGAGAACAGTGTGAACCAGGTTAATAGATTTGAACATTTTGATATTAAGAAGGAGGATGTGCTGGAAATTTTGAAAAGCATCAGGATAGATAAGTCCCCTGAGCCTGATGGGATATACCCAAGGTTACTACGGGAAGCGAGGGAGGAGTTTGCTGCGACGTTTGCGATGATCTTTGCGTCCTCATTCTCCACTGGAGTAGTACCGGATGATTGGAGGGAGGTGAATGTTGTTCCCCTATTCAAGAAAGGGAATAGGGAAATCCCTGGGAATTACAGATCAGTCAGTCTTATGTCTGTGGTGAGTATAATATTGGAAAGGATTCTGAGAGATAGGATTTATGATTGTTCAGAAAAACATAGTTTGATTAGATAGTCAGCATGGCTTTGTGAGGGGCAGGTCATGCCTCACAAGCCTCATTGAATTATTTGAGGATGTAACAAGACACATTGATAAAGGTCGGGCAGTGGATGTGGTGTATATGGATTTCAGTAAGGTAATTGATAAGGTTCCCCATGGTAGGCTCATTCAGAAAGTTAGGGGGCATGGGATACATTGAAATTTGGGTGTCTGGATACAGAATTGGCTGGCTGAAAGAAGACAGTGAATGGTAGTGGTGGAAAGTATTCCGCCTGGAGGTCAGTGACCAGTGGTGTCCCGCAGGGATCTGTTCTGGGACCTCTGCTCCTTGTGGCATTTAAAAATGACTTGCATGAGGAAGTGGAAGGTTGGGAAGTAAGTTTGACGATGACACGAAGGTTGGGGGGGTTGTAGATAGTCTTCAGGGTTGTTGCAGGTTACAACAGGACATTGACAGGATGCAGAGCTGGGCTGAGAAGTGACCGATGGAGTTCAACCTTGATAAATGTGAAGTGATTCATTTTGGAAAGAACATAGAACATACAGAGCAGAAAGAGGCTATTTGGCCCATCGAGTCTGCACCGACCTACTTAAGCCCTCACTTCCACCCCATCTCTGTAACCCAATAACCCCTCCTAACCTTTTTGGACACTAAGGGTAATTTAGTATGACCAATCCATCTAACCTGCATGTCTTTGGACTGTGGGAGGAAGCCGGAGCACCCGCAGGAAACCCACGCAGACACTGGGAGAACGTGCAGACTCCACACAGACAGTGGCCCAGCAGGGAATCGAACCTGCAACCCTGGCCCTGTGAAGCAACAGTGCTAATCACTTGCGCTGCCTGTAAAATTTTGGAATGTCGAATTTGAATGCTGAATACAGGGTTAAAGGCAGGATTTTTGGAAGTGTGGAGGAACAGAGGGATCTTGGGGTCCGTGTACATAGATCCCTCAAAGTTGCCACCCAGTTTGATAGGGTTGTTAAGAAGGCATATGGTGTGTTGGCTTTCATTAACAAGGGGATTGAGTTCAAGAGTCGCAAGGTTTTCCTGCAGCTTTATAAAACTCTGGTCACCTCATTATAGGAAGGATTTGGATGCTTTGGAGAGGGTGCAGAGGAGATTTACCAGGATGCTGAATGGACTGGAGGGCATGTCTTATGAAGAAAGGTTGAGGGAGCTAGGACTTTTCTCACTGGAGCGAAGAACGCAGAGAGGTTACTTGATAGAGGTGTACAAGGTGAGGAGAGGCATGGATCGAGTGGATAGCCAGAGACTTTTCCCCAGGGTGGAAATGGCTGTCACGAGGGGGACATAATTTTAAGGTGATTGGAGGAAGGTATAGGGGGGGATGTCAGAGGTAGTTTCTTTACACAGAGAGTGGTGGGTGCGTGGAATGCACTGCCAGCAGAGGTGGTGGAGTCAGAGTCATTAGGGACTCTAAGCGACTCTGGACAGGCACATGGACAGCAGTAAATTGAAGGGGTGTAGGTTAGGTTGATCTTAGATTAGGATAAATGGTCGGCACAACATCGTGGGCTGAAGGGCCTGCACTGTTCTATGTTCTGTGTATCCAGGCTCCCACCACCCTCTGTGTAAAAGAAACCTGCCTGGTACATCTACTTTTTAAAAAAAAATAATTTTTATTGAAATTTTTACAAAATATAAACATCTCAACTTTATTAACAAAACAACCGCGGTAACACCCCAAGAACAATACCCACCCAACTTCAAAAGCAACTACAAACAAAAGAAAAAAACAAAAGAACACCCAAACAACAAAAGGGAAAGAGATAACACCCGCCACATCCCACAAACCCATGTACACAGTTCTCCCTCCCACCGATCCAAACCCCCGCCTCCCTCCCTCACCCCACCCCGGGTTGCTGCTGCTGCCAGCCTATTTCCCTATCGTTCCACCGGGAAGTCCAGGAAAGGCTGCCACTGCCTAAAGAACCCTTGTACTGATCCCCTCAGGGCAAATTTCACCTTCTCCAATTTAATGAACCCCGCCATATCACCGATCCAGGCCTCCACGCTTGGGGGCCTCGCATACTTCCATTGGAGCAAGATCCTCCGCCGGGCTACTAGGGTCGCAAAGGCCAGAACACCGGCCTCTTTCGCCTCCTGCCCTCCCGGCTCCACTGCAACCCCAAAAATTGCAAGTCCCCAGCCTGGCTTGACCCTGGATCCCACCACCCTCGACACCGTCCTTGCTACCCCCTTCCAAAACTCCCGCAGCGCTGGGCACGCCCAAAACATATGGGCGTGGTTCGCTGAGCTCCCCGAACACCTAGCACACCTGTCCTCACCCCCGAAAAACCTACTCATCCTCGTCCCAGTCATGTGGGCCCTATGCAGCACCTTGAACTGTTGGTACATGTACTTTAAACCTTGCCCATCGCACTTTAAACCTATGCTCCTAGTAATTGACTCTTCCACCCTGGGGAAAAAGCTTCTGACTATCCACTCTGTCTCTGCCCCTCCATAATCTTGTAGACTTCTATCAGGTCGCCTCTCGATGTGTGCGTAACCCTCAATTTCACTGAGTATGCCACTCCAAAGCGTACTCTGCTCTTGTACAATGCTGCCTTCACCCTGTTAAAGGCCGCCCACCTCTTCGGCAGGGCCATCGTAATGCCCTGGTAAATACGAATGCCGGTGCCTTCCCACGTCACCTTTCTTTCCTCTGTTTGCCCCACCTCAGAACCTTCTCCTTTGACTGATACCGATGGAAGCAGACTATCACCGCCCTCAGTGGGCTGATTCGCCTGCGATTTTTGGTTTTGGTTGAAGCAATGGTGGGTCCTATCCAAATCCACGGATGGGGGGAACGGGGGTAGGGAGATTACACCTTCCCATGTTGTGGAACGATTTGAAGGTGGTTATTAGCGGGGAGATAATCTCTTATAGGGCACATAAAGAGGAGAGCGAAGAGGTGGAGAGACAGAGGTCAGTGGGTGCCATCCTGGAGGTGGATCGTCAATACTCACTTGCCCTGTCGCTGGAGTTATTGGCAAGGAAAAAGAAATCGCAGATGGAATTTAGGTGGATAAATTGCCTGCCGTGTCCAAAGGTTAGGTGGGGTTACAGGATGGGATAGGGGAGTAGACTTGGAATTTGGACTACTTTTGACGGGCAGGGCCCCAGGTGCAACGCTTGAGGGTTTTATTTTATAAACATGGGGAGAAGGCCGCCCCCATCAATATCATCGCGCAATAATGTCTTGTCGGCTTCGAGCACTCCAATCCCTCGGGCAGCTTCGCTATTCTCAAAGTCTTCACCGTAAGAAAGGCAGCCCCGCCCCCCCCTTGCGAGCTTGGCTCTGCCATCCTCCCTGCCAACGCACCTTTTGCGATCCAATCCTTCTTGGGAAAGTGAAATTTGGGGTTTTGGTGGTATATTGATTGGGTGTTTTGGAGCTTTGTACCTGGACTTTTGCTGAGGGTTTTATGGGATGGCTATTGTTCTTTCTGTATCTTTTTTCCTGGAACGATTGAAGTTGAATTTGGGCAGGGGCTGGTTGACATTATGGGTTGTTGTTCTACTTTTTACACTGTGTGGGGGCACATCCTGTTAGCTATGCTGAGAAGTTCATGCGAGCGGTGGCTGAGGTATCTGCAGGTTGTACAGTGGTTTTGCCAAGACCGTAGTGTTTTGTTTCTCTTTTGGTTGGAAATGGGGAGGGTGGGAGTCTTTGTTTGCCTTGTTGCTGGATTATTTGGATGTGGTATTGATTGTGGTGGGGGGGGGGGGGGTAGTTCTCAGACGGTGACTGTGGACGTTTCTTTGTTCTGGCTTGATGGAGGGTGTGACGACCATCTTGGGTAGGCCTGATGGCTTTATTTGAGTAGTTCCTGGACTCCCCCACTGGGTGGGAATGACTGATTTTGGGTGGTCGGGGGATGTGGACCACCCCCTAATCGGCTGGGCTTTGGAATGTGAGGGGGTTAAATGTATAAATCTGTCCTGGTCCACCCACGTCGACGCTACCACCAAGAAAGCACAACAGCACCAATACTTCCTCAGGAAACTAAGGAAAATCGGCATGTCCACACTGACTCTTACCAACATTTACAGATGCACTACAGAAAGCATCCTATCTGGCTGCATCACAGCCTGGTATGGCAACTGCTCGGCCCAGGACCACAAGAAATTTCAGAGAGCCGTGAACACAGCCCAGTCCATCTCACAAACCTGCCTCCCATCCATTGATTCCATCTTCACCTCCCGCTGCCCGGGGAAAGCGAGCAGCATAGTCAAAGAATCCTCCCACCCGGCTTACTCACTCTTCCATCGGGCAGGAGATACAAAAGTCTGAGAACACGCACAAACAGATTAAAAAACAGCTTCTTCCCGGTGTTAACAGACTCCTAAACCACTCTCTTAAAGACTGACATGGTTAATACTACAGCCCTGTAGGCTTCACCCAATGCCAGTGTCTGTGTATTTACATTGTATACCTTGTGTTGCCCTATTATGTATTTCCTTTTTATTTTACTGTACTAAATGATCTGTTTGAATTGCTCACAGAAAAATACTTTTCACTGTACCTCAGTATATGTGACATTAAACAAATCGAAATCCAAATGGCCCAGTTAAAAGATCTTGGGTGTTTGAAGGCTGATGTGGTGCTGTTGCATAAGACCCATTTGTGGATTAAAGATAAGATAAGGTTATGGAAGGGCTGGGTGGGGCAAGTATTCCATTCGGGATTTGACAGTAGGGCCCAGGTCGTTTTCTTGGCAGCTAAGATAGTGATACTTCCCATTCGGATCTATGAAATGGTAAGTGGATCGTTGGTGGGTACCCCGGTGGCATTGGTCAATGGATATGCACCAAACTGGAACGATACAGCTTTTCTCAACAAGTTGCTGGCTTCTGTTCCCAATCTGGACTCACACCAGCTAATTCTGGGAGGGAATTTTAACTGTGTACTGGGTCCTCGGCAGCATTGATCGAGGCCCAAGTCTTTGAGTCCTTCTAGTGGCAAAGGCACTTTTGACCTTTAATGGAGTAGATTGTGGGGGTGGGGGACTTTACGACCAAAATCAAAACCAAAAGGATTTTTCTTTTTTGCTCTCGAGTACGGAAAGTCTACTCTCTGATCAACTCGGGATGGGGTATTCAGCAACAGCGATTTCAGATCATGCTCCACATGCTCCAACCAGGGTAGCACGACATCATAGTGGTTAGCACAATTGCTTCACAGTGCCAGGGTCCCAGGTTCGATTCCCGGCTTGGGTCACTGTCTGTGTGGAGCCTGCACGTTCTCCCCGTGTGTGCGTGGGTTTCCTCCGGGTGTTCGGGTTTCCTCCCACAGGTCCAAAGATGTGCAGGTTAGGTGGATTGGCCATGCTAAATTGCCCTTAGTGTCCAAAATTGCCCTTAATGTTGGTGAGGTTGTTGGCTTACAGGGATAGGATGGCGGTTTGGATTTGGATAGGGTGCACTATCCAAGAGCCGGTGCAGACTTGTTGGGCCGAATGGCCTCCTGCACTGTGTGTTTCATGATTCTATCATTCGGTGGTGGGGTTGGGCACCCCTCGGAGTTTGGAAGTGACATTGTTGGTGGATAAGCGATTCTGTGACAGGGTTTCCTCCACCATTGGGGAGCCCATTGATTTTAATCTGGGTGAGGAGATTCTGCCCTGCACGTTGTGGGAGGCTTTGAAGGTGGTTATTAGCGGGGGATCTCTTATAGGGCACATAAAGAGGAGAGTGAAAGGGTGAAGAGACAGAGGTTGGTGGGTGCCATCCTGGAGTGGATCACCAATATTCACTTGCCGTGACACCAGAGTTGTTGGCAAGCAAAAAGAATTGCAGTTGAAATTTGGATAACGTTTGACGGGCAGTGCACCAGCTGTGAAGGTTGAGGTCTTTTTGCGGGCCGCCCCAAAGGTGCGGAATCCTCTGCACCTTCAGGGGCTAGGCTGGCGCCAGAGTGGTTTGCGCCCTGCCAGCCGGCGTGGAAGGCCTTTGACACTGCGGCAGCCGGGGCCGAAGGGACTCCGCCGGCCGGCGCAGGTCCGCGCATTCGCGGGAGCGTCAGCGGTTGCTGACGTCATCCGCGCGCATGCACGGGGCGTGTTCACCTTCGCGCCGGCAATCGCGGAGACACGGCCAGCGCAAAGGAAAAGAGTGCCCCCACGGCACAGGCCCGCCTGCGGATCGGTAGGTCCCGATCGCGGACCATGCCTCCGTGGGGACACCCCCCGGGACCTGATTGCCCGGCGCCGCCAGGTCCCGCCGGTAAGGGACCTAGTCCAATTTACGGCGGTGGGACCTGCATAGAACAAGTGGACTTTGGCCCATCCCACGGGTCGGTGAATCGCCGGGGGGCCCGCTGCGAGCGGCCGCCGACCGGCGCATCGGGATTCCCGCCCCTGCCGAATCTCCGGCGCCAGAGAATTCGGCAGCCGGCTGGGGCGGGATTCATGCCGCCCCCCCTGGGCGATTCGCCGACCCGGCGGGGTGTCGGAGAATCCCGCGCCATGTCTAGAGGGATGTTGCCGTCCTCATGGCACAGGCGTAGATTTCTCTGATTTTTAAGGAAAGGTAAGGATCTAATAAAGTGTGGGTTATATCGCACTATTTCATTATTGAATGAGGATGCAAAGTTGTTGGTGAAGCTTTTGGCAATGCGCATGGAGCCATGCCCTCCTGGGGTTATATGGAAAGAACTGACTGGGTTTGTTAAGGGCAGGCAGTTTTCGGCTGATATTCGGTGATTGCTTAATGTTATTCTGGCCCCCCTCTTTAGCCCCTGAGCCAGAGGTAATTTTTCTTTGGATGCTGAAAAGGCATTTGAGAGTGTGGATTTGGGGTATCTGTTCCAGATCCTGGGAAGATTTGGTTGTGGATCTAGATTTGGGTGGCATGGTAGCACAATGGTTAGCACTATTGCTTCACAGCCCCTCGGTCCCGGGTTCAATGCCCGCTTGAATCACTGTCTGCGGAATCTGCACGTTCTCCCCGTGTCTCAGGGTGCTCTGGTTTCTTCCCGCAAGTCCCAAAACGTGCTTGTTAGGTGAATTAAGTGATTCTGAATTCTCCTGATGGTGTACCCGAACTTTTGCTGGAATGTGGCGGCTGGGGGAATTTTACAGTAACTTCATTGCAGTGTTAAGGTAAGCCCACTTGTGACTAATAAAGATTATTATTATTATTAAATCTTGGATCCAGTTCCTATATAGGACCCCACCAGGAGTGTTCGTAACAATGCTTGAGCTCAAAATAGTTCCAGCTGAAGAGAGGCACGAGGCAGGGGTGTCCCGGCTATTGTTTGCCTTGGCAATTGAGAATCTGGCCTTGGCATTCAGGCCATCTATGAAGTGGAGAGGGACAGAGGAGGAGGGGGAGAGGGGAGAGAGCATCAGGTATTCCCTGTACCTGGGTGATTTGTTGTATGTAACGGATCCTCCCTCCAGTGTAGAGGAGATAATGAAGCTACTTGGGAGTTTTGGCTCCTTCTCGGGATATAAATTCAACCTGGGCAAGCGCAAATTCTTTTCGGAGTATCTCCCAGGGAGGAGAGCTGATCTGGGGAGTTGTCTTTTCATCTGGCCAGGTCCAGCTTCTATTTGATTTGATTTATTATTGTCACATGTACAGTTAAAAGTATTGTTTATTGCATGCTGTACAAACAATGAATACTGCACATGGGGAAGGAAGGAGAGACTGCAGAATATAATGTTACAGTTGTAACAAGATGTAGAGAAAAGATCAATTTAATACGAGGTAAGTCCATTCAGACGTCTGATGGCAGCAGGGTGTATGTCCGGGGTGCATGGGGTCCTTTCTGAGGCAGCGGGAATTATAGATAGAGTCAATGGATGTGAGGCTGGTTTGCGTGATGGACTGGGCTACATTCACGACCTTTTGTAGTTTCCTGCGGTCTTGGGTAGAGCAGGCTCCATACCAAGCTGTGATACAACCGAAAAGAATGCTTTCTATGTGCATCTATAGAATTCTATTATCTAGGAATGGGGGCGGCCCATGATTGGGCTTCGCTCCATAAACAAAATTTTGTGGGTCTGTTAAATGTGCTCAAAGTGGTGCAGGCTGACGTGAGGAAGTGGGATCGCCTCCCTGTCCTTGGCAGGCAGAGTTCTATTTTTGTTTCACTGTCTCCCCATTTTCCTTCCCAAATATTTCTTTGTGGACGTTAATGAAGTGATATCTTTTATTTGGCCAGGCAAGGCCCCATGGTTTTGCAGGATGTTTTTGCAGAGGGAAAGGCAATCTGGGTGGTGGGGGGAGGGGTCTACCATTGCCCAATCTGTTATTTTATTATTGGGTGGTGAAAATTAAGATGGTGCGGGAGTGGTTTCTGGGGGCGGTTGGAGAGGAGTACCTGGAGAGGCACTAGTTTGTGGGTCTGGTTATGCCTCCTCTTCCGATTTTCCCTGCGAAGTGGACTTCAAATCCGGTGGTTGTGGCCGCGCTGAGAATATGGAGACAGTTTAGGCAACATTTCAAGCTGGGTGCCATGGTGAGGTTAGCCATATTCTGTGGTAACCATTGTGTTGTTCCAGTGGCCTGTTTTGGTCATGGGGGGGTTGGCGGGGAGGGGGGGGGGGGGGGGGGGGGGTGGGGGGGGGGGGTGAGAGAAGAAAGAGGTTGGAGGAATAGTTATAGAATGGAGGTTCACTGGTTTTGAGGAGTGGTTGGATAAATTCCAGATTCCAAGAACTACTCTGTTTAAGTATTGTCAGGTGCTTAACTTTTGTGTTAGGAGATTCCTTCCTTCCCCATGGCACCCTCATTGATGGATAGGGTTCTTTCGACAGCTGAGCTAGGGGGAGGGAAGATATTTGGTATTTAGAGTTGACTCGTGTTGGTGGAGCATGATCCATTGGATGAGATTAAAGAGGTGGGAGAGAGCTGCATTTAGTTTTGGGGAGGGAATGGGAGGTGGTGCACAGGGCACAATTGACCAGGGCACAGGAGTGTGGTTTTCTGGAGAAAGAGGAAGGTGCGAGCGTTATTCACGGTGTCCAGTGGGTTGCATGCATATGTTCTGGTTTTGCCCTAAATCGGTCTCCATCAGCACCATGTCAGGAATTCTCGGGGTTGATTTGGAGCCTTGCCCTTTGGTGACTATCTTTGGGCTCTCAGACTTGCCAGAGCTGCAGACAGGGGTGAAGGCGGATGCTCTGGCCTTTGCCTTGCTGATAGCCCGAAGGCAAGTTCCACTTGGGTGGAGAACTCTGGTTCTGCCCAGAGCTTCATTGTGGTTAAGTGATCTTATGGAGTTCTTGCACTTATGTGTACAGTGAGGGGTTCAGCAGAAGGATCTATTCAAGGTGGCAGCTGTTCACTTCCTATTTCAGGGAGCTGGCACCGTCTGATATTAAGGGAGGGGGGGGTTTGGGGTTTGTTTTGGTGTATTTCTTTGATGTAGACCTTGCTCTGCATCAGGAACCAGTTGTCTTGCCAACTGGGCTAAGCCAAGCCTCAATATTGACCATCATAAAGAGTGGCAAGGACACAATGTTCTCTGGGTGGGGGTCTTCAATGCCAATCGCCAACACTAAACGCATTCAAATGGTCATTAGATAGGCAAATGGACGATAAGGGAATAGTGTAGAGGGACTTTAGAGGGGTTTCACAGGACGGCGCAACATCGTGGGCCGAAGGGCCTGTACTGCGCTGTTATGTTCTATGATCGGCACACCATCAACCTCTTTCAATATCCACTCCCTCCACCATCAATGCATAGAGGCAGCAATGTGTACCATCTACAAGATGCACTGCAGCAGCTCTCCAGGGCTCCTTCAATAGCACCTTCCAAAACTGTTACCTCTACCAGAAGGACGAGGGTAACTGATGCTTGGCAACACCACCTTGAAGTTCACTTTGTCACGCACCAGCCTGACTTGGAGCTATATCGTTATTCTTTCACTTTCGCTGGGTCAAAATCCTCAAAACTTCCTTGCTAACAACGTTGGTGTACTTAACACCACATGGGCTGAAGTGGTTTGAGAAGGCAACCCACCACCATTTTCTCAAAGACAATCAAAATGCTGGCCTAGTCAGCAAAGCCCATGTCCTGTTAAAGAATTAGAAATGCACTAGAATTACTGTATTGGTTACTGGCCTTTCACTGTATGACGTGGGTACAGTATTGGTTGGAACAGGCATGTTAGTGTTACACACTGGAGGTGGGGCTATTTCAGGCAGATGAATTAAGTATATCACCAGCATACCAAAAAATAATAACAGGCATTTACTGAGTTACGATGCTTTCGTTATTGAAATGTCTCTGGGTCTGTACTCTGATTTGCATACTTTTGTCCTGGATTCATTGACTAGCCTTAATGGTGGCTATTGGTGAAATAACCTGGAATCTGACCTATTCATCGCTGCTTCAGGCAGAAGAATTTGTTCTTGACCCAGTATACTTTCCATTTGTCTTGGATGACTGGCATTGCAATTTCCTAATAGTTAATTAAAGATGTATGATGCCTTTAAAATGTCAATAAATCACAACAGGCTGATGATCTGACCTTTCTCGGTGTGAGAATGATGCAGGGTTTAATCATGCAATGTATATTGGTGTCTAGCAACAGACAAAGCCGAGAATGTTTGGAAGGATAAACCCATGGGTTTGTCTTCAGTTTTTGAATCTTTCAATTTCTTCTCTCTCGCCCTTCCCTCTATTCTCCCCACAGCCTTTCCCACCCTTCAGGAACTCTAGGTAAATATTTATGAATTCTAATTCCAATGGGTTGTCAGAATGGCCCATTAGAATTCAGAAGCAATCTGTCACGCAGGATACTATTCTGTGTGTTGCTTGCACGTTGTCCCTGTATTGCCAGAGTTTTGTGGTGTTTGGAGATGTAATTTTCAGCAGGTCTTTTATTACATTTTTCCCTCCAAAACGGGTAACTGGAAGGAAGTAAGGAGAAATGGGTCGCTTTCTGGTAGGCACGATGTAACTAATGGACTGTCACAGGGATCAGTGCTGAGGTCTCAACTATTTACAATCTATATCTGTGCCTTGAATGAAGGGATTGAAGAACACAGTAGTGTGGTGACTAGGGGCTTTTCACAGTAACTTCATTGCATTGTTAATGCAAGCCTACTTGTGACAATAAAGATTATTATTTAAGGTTTCTAAATTTGCAGACGACACAAAGACAGGTAGGAGAGTAAATTGTGAGGAAAACATAGTGTTTGTAAATGAACTTCAACAGATTAAGTGAATGGGCAAAACAATAGGCAGATGGAGTATAATGAGAGACGGTTTGAACTTGCCCACTTTGGCAGGTAGAATTGAAAAAGAATATATTAGTTAATTAGCAAGGGGTTGCAGAACCAGTGGTGCAGAGGAGTTTGGGTGTCCTGGTACATGAATCGCAAAAAGTTAGTTTGAAGATGCAGCAAGTGATTAGGACGGCAAATGAAATGCTGTTCTTTATTGCAAGGTGAATAGTTACAACTATATAGGGCATTAGTGCGATCACATTGAGTACTGTGCACTGTTTGGTCTCCTTAATTAATAAAGGATATAATTGTATTAGAAGCAGTTCAGAGGTTCCTGGGATCAAGGGGCAGTTGAACTTTGAGGACACATTGAGTCTGTATCCATTGGAATTGAGAGTTGATCTTATTGGAACCAATAATATTCTGAGGGGACTGAATGGGGTGAATGCTGAGGATGTTTTCCCATATGGGAAGAGTCTGGAACTAGTGTCAAAGGTTATGAGGGAAGGCTCTTCACCCTCCAGATGAGGGGACTGAGATAATTGTGTTAAGGTGCATGAGAGCAGGGAAAAGTCACATTGGATTCAAGAGTTGTCAGGAAATTATTCATTGGGCAACCAACACTTGGAATGAGCTCCACATAGAGGAGTCAATATGCAAATAGTTTAGGGAATAATTGGACATGCAGTGGGTAGACAGTGAGACAGTGACTAGGTGAATGATTAAGATGGACTGAATGGCCTTTCTAATTTGCATTGATATTGTAATTAGGGTTTCATAGTGTTTGTTATTGATGTTATGCACTATTCTTTAATTGTGTTGATGTCACCTTTGTTGCCTGTAACTTGTGAGAGTGAGATTGCAAGTGGATCCAATATTCCAGAAAGCACCTACTATTGGCATGTGAATATCTTCTAATTGTTAGTATGCAAGACATGAACATGTCAGGCTCCC
Source organism: Scyliorhinus canicula (assembly GCF_902713615.1). NCBI lineage: Eukaryota > Metazoa > Chordata > Chondrichthyes > Carcharhiniformes > Scyliorhinidae > Scyliorhinus > Scyliorhinus canicula. Next base: position 159,353,426 of record NC_052158.1, on the reverse strand, counting down.
CACTGCCATTATTTATTCACATGCCAAGTGTTTTCTCTGGAAATATAGGAACGGGAAGAGACCATCGAGTCCGTTGGACCTATTAGTCATTCAATTGGATCATGGGTGATCCATACCTTAACTCGGTTCACTTACTTGGTTCCATTGACTATTCTCAATGCCTAACAGAAATCTTATCAATCTCAATTTTGAATTGCCCCAATCTTGTTTTTTTAGGACGGAGAGTTCCAGATTTGTGATCCAATAATGCTTTCATTTTACTTGATGCTGGACTCCCCTGTTGTATTTCTTACCAGGTCAAGGCAGATTAATGGAGTTAAGATACAGATCAATCATGATGTTTGTTGGCACAGGTTCAAAGGGCTGAATGGCTGCCTCCTGTTCCAGTGGTAACTTCTATAAATGTCATTAGCCTCTGGTTCTCTTCCCCATTGTCTATGCCCCATGTTTGAGCCTACGCAGTGAATGTTGGCTAGTAATTAAAATGTGAGGTGGCATACAAACCTCAGAAATAGGAGTAAGAATGGGCCATTCAGCCCCTTGAGTCTGTACCACCATTCAATAAGATCATGACTGACCTTTAATCTCAATTTCACTTTCCTGCCCAATACTAATATCTCTTGTTTCTCTTAGTGTCCGAAAGCATCCGTCTTAAATATACTCAAACTGCATTCACAGCTCTGAGCAGGGTATTCCTATGATTCACAAGCCTCTCTCTTCCTGAAACTATGTCCTGTAGCTAGAGGAGCCAGCCTCTCAGCATCTACGCTGCCACATCCTTTCTCAATTTTATATATCTCAATAAATAAGCTGGCAAACAACCAAGGTCAATTCTGTCTTCATCCAATCTCCACCAAATAGGACCAGGAATCCTGGCTGATTTCCCCTCCTTTCCTTGGTTGGGCACACTGAAGTCAATATTAAATCCCATCTCTGGTATGAACATGGTAACTTTTATCTATCACCCCAAGGCTGCTCATAGGAACATAATCAGACAGAAACTGGCATCAACTAAGGGCAGGTGATTAAAAGCTTGTTTAAAGCTCTAAGGGGGGGGGGGTGTAAATGAGGAGAGAGAGAGGCAGAGAAGTTCAGGGAAGGAATTCCAGGTCTCGAGACCTTTTTCACCTGAAGGCACGGGTGCCAACGGTGGAGCGATTAAAATCGGAGATCAGCAAGATGTTGGAATTTGAGGAGGGAGAAGGTCTTGGAGGGTTGTAGGCCTGGGAGAAAGGTACAGATGTTGAGGAGTGGGGGGGGGGGGGGGGGTGCTGAGACTAATGACAGGGTTGTGGGAATTTCATGCATGCTAAAATCCAGCTGAGCAGGGAACGGAGTCTGGTTTGAATTCTTTAGCGGCAGGATTGTACTATCATGAGGGTCGACACTGCGCCCTAATGAGCTTGATACTGTGTTGTCCAAATGGCTCCATACCAAATCTCTGAAACTTCATTCTATTTATTTTTAGCCACCAAAGAAGCGACAGAGAACAGTGGAGGACTTCAATCAGTTCTGTACCTTTGTGTTGGCGTATGCGGGTTACATCCCATACCCGAAAGAGGTAAGGTTATTCTGTCTGTATTAATAAAGCTCCTCTGTGGGTTCTATAATTCTGCCAGTCGTCTTTGTGAAGATCTTGGATAGATCCTTGCTCTCTGAAAGAGAAATGGAAGTGATTGGAATGTTTTAAGCATACTGTTGGGTAGAAGGATAAAGAGTACATTTGTGACTGCTCTTTTATGCTGAGTCTTTTCAAAAAATAAATTTAGAGTATCCAATTCATTTTTGCCAATCAAGGGGCAATTTGGCATGGCCAATCCACCTACCCTGCACATCTTAGGGTTGTGGGGGTGAAACCCATGCAGACACTGGGAGAATGTGCAAGCTCCATACGGACAGTGACCCAGGGCCAGGATCGAACCTGTGACCTAGGTGCCGTGAGGCAGCAGTGATGACCACTGCGCAAAGATGCTGCCCTTTTATGCAAAGCCTTTATAAAATATTTCTTAGACCCCAGCTGGAGTATTGTTCAATTCTGGGTACCACACTTTTTAGGAAGAATGTCAAAGTCTTCAAGAGGGAGCGTAGCGATGATTTATTAGAATGGTCCGGTGGTGAGCAACTTCAGTTATGTGGAGAAGTTGGAAAAGATTGATCATCTCAGAGTGGAGAAGAAGGGCAAGGGGAGATTTAATAGAGGTGTTCAAAATCATGGAATGTTTTGATAGCGTTATTAAGGAGGAACTGTTTGCCCAGGTAGGGGGGCTGGAAATTAGATGACTGATTTAAGGTGATTGGCAAAATACCAGACTGGAGATTCGGAGAACTTTTTCACCCAGATAATTATTCTGGTCTGGACTACACTGCCAGAAGGGGTGGTGGAACCAGATTTATTAGTAAGTTTGCAAGTGAAAAAGTTAAATATTTGAGAGGAAAATTTTTGACGAGAGTGGGGCTAATCAGATCGCTTTTTCAAAACTCTGGCACAAGAACAATGGGCTGAATAATCTACACCATTCTATGATTCTACTGAACAGTGGTCAGCACATGGAATAGGCTCCTGACCGGATGAAGGAAACAAAATAAAATATTTGCCTGGATTTTCCAGTGTGTTTTCAGCAGGGAGGAATGTAAAATATGACTGGCGGCTCGCCCATCACCTCTTCATCCACACCCAACCCGTTTTTCATAAACTGGTCGGCAGGTGGGTGCTGTAAACAAAAGCCTGTGTGTCATTTCACTAAAGATTATTAACAGGCAATTCAGCTTGTTAACAAGTCAATTGATCCGAATATCATGCTCCCCAAGCTGTAATTTGGGCAGGTGAGTGGAAGGGAACAGGCCCTTTTTTAACCAAACTGTTTTTAAAAAGTAGGAAGGGAGCATCTTGTGGGAGCGTGCTCTTTATGAGCTTTGGGGGCACTGCCACCTCCCCTCTCCCCAGCAAGAGCATCTTGTGGGAGCATGCTCTTTATGAGCTTTGGGGGCACTGCCACCTCCCCTCCAAGGCTCCCCAATGCTTTTCCTTCCAGAACTGCACACTTACCTGGGTCTGGATGCCATGGTTGTCTGCAGTCCTGCTGTTCCCATGATTGAGTGCTGGCGCTGCTGAGAGCTGCCGGCAAGCACCCATCGAGGGCCTAACCTAACCCTAAACCACCCCCCCCCCCCCCCCCCCCCACCCAAAAAAAATCTTACAATGTGCTTTTGGGACAGGGTTTGCGGTGGGGTTTGTGGTGGTGAAACAGAACCCTGCTCCATGTCAATGTTTGTGCACACATAGTTTGCAGCAATCTAAAGATATCCATCAGGAACCCAAACTCCTCCTCCTTCCCCTTATAACCGTGCAGAAGGAGGCCATTCTGCCCATCAAGTCTATACCGACCTCCTGAAAGAGCACCCCATCAAGCCCACTCCCTTGCCCTATCCCCATAATGCCACCTAACCTGGGCACTTAAGGGTAAATTTTTATCATGGCCAATCCACGCAACCTGTACATCTTTGGACTGTTGGAGGAAGCCGGAGCAAGCGGAACAAACCCACGCAGACACCCTTCACTGGCTGGCTTCAAGAAATGTAACGGCCTTTCCTGGTCAATTAGCTTTAGCCTACGGTTTGCACTTTCTTCCTGATGTAATAGAAGCAAGTTGGATCCGATGCCTTTTACTGTTGGAACTTTCTGTTTCATTTAATGGCTTTTCCATTGGAGATTTTGGCCGGAATTCTCTTTTCCCGCTGGCAGTGCATCCCTGCCTGTGGGTTCATGCCAGCGTGGGGTGGCTTCAATGGGAAATCCCATTTGCAAATGGCAGAAGAGAGGATCCCGTCGCCAGTGACCGGCGCGCCACCAAGAAACACGGTTGGGGAATGAGAGAATCCCGCCCTTTATCTACAGTATAAAAATTGCGGGTTGGATTCCATATTCATTGAATAAAGTAAGAAGTCTTACAACACCAGGTTAAAGTCCAACTTGTTTGTTTCAAACACTGCTCCTTCCTCAGGTGAATTCAGTGCCGAAAGCTCGTGTTTGAATCAAACCTGTTGGACTTTAACCTGGTGTTGTAAGACTTCTTCCTGTGCTCACCCCAGTCCAACGCCAGCATCTCCACATCATTGAATAAAGGCCAACTAGGAATAGAGAATGAATTTTGCCAATGACACCCAAATTCTGTGAATTAATAAATTTATTTATTACATGAAGGGAAGGTAATTAATTCTTTTATTCAAAATCCTCTGTGACCATTCAACATTTTGCTGTTGGATAATGCTAATGCTACTTGATTAGCAACTCTTATCACAACTTTGAGACTGAATTCAAAAATATGCTGATCTGTGTGCTGGCAGGAGAAAAACCCAGCAGAAGAGCTACAGTTTGGTTCCTTTTTCACCATTCATTGAGATAATGTTTGATGTGCCACTTTTTTCTGTATCTTTTCATGCTCTTGACCAACAAAGTTGCTGTGGTCTCAGTTTTGAAAGCTTCAATTGATTTGCAGCATCTAGTGCCTTATGGGGAAGGGGATTCCACATGCCCCTACCTTGTGTGTGGAAAGATTGACCATAATACATCGGAACAGAAGTAGACCGCTTGGCCTATTGAGTCTGCTCCAACATTCAGTGAGGTCACGTTTTGCAGCTGGATTTAAGATAGCGCTGTAATGTTCTGACTTCACCCTCAAGTGGAAATAGTTTCTCTACACCTCTCCTGTCAAATCCAACTCCTCAATCAGACTTGCCCTTTTCTTCAAAACCCAAGAAAATACAAGTTTATACAACCTGTCTTCATAATTAAACTCTTTAGAGCCCCCCAATAGCAGCAGAGAGATGGAGGAACAGATTGGGCGGCAGACCTTGGAAAGATGCAGAAGTAACAGATATTAAAAAGGAGGATGTGCTGGAAATTTTGAAAAGCATCAGGATAGATAAGTCCCCTGGACCAGATGGGATATACACAAGGTTACTGCGGGAAGTGAGAGAGAAGATTGATGCACCATTGGCAATGATCTTTACGTCCTCACTCTCCACTGGAGAAGTACCGGATGATTGGAGGGAGGCAAACGTTGTTCCCCTGTTCAAGAAAGGGAATAGGGAAATCCCTGGGAATTACAGACCCATTAGTCTTATGTCTGTGGTGAGCAAAAGGATTCTAAGAGATAGGATTTATGATTATTTAGAAAAACATAATTTGATTAAAGATAGTCAGCGTGGCTGTGTGAGGGGCAGGTCATGCCTCACAAGCCTCATTGAATTCTTTGAAGATGTAACAAGACGCATTGATAAAGGTATTTGATAAGGTTCCCCATGGTAGGCTCATTCAGAAAGTCAGGGGGCATGGGATACAGGGAAATGTGGCTGTCTGGATACAGAATTGGCTGGCTGAAAGAAGACCGCGAGTGGTAGTGGCGGAAAATATTCCACCTGGAGGTCGGTGAGCAGTGGTGTTCCGCAGGGATCTGTTCTGGGACCTCTGCTCTTTGTGGTTTTTATAAATGACTTGGAAGTGGAAGGGTGGGTTAGTAAGTTTGCTGATGACACGAAGGTTGGTGGAGTTGTAGATAGTGTTGAGGGCTGTTGCAGGTTACAACAGGACATTGGCAGGATGCAGAGATGGGCTGAGCAGTGACAGATGGAGTTCAACCTTGATAAATGTGAAGTGATTCATTTTGGAAGGCCAAAATTGAATGCTGAAAACAGGGTTAAAGGCAGGATTCTTGGAAGTGTGGAGAAACAGAGGGATATTGGGGTCCACGTACATAGATCCCTTAAAGTTGCCACCCAGGTTGATAGGTTTGTTAAGAAGGCGTATAGTGTGTTGGCTTTCTTTAACAGGAGTTTAAGAGCCGCGAGGCTTTGCTGCAGCTTTATAAAACCTGATTAGACCACACTTGGAATATTGTGTCCAGTTCCGGTTGCCTCATTTTAGGAAGGATATGGATGTTTTGGAGAGGGTACAGAGGAGATTTACCAGGATGCTGCCTGGACTGGAGGGCATGCCTTATGAAGAAAGGTTGAGGGAGCGAGGGCTTTTCTCACTGGAACAGAGGTGACTTGATAGAGGTGTACAAGGTGATGAGAGGCATGGACAGAGTGGATAGCCAGAGACTTTTCCCCAGGGTGGACATGGCTGGCACGAGGGGACATAATTTAAGGTGATTGGAGGAAGGTATAGGGCAGATGTCAGAGGTAGTTTCTTTACAGAGAGAGTGGTGGGTGCGTGGAATGCACTGCCAGCAGAGGTGGTGGAGTCAGAGTCATTAGGGACTCTAAGCGACTCTGGACAGGCACATGGACAGCAGTAAATTGAAGGGGTGTAGGTTAGGTTGATCTTAGATTAGGATAAATGGTGGGCATAATATCGTGGGCCGAAGGGCCTGTACTGTGCTGTACTGTTCTATGTTCTAAAGCCCTTGAATAATTCTGGTGAATCTGTGCTGCAACCTGTCCAAGACCAATATATCTTGCAAAATAATGCTGTAAATTTGAAATAAAAACAGAAAGCGCTGGAAATATGAACAAGTCTGGCAGAACCTGTGGAGGGAAGAAATAAGAGTTAATATTTCGAGTCAAGGATATTTCTTCAGAACTAAACAAAGGTCCTTGATCATGAACCTTATTAGTCCAAATGAAGTCTGATTACAATAAATCCATAGGCTTGCTGCAGGCAAAATTACCTTGATTCAGGGAGACAGGACAATGCGGGCAAGCTGGAGTTGTGGTACACATCAGGTTGTGTTGAGGTTGCTGCTCTGGCCAAACTGGGGATACTTATTAGTTCAACGTGCCTTATAATGATCATTAGCACTAATTGTCAGCTCAGACTTCTCTTGGGAAAAGGTTTGTGAAATCTTATTGTATGGGTAGAATATTTGTGGAATATTGATGTCCAGGCATGCAACATTTACTGGACTGCCAGCACAATGACTGACTGTGCTACTGCTAATCTTGGTGATCCCAGGAAATACAGACACAACAAGTTAGTGGGAACTTGTAACTATCATCACTCCCTCACGTATCAGCAGTGTATGAGAGGGATTGCTCGCAAGTGATAACGTTATGGTTTGTTACAGGATTACATTGTTACTTTCTGATCAAATGTCCCATTTAACTTTTGTTAATGGGTCAATAGCTTCTTGCTGTGCCGCGAGAACCTGTGGTGATTATTCCTTGTTCCTGAAGCTGTGAGAGAACACGAGGCAGAGATTTAAAGTCAATTGAAATCTTTGTAAAGTTTGAGGTGGAGAGGAGGTGCAGTGAAGCTGTAGCTGAAACTTGAGCCAGGTGTAAATACTCGTTTACATTGAGCCAACGTGAGAGTTCGGGAGGGTTTTGAAGGCAAAAAGATGTCTGTATGCACATCTGTGGATATCGGTGATCAGGATAAGGAGTGAGGCTGTTCAACCAAAAACGCTTCAAAGAATGAATGAAAGTAAGGGGCAGGGAGATGCAATGGACAAGTGGCGGTAAGATGTCTCTGTGTGAGTTACTTGGCTGCATATAGCAGCATCTTAAACAACTTGCATGGATTCAAATGCTTGTCCCCATTTACTAATAGATCTTGAAATGTAAAACCAACACACATTCGTTCCTGGATTAGGATTTGATCACCAATGAGGGGGGGGGGGGGGGGGGGGGGAACCTGTACTCCAGAACAATCTTTCCAAACCAATGGTTCCTGAAGTTCCAAATAAGAGGAACCAGCACAGAAAGAAGTCTTAGTACAAATATATTTTTAAAATCCATGAAATTATATAGAATTTACTGCACAGAAAAAGACCATTTGGCCCAACTGGTGTGTCCTGGTGTTCATGCTGCAAATGCACCTCCTTCTACCCTTCATAGAGAATAGGAGCAGGAGGAGGCCATTCGGCCCTTTAAGTCTGCTCCACCATTCATTATGATCATGGCTAATCATCCAACTCAATAGCCTAATCCCGCTTTCCCCCATATCCTTTGATCCCCTTCACCCCAAGTGCTATATCTAACTGCTTCTTGAAAACATACATTGCTTTGGCCTCCACTACTTTCTGTGATAGCAAATTCCACAGGCTGGCCACTCTCTGGGTGAAGACATTTCTCCTCATCTGTCCTAAATGGTCTACTCCGTATCCTCAGACTGTGGCCCCTGGTTCTGGACACTCCCATCATCAGGAACATCCTTCCTGCATCTACCCTGTCTCGTCCTGTTAGAACTTTATAGGTTTCTATGAAATCTCCCCTCATTCATCTGAACCCCAGTGAATATAATCCTAACCAATTCAATCTGTCCTCGTATGACAATCCTGCCATCCCAGGAATCAGTCTGGTAAACTTCTGCACTCCCTCTAGAGCAAGAACATCCTTCCTCCGATAATGAGACCAAAATGGTACTTAATATTCCAGATGTTACCTCACCAAGGCCCTGAATAATTGCAGCATGACATCCCTGCTCCTCTACTCGAATCCTCTCATTATGACAACCAGTATTCATTTGCCTTCTTTACCGCCTGCTGTACCTGCATGCTTACCTTCAGCAACTGGTGTACGAGGACACCAAGTCTCATTGCACATTTCCCTCGCCTAACTTATGGATATTCAGATAATAGTTTGACTTCCCCTTTCTGCTACCAAGTGGATAACTTCACATTTATCCAAATTATACTGCATCTTCCATTTATTTGCCCATTCAGTCAACTTGTCCAAATCGCACTGGAGCATCTCTGTATCCTCATCACAGCTCATCCTCCCACCCAGCTTTGTGTCATCTACAAATATGGAGATATTAGTACATTCATCTGAATCATTATATGGCGAACAGCTGGGGTCCCAGCACTGATCCCTGCGGGACCCCACTGGTCACTGCCTGCCATTTGGAAAAAGACTTGTTTATTCCTACTGTGTTTCCTGCCTGCCAATCAGTTTCCTTCAATCTCAATACACTCCCAAAATCCCACGCGCTTTAATTTTACACGCTAATCTCTTATGTGGGACTTTGCCAAAAGCCTTCTGAAAGTCCAAATAAACCACATCTGCTAGCTCCCCCGCGACAACTCTAGCAGTTTCATCCTTGAAGACTTCCAATAGATTTGTCAAGCGTGATTTACCTTTCATAAATTGACACTGACTTTGTCTGATCCTGCCACTGTTTTCCAAGTCTCTGCTATAAAATGTTTGATGCTGGATTCTCGAATTTTCCCACAACTGAAGTCAGGCTGACTAGTTTATAAGTCCCTCTTTTCTCTCTACCTCCCTTTTTTAAATAGTGGTGTTACAACCCTTGAATCTGTAGGAATCGTTCCAGCGTCTATAGAATCTTGGAAGCTGACCACCTATGCATCCTCGAGCCATTTCCTTAAGTATTCTGGGATGTAGATTATTAGACTTCCTATTGGAGGTACTTGTGATCAGTATTAACATGTGTGGTGTGTAGTTAACTTGTAGCTTGTAGTTGGCATTAGCCCTGGAATTACTACATTATTATGGACAGTAATCTCACTGGAAAATAACGAGAAAGACAGTTGATCTTGCTTTTTCTCCTGTGTTTTTTTTCTAATTCATTATTTCCTTCTCCCTCCTCAGCACGACCCCTGGATCCATGCAAGTCTGAGTCCTCATAACAGCACTGGGAGCACACTGGACAGCGATAGCTGGGAGTCCTCTCGCTCCTCGGACTGCCACATTCTGCACTGCGGCAAAAAAATAAAATGCACAGTGGACAAAGAAGTGATGAAGCGGGCCAAGTCAGACAGCCTACTGCTGGAGCGACCGAATTTCACCAGCTCCCTGTTTGAAAGTCCAGAGAGAGCCAAGACTGAGAAACTTAAAAAGAAAAAGGTATCCTTGAAGAGGTTGAGTTTGGACGGGGTGAGAAAGAGGAAGAGTCCTGAAAGTGGGAAAAGAATCAGCTTGGAAAACGTTAGGAAGGCTATGCCCCAGCCACCAGCTGAGATCACGAAACCAATAGAGATCCAACAAACTGTTGTAAAGGCGCCCCAGAGTGAGACTGAGTCAGACCAGGAGACACTTCAACTCTCACATGAGGCTGAAGAGATGAGCAAACCAAGCTCGTTGCTGGAAAAGTTTGAGAAGGAGGTAGCAGATGCAGAGAGAACTTTGAAGGAGGAGGTGAAAGAACTGCAGGAAGATCGGAAAGAAAAGCCAGAAGCAACAGAAAAGGAAGAACAGCAGGAAGCTGAAGAGAAAAAAGAAGCGGAGGAGGAGGAGTTCAGCGAAGAACTGGGGGTGAGCGAGCCAGATGAAACCACAGTGGACTCTGGTAAGATAATTGAAGAAATTACAATGTAAACATTGGGGGGAATGGAGCGAGGTGCAGGGCAGCCTCAGAATAAAATAACAATCTAATGTCAGAATAATAAAAGGAGAAATCTTCAACAGTGCTTTTCTCTGTCAAGTTTAAATCTCTAAAGTACCAAAGTTTTGTCATTTTCAAACAATTGAAAATCTGAGTGTTTGGTATAAATGGTACTCAGGATAAAGGACTTTGGTTATGCGGAGAGATTGGAGAAGCCTAGATTGTTTTCCTTGAAGCAGAGAAGGTTAAGGGGAGATTTAATAGTGTTTGGAATCATACGGGGTTTTGCTGGAGGAAATAAGGAGAGGCTCTTTGCACTGCCAGGAGTCAGGAGCTGGGGGAATTTCTTACACAGAACGTCCTGCCAAGTGTGTTCCTGTGCTGTGTGGAGAAACAGGTATTGGATAAGTCACCCTGTTGGATGTGCAACCTGAGCTTGGTGCTGTGAGCAGCTCACAGCAGTTTGGGGTTCTGTAACTGGGCCTTGGTGAGCGTCAGTTAGGGAAGTGGGAAGTCGGTCAGATTTTCTTGTCCCAATCATGACCTAAGGAGTTCTGTCCACAAAAAGTGCTTCTTTGTGAAGATTGGGTGATGGTGAAATGGGGCTGATCTGTAATGTCCCCATTGTTCTATTTTTGATAAATTTACAGTAACCAATTATTTTCCTTGCCAATTAAGGGGCAATGTAGCGTCGCCAATCCACCTAACCAGCACATATTTGGATTGTGGGGATGAAACCCATGCAGACACAGGGAGAATGTGCAAAGTCCACATGGATAGTGACCCAGGGCCGAGATTCAAACCCGGCTCCTCAGCACTGCAGTCCCAGTGCTAACCACTGCGCCACATGTCGCCCTCCAATGTCCCCATTGAAAACTAACCAGCCATCACTTGGTATCCCAAATCAAACAGATAGAATTGATGTATTCTAATAGATTCCTGAGGATCACTTCGGAAAGAAACCCATCTTTTCCAATGGATTTTCCACCCAGTTGGTTGCTCTTGACTCTGCTACCCAAAACCAGCTGAAAAGTAACACTACCTATCAGGCTGTGCAAATTAATCCTAGCAGCTTTAATAGGTGTCAGCAGTGTCTCCTAAACCCATCACCTCCACCAGTTTAAAGGATAAGGACAGCAGTTGCACGGGGAAATCATCTTCAACTAGCTCTCCATCGAGATTTGGACAGATCAGTGATTCTTCATCATCACTGGGACAAAGTCCTGCAACTCACAACCTCACAGCACCTTTACCAAGTGGACTGCACACAACCTAACAGCACAGTGGGGAGGGGGCACCTTCGAGTGGGCTGCAGGGCTTCAAGGACCAGACATCATCTCTCTTCCCCCCCCCCCCCCCCCCCCCCCCCCCCGCCACGCCCGTCACTACTGTAACCCCTGAGCAGAGGCCGTATAATGGTTCTCCTTTTCCATTAAGGTTGATTGGGAAAAGCTATACAAAGCCCGAGGGTTCTTCTCCTCTGCAGCCTTGCTAGATCTCACACATTCATTTTGCATATATTCTGTGCAATAACTTCAGGCAATATATTGCTGGGGTTGTGCGGATGGCCGAATGAAAATGAAAAGTCAACCAAGAATAAGTTCTAAATTAGCCAGATTATTTTAGGCAACATTCTGAATCTAACTTACAATTGCTAATCTTTTATTTTCTCCTATTTGAAAGAGTTAAAGGGCTGGAATTGGTCCCAAGTAGCAGAGCTGAATGGACAATAGGAAGTAGCTTGTCCCTTTTACCCCCCCCCCCCCCCCCCCCCCACCTAACGTGCTGACCTCAGTCCCTCGCCAAAATGCCCAATTTTTAAACTGCGTCTACCTAAACAATGAATGTTATCAAGCTATCCAACAAGATGGCACTGGTTGCGCTGGTGCACGCCATCCTGCTGGTGGGTCGGCTGGGCCCAGAGGGCACCTAGGGGTGGTGCCCTGTGGGGGGTCATCCATAGGACCTGTGCCCCTAAGTTCACAGTGGGCACATGCACAGCTGCATGGCTGCCTTGCAGGCCGCAGCAATCTCTCCCCCCCCCCCCCCCCCCCCCCCCGACCTCGGCCCACTCCCCCGCCAGCGACACAACTGTCAGCAAACTATGGTGATGTTGGACACTTTCCGTACCCCTTCTCTCTCCCTCAGCAGCCATGGTGCTGGTTTCACGATTTTTGAAAGCACAAGTGAGCCACGCTGTCGGGAATTCGGCCCATCGGAGGCAGAGAATCGTGGAGGCCCTGGAGAATACCGGGTCAGGCCCGCTAATGACATAAAAACAGTGTATATTGTATTAGCATTTCGGAACGCGTTGGCGCCGCTATTGAGGTGATGGAGAATTGCGATTTGCCGTCAAATGGGCACCCACTGTGATTTTGACGTCTGAACTGATTCTCCACCCAATCGCGTTTCCTGATTTTGTCGGCCGACGGAGAATCCCACCCACTATTTTTCAGAAGAGCAGGGATTTGTTCCTGGTATCCTGCTCAATTTTCACCAACCCCTCAAACAATGTCTGAAATCAGATTATCTGGTCAATATCACATTGCCATTTGTGGAATCTTGCTGTGTGTAAATTAGTTGCATTAAATCTGAACTTCAAAAATATTTAATTGGCTGTAAAATGTTAAGGCTAACTGAGGTCATAAAGGCAAGTTGCTTTGTTTCTATCAGTTATCTGGCAAAGGGAGTTTGCATTGACTGGCAACCTATGTTGGCTGTGATGGGATCTGCTGGAATGTTCTCTTGGATTTGTGCATTCTAGACCTTCAGGTGCACCTGCTTATTCCTAACATTGGTCTCGGTGTGAATGCTGGTGGTCTCTGCTTGTGAAACAAGGATTCCTTGGTTTCAAAACAGAGATTGATGTTTTTTTGATCGATAAGAGTATTGAGGGATATAGACAGGCGAAATGAAGTTGGGATCTAATCTCAATGAGAAGTTTGAAGACTTTCTTTAAATGAAGCAACACCCTTCAGAAGGGAGATGACTAACTCAGTGTTATATTTACTTTACAGGTCCTCCTCCTGACAGAGACACCGTCTCCACAGAAAACTTCAAGATTGAAGGTAAATTTCCTGATGGACCTGCTGATAGTGAAGTTGAATAGACAACCTTTGTGTCTCTATTTTAGAAACGTTCAGAATATCACTCCTGAGATATATTCTCTCAATCTTTTTCAACCACAGTGTACCCTATCCATTTAGTTTTATTTTCCAGGATCTCAAAACCATTGAACTCTTGAAGAACCCAAGCCAAATGCTCCCTAACATCCATTTGATTTAATAATAATCTTTATTGTCACATGTAGGCTTAAATTAACACTGCAATGAAGTTACTGTGAAAATCCCCTTGTCGCCACATTCCGGCGCCTATTCGGATACACGGAGGGAGAATTCAGAATGTCCAAATTACCTAACAGCACGTTTTTCGGGACTTGTGGGGGGAAACCAGAGCAGCCGGAGGAAACACACGGGGAGAATGTGCAGACTCCGCACAGATAGTGGCCCAAGCCAAGAATCGAACCTGAGACCCTGGTGCTGTGAAGCAACAGTGCTAACCACCTTCTCTTCACTTCTGCTCTCCTTGAACCCTGCACATGGGTGTCCCAATTTTCTTGTAAATATTTCCAGCACAGTCCTCCAACTCTTTTCTTTCTGGTGAATAACTGGTAGGTCTGAGGCCATTCACTCCTTATTTCATGGACAAGGCCATGTTGCCCATCCCTAATTGTCCTTGAACTAACTGGCTTGTTAGATCATTTCCAAGAACTGTTAAAAGTCAAACACATTGCGGTGGCTCTGGAATCACGGGTCAGATCAGGTAAGGACGGCCGATTTCCTTCCCTAAAGGACATTAGTGAATCAGATGGTTTTTTTGCGACGGTCAATAATAGTTGTCATGGTCACCATGACTGAGACCAGCTCCATATTCCAGATTTATTCACGGAATTTAAATTCCACCAGCTGCCATGGTGGGATTTGAACCCGTCTCCCCAGAGCATTAGCCTGGGCCTCTGGATTACTAGCCTAGTGATATTAACATCATACCACTGTCTACCCCATGTCGATTAATCAAGTTTGACATAACTTGTTTAATCACAGTAGGAGTACCATGTACAGTTCTCGCTGACATGTTATAAAAAGTATATAGAGGCACTGGGAAAAAGAATTATACCAGAACTAAGGACCTCCTTCTCAAAGGCAATTAGGGATGGACAAAAAATGCCGGTCTTGCCAGTGATGCACACGTCCCAAGAAAGACTTTCAGAAACTTACCAGAGCTGTTTGATTGGCTTTTGTCTCACTCCCGCAATGCTTTTAGTGATTTAAGAATTTGTACTTGAACGTCCCTTTGCTTTACAAAGAACAATACAGCACAAGGACAGGCCCTTCGGCCTTCCATGTCTGTACTGGTCATGATACCACCCCTGGCCAAAGCCCTCAGCACTTCCTTGTGATGTATCCCCCTATACCCATCCTGTCCATGTATTTGTCGAGATGCCTTTTGAACGCCATTAAAGTATCTGCTTCCACAACCTCCCCTGGCAGCGCGTTTAAGGCACTCCCCACTGTGCGTAAAAAGACCTGCCTCGCACATCTCCTCTAAACTTTGCCCCATGGACCTTAAACCTATGCCGTCTGATGACTGACCTCTCTACCCTGGGAAATAGTGCCTGTCCATCCACTCTATCCATGTCCCTCATAATTTTGTAGACCTCTATCAGGTCGCCCCTCAACCTCTGTCTTTCTAATGAAAACAGTCGAGTCTATTCAGCCTCTCCACATAGCTACACCCTCCAGACCAGGCAACATCTTGATAAACCTCCTCTGCTCCCTCTCCAAAGCCTCCACATCCTTCTGGTAGTGTAGCGACCAGAATTGTGTGCAATATTCCAAGTGCGGCCGTACCCAAGGTTTTATACAACTGTAGCATGACCTATCAGTTTTTCTACTCTAAGCTCCGTCAAATGAAGGCAAGCATTCTGTACGGTTTCTTGACTACCTTGTCCACTTACGTTGTCACTTTTCAAGATCTGTGGACCTGCACAGCCAGATCTCTGACTTTCTATATTCCTAACAATTTTGCCATTTACGGTATATTTCCCCTCAATGTTCGATCTATCAAAATGCATTATCTCACATTTGTCCGCATTAAACACCATTTGCCATTTCTCTGTCCAAGTCTCCAACCTATCTATGTCCTGCTGTATCCTCTGACAATACTCAACACTGTAAGAAGTCTTACAACACCAGGTTAAAGTCCAACAGGTTTGATTCAAACACGAGCTTTTGGAGCGCAGCTCCTTCCTCAGGTGAATCAAACCTGTTGGACTTTAACCTGGTGTTGTAAGACTTCTTACTGTGCTCACCCCAGTCCAACGCCGGCATCTCCACATCATGGCTACCATACTCAACACTATCTGCCACTCCACCAACCTTAGTGTCATCTGCGAGCTTACTAATCAGACCAGCTATATTTTCCTCCAAATCGTTTATGCATACTACAAATAACAGAGGCCCCAACACAGATCCCTGAGGAACACCACTAGTCACAACTTTCCATTCAGAAAAATACCCTTCTGTGACTGAGTCAGTTCTGTATCCATCTTGCCACCAAAGTGGTATTTACCTATTTAATTTCATATTTTGACCATTCTTTTCTTACCAAAATGTAATTCTCAAAACTTGCTCTATATTGAAATTCATCTGTCAATTATATGCCCATTCTGTAAGTTTCTTAATGTCATGTTGTAATGTGTTACGGTCCTCCTCGGCATGGGCTATTCCCCTGCCCACCACAGTTTGGGATCAACCTCAAATCTAGATGTCATTCTTGTTGATGTTGAGGATCTGATATGTTGACCATTTGGCTCCTTTCAGATGACGACTCCTGGGATCTGATCACGTGTTTCTGTATGAAGCCATTTGCCGGCAGGCCGATGATTGAATGCAATGAGTGCGGGACCTGGATCCACCTCTCTTGCGCTAAAATCAGAAAATCGAATGTTCCTGAGGTTTTCATCTGCCAGAAATGTAAGGACTCCAAGCAGGACATTAGGAGGTCCAATCGAGCGCGAACTGGGCCCAAGAAACGCTTCAGTGAATGACTAGTCCGAGGCCTGGCAGTTCTATCAGGCCATACAGACAATCATGCAAAATGGAGAAGGTGTTTTGAGAATTTTGTGGGACCAACTCTACCCTATCTGGTCAGGCGTTGAACATCTGCCTTCTTGATAAAACTCAGTGGTGCAGGATTCACCGTACATTGAATGTGTATAATCAACCTGTTCTCAATCACCCAAACCCTTCGCAATCTCCTCTTCTTTTGATCGTAATCTCATTAAAATCTGTGACTTAGAGACTGGACCAAGACAGTGACCTGTTCTGCACTGTCCTATTTAAAATAGATCTGTGATTAAGAAGCAGGACTTCTAGTAAAGAGATATCAGGAAATGCCATGGATTATTTGTTACTATTGGTGTTGTTTCTGCCCCAATGTCAGTGGAACAAAGGGTGATAAGTGAGTTTTGGTACTTTGCAGAGGACTGCCAGTGAATGGGGTTGGAAGGTTGGGGAATAATGGGGATGGTTTTTGAGTTATAGCAAGGTCATTCAAACATGTCCATTGAGCATAAACCTGGCCGAGAAACCTTTCCTGAACTTTCGTTAGACCACCTTGTAAGAAAGAGAGAACCAATCGCCAAAGATTAAAATGGTCATGTGAGTAGGCTGAGGCCTTGAGTTTGAGAAGTCGCTATGCAAACATCTAGGTGTAGAGTTCTGTTAATATGTCACACGGTCAACCTTTGGATAGGTGTGTGGTTCAACACACTACATTTTGTCCCTTTTTTATTTCCTGTTCCTTCCATCCGAGTAAGAAAAATGCAATTTGAATTTTTTTATTAAGTAATGGAAATTGGTTGTTAGGAATTGTTTCTGATGCGATTAGTTTCTAGGCAGCTTGTTTACAGAAGCTTTAATCTTCAAAGTTCCTCTTCCACTCGCCAAACTCCTCCCGATGACCAAGTACATGGTGCAATATTGAACCAAACAGGCAGCTCAACTTTAAGAGGTTATGAGGAGGGGGAACCGGTTAGGTCTCCCACACCTTCTGGAGTAATGTGCCAGTGTGGACGGCAAGAAAAGCTAATATGGACTCCTCCATATTCTCACATTGCTTGTGCCCATTTGTGGGGCTTTCTAAAAATGCAACACTGCAGTCAGGTATGCGCCAGAGCAAAGGTTCCAGCCATACCCCATTAGTAGAACTCTTGTTAATATGATGGACCATAGACCTTGGCAATCTCGCCCTCAAATGTTTGGTTGGTATAGTTCACTTTAATGCTGCCTTAATCTATTTGCTATCATGCAAATAGTAACACAGCAACCTTCCAATAAATCCATCTCTTCATAAACTCATCCAGAACCATTTGAGCTGTAGTAACACCCAACTCCAGTTTCAGATTCTACCTTTTTAAGCGTCAGGTGTTGCTGGACAAAGCACTTTATCTGTATTACACTGGGGCAGTGTACTGGTGGGTATGGGTCTGTCACTGTATAATACTGGGGTACAGTACTGGTGGGGGCAGTCTGTCAATTTATAACATTGGGGTACAGTACTGGTGGGGACAGTCTGTCACTGTATAATACTGGGGTACAGTACTGGTGGGGGCAGTCTGTCACTGTATAACACTGGGGTACAGTACTCGTGGGGACGGGTCTGTCGCTGTATAACACTGGATTACATTACTGGTGGGGGCAGGCCTGTCGCTGAGACTAGGGTACAGTACTGGTGGATACGGGTCTGTTACTATCGACGGGTCTGTCACTGTATAACACTGGGATACAGTACTGGTGGGGATGGGTCTGTGACTGCATAACACTGGGGTACGGTACTGACAGTATTGGTGGGGACAGGCAAGTCTGTTACTGGATGCACAAATCTTTAAAAGTGTTAATGCAGCTCTGTTCTGAAGGTACTGCCTGATTCAAACTGTAGACCTTTTTTATGTATATTGCAACAAGTGTTATGGGCTTTTTATTTTAGACCAATGCCATTCCTCTGAATGTGTATGATGTTTAATACTGCGAGGGCCTGGGCCTGACACTGACCAGCTGGTAAGAGACTGGCTGGATGCCCTTGGGACTGAATTTCTACCTATCAAGTGTCCTATCTTTGGAAGAGTTCTTTTTTTTACTGTGTCCATTGCCTTCAGCGAGCACAGAAGATTCACCCATGGGTCCTGTGTTGCTGTTGGAATTTTGTCCTCGTGGTGTTTTGATTTGAGATGACTTTGTTTTTGTGTATCAGGATATCTGTACAAAGTTAAACTTCACCTGCTTAAGACTGAATCACTTGTGGGGGGGGGGGGGGGGGTTATTTTGGTTTTAGTCTTAACAATGTTACAATGTTTCACAGCAGGCAATGGATGTGAGTTTCAGATGAAACTCTGGGTGAAAATCAGGGATGTGGTATTAATTTTTCCTAGCAGAGTTTGAAATACAATGAACAGCATGTTTTAATATAAAGTTTTCTGCTTTTAGAAACTTTGTCCTTTAAAGAGAAGGTGATAGTGAAGGGACATCCCCTTGGCAGCTCAGTTGATCGACACTCAGTCCAGTGTGACTCCCGGCCTGTGTTGAAATGCCTCATCTCCGTTTCCTTGGGGTTAAGGTGTAGCATTGATCTCTCATGCCCTGCCAGACTTTCTGGTTCCAGATTCCTCTCCAGTAAACCCTTCCCTGAATGCTACATTTTGTGCTGACTTTGGCCACAAAGGGAACCGTGTATGTGTGGTTGGGGGGGGGGGGGGGGGGGGGTGTTGTTACGGTATAATGGGATGGGGCAGTCGGGGTGAGAGAATGAACAGCATAGCTACAGGTGGCCGACCATGGGTTTTTGATGCAGTCACTATCCCTTCGTAGAAGCTCCAAGGATTTTTAAACTACAATAAAGTTACACCTTTGTCTTGGTATTTGGCACAGTGTCACAATTTGCCGTGTGTTGTTCCATTTGTAAATACACCGGAAATTGAACTGTAAATAATTCAGTTTAAGGATCAAAGGCAGATATTATGGGATAGATGCATTGAGGTTACTTGGGATGTGGTTTAAATTGCACTAAACCTTGCATCATGAGAATCACCAGAGGGGGTCAGCCCTTAACTTGTGTTACTTTGTACAAATGTAAGATAAATGGAGTACTGCATTTGTAAAGTGCAGGCTGTGTTTAAGATGTACCTGTTTATTCCTTGAGGCCAATATTTTGTGTGGAAATGATTTGTATTTTCTGTAAGTACCACCTTGATTTGTTTCAATGCAGGCAGAGAGGGAGTGGGAGAGATGGAAATCATTTTAATATGCCTCTCCCACCCTCTCCCTCTGCCTCTTTTCTGTAAAGGCCTCTCTGGCCAGAGCCAAGCCTGGGTGGGCCTTAAGTGATTGCCCTTCTGATTTTTATTTTAGGCAACCTCTTATCACTTGCATTACCACACATTGGCTGGTTTTCTACTTCTGGCAGGTAAAATAAAATCTACGTTGAATATAAATCTCAGCAATCTGCCGTTAATATTTCCACCATGGGAGTGATTTATTGTGGGTGCCTGATTGAGGCACCAGCCAGTGTCCATTATCTGTCTGTGTCAGCAAGCTATCTGACTGTTGCATTTGTCACAAGTGCAGTTCTGTCTGTACAGTGGAGCTGACAATACAATGAGTTTAAAGTGATGAATTAACTCAATCAGGTCGATACATAGAACACGCACAAAAGGCTGATTGTTGGGGGTCAACTTAAATGTTTAAGACTGAGATTGACATCACGTTTTGGTAAGTGTATGAAGGGATATGAGCCGATGGTAGTAGAATGTATACGAGATCAACCATGATTTTTAAAATATTTTTATTGAAGAATATTGTTAATAAACGTCGTATCATCCCAATTTGGAGCGTACACATTAACGAGGACCATTTGAAGAGTCCGCCAAAGGCCCACTAATAATCACATCTACCATTCGGATCCGCCAAGATCTTGGAAGCCGGAAAATAAAGCCTTGGCTGTGCATCCCCCTTGTATTCCAAGTGACCAGCTGAATTGTGGGTCTTTCACCTTCCCCCCCCCCCCCCCCCCACAAAAAAACCCCAGTCAGCCATTCCACCACGAAGAGTAGTCCAGCAATTACTTCTTGCATGCAGACACCGGGCCCACCCAAGGTGGCTGCCAATCCCTCCCTCATGATAAAACAAAGAACAAGCTGTAGCTACTGAGAAAACTATCCCTGCACCCCCCCCCCCCACCTCCCAGCCTCCCAACAATACCACACCTAAGTAAACAATCAATCCACCAAAAGATGAACATCCCCTACCCATCTACTCCAGACTAAACAATAACCCTAACCTCATTATCTAAAACTACTCTGAAATAATGCACTGCAGTTACCCCCACCACTCCACTCCTGTTAGCTAATTCTTCAGTCCACCCAGAGTAAAGGCAAATAAATAGCCGTAACAACCAACCTCCTGCCTGCGTCCAACTTTAATAATCAAAGAAACAACACCCATCCCACACCAGAGCAAAAACAAACTTGCACAAGAAAACCCAACAAAACCTCATAACCACAAGCCCTCCCCAATAATACAAAAATCTCGTGAAGATTACAATTAACTCAAATGCTCAATTAACTTAAATGCTTCCTGCCAAAAGCATTTGCCTCCTCTGGCACATCAAAATAAGTCCTTTGAATGATAAATCACTCGGAGGCATGCAGGGTATACTACCCTGGTATACCATTGGAGTTCATGGAGTGCATGATGGATGGTTTCTTAGAGCAATATGTTATGGGACTCAATAGTCAGGGGCACAGATAGGAGATTTTGTGGGAGCGAGAGAGACTCACGTTTGGTATGTTGCCTCCCAGGTGCAAGGGTACGTGATGTCTCGGATCGTGTTTTCCGGGTCCTTAAGGGGGAGGGGGAGCAGCCCCAAGTCGTAGTCCACATTGGCACTAACGACATAGGTAGGAAAGGGGACAAGGATGTCAGGCAGGCCTTTAGGGAGCTAGGATGGAAGCTCAGAGCGAGAACAAACAGAGTTGTTATCTCTGGGTTGTTGCCCGTGCCACGTGATAGTGAGATGAGGAATAGGGAGAGAGAGCAATTAAACACGTGGCTACAGGGATGGTGCAGGCGGGAGGGATTCAGATTTCTGGATAACTGGGGCTCTTTCTGGGGAAGGTGGGACCTCTATAGACAGGATGGTCTACATCTGAACCTGAGGGGCACCAATATCCTGGGGGGGAGATTTGTTAGTGCTCTTTGGGGGGGTTTAAACTAATTCAGCAGGGGCATGGGAACCTGGATTGTAGTTTTGGGGTACGGGAGATTGAGAGTATAGAGGTCAGGAGCACAGATTTGACTTCGCAGGAGGGTGCCAGTGTTCAGGTAGGTGGTTTGAAGTGTGTCTACTTCAATGCCAGGAGTATACGAAATAAGGTTGGGGAACTGGCAGCATGGGTTGGTACCTGGGACTTCGATGTTGTGGCCATTTCAGAGACATGGATAGAGCAGGGACAGGAATGGTTGTTGCAGGTTCCGGGGTTTAGGTGTTTTAGTAAGCTCAGAGAAGGGGGCAAAAGAGGGGGAGGTGTGGCGCTGCTAGTCAAGGACAGTATTACGGTGGCGGAAAGGATGCTAGATGGGGACTCTTCTTCCGAGGTAGTATGGGCTGAGGTTAGAAACAGGAAAGGAGAGGTCACCCTGTTGGGAGTTTTCTATAGGCCACCTAATAGTTCTAGGGATGTAGAGGAAAGGATGGCGAAGATGATTCTGGAAAAGAGCGAAAGTAACAGGGTAGTTGTTATGGGAGACTTTAACTTTCCAAATATTGACTGGAAAAGATATAGTTCGAGTACATTAGATGGGTCATTCTTTGTACAATGTGTGCAGGAGGGTTTCCTGACACAATATGTTGACAGGCCAACAAGAGGCGAGGCCACATTGGATTTGGTTTTGGGTAATGAACCAGGCCAGGTGTTAGATCTGGAGGTAGGTGAGCACTTTGGAAACAGTGACCACAATTCGGTGACCTTTACGTTAGTGATGGAAAGGGATAAGTATACCCCGCAGGGCAAGAGTTATAGCTGGGGGAAGGGCAATTATGATGCCATTAGACATGACTTAGGATGTGTTGGTTGGAGAAGTAGGCTGCAAGGGTTGGGCACACTGGATATGTGGAGCTTGTTCAAGGAACAGCTATTGCATGTTCTTGATAAGTACGTACCAGTCAGGCAGGGAGGAAGGGGTCGAGCGAGGGAACCGTGGTTTACCAAAGAAGTGGAATCTCTTGTTAAGAGGAAGAAGGAGGCCTATGTGAAGATGAGGCATGAAGTTTCAGTTGGGGCGCTTGATAGTTACAAGGAAGCGAGGAAGGATCTAAAGAGAGAGCTGAGACGAGCAAGGAGGGGACATGAGAAGTCTTTGGCAGGTAGGATCAAGGAAAACCCAAAAGCTTTCTATAGGTATGTCAGGAATAAAAGAATGACTAGGGTAAGAGTAGGGCCAGTCAAGGACAGTGGTGGGAAGTTGTGTGTGGAGGCTGAGGAGATAAGCGAGATACTAAATGAATACTTTTCGTCAGTATTCACTCAAGAAAAAGATAATATTGTGGAGGAGAATGCTGAGACCCAGGCTATTAGAATAGATGGCATTGAGGTGCGTAGGGAAGAAGTGTTGGCAATTCTGGACAAGGTGAAAATAGATAAGTCCCCGGGGCCGGATGGGATTTATCCTAGGATTCTCTGGGAAGCCAGGGAAGAGATTGCTGAGCCTTTGGCTTTGATTTTTAGGTCATCATTGGCTACAGGAATAGTGCCAGAGGACTGGAGGATAGCAAATGTGGTCCCTTTGTTCAAGAAGGGGAGTAGAGATAACCCCGGTAACTATAGGCCGGTGAGCCTAACGTCTGTGGTGGGTAAAGTCTTGGAGAGGATTATAAAAGATACGATTTATAATCATCTAGATAGGAATAATATGATTAGGGACAGTCAGCATGGTTTTGTGAAGGGTAGGTCATGCCTCACAAACCTTATCGAGTTCTTTGAGAAGGTGACTGAACAGGTAGACGAGGGTAGAGCAGTTGATGTGGTGTATATGGATTTCAGTAAAGCGTTTGATAAGGTTCCCCACGGTCGGCTATTGCAAAAAATACGAAGGCTGGGGATTGAGGGTGATTTAGAGATGTGGATCAGAAATTGGCTAGTTGAAAGAAGACAGAGAGTGGTAGTTGATGGGAAATGTTCAGAATGGAGTTCAGTTACGAGTGGCGTACCACAAGGATCTGTTCTGGGGCCGTTGCTGTTTGTCATTTTTATAAATGACCTAGAGGAGGGCGCAGAAGGATGGGTGAGTAAATTTGCAGACGACACTAAAGTCGGTGGAGTTGTAGACAGTGCGGAAGGATGTTGCAGGTTACAGAGGGACATAGATAAGCTGCAGAGCTGGGCTGAGAGGTGGCAAATGGAGTTTAATGTGGAGAAGTGTGAGGTGATTCACTTTGGAAAGAATAACAGAAATGTGGAATATTTGGCTAATGGTAAAATTCTTGGCAGTGTGGATGAGCAGAGGGATCTCGGTGTCCATGTACATAGATCCCTGAAAGTTGCCACCCAGGTTGATAGGGTTGTGAAGAAGGCCTATGGTGTGTTGGCCTTTATTGGTAGAGGGATTGAGTTCCGGAGCCATGAGGTCATGTTGCAGTTGTACAAAACTCTAGTACGGCCGCATTTGGAGTATTGCGTACAGTTCTGGTCGCCTCATTATAGGAAGGACGTGGAAGCTTTGGAACGGGTGCAGAGGAGATTTACCAGGATGTTGCCTGGTATGGAGGGAAAATCTTATGAGGAAAGGCTGATGGACTTGAGGTTGTTTTCGTTAGAGAGAAGAAGGTTAAGAGGTGACTTAATAGAGGCATACAAAATGATCAGAGGGTTAGATAGGGTGGACAGCGAGAGCCTTCTCCCGCGGATGGAGGTGGCTAGCACGAGGGGACATAGCCTTAAATTGAGGGGTAATAGATATAGGACAGAGGTCAGAGGTGGGTTTTTTACGCAAAGAGTGGTGAGGCCGTGGAATGCCCTACCTGCAACAGTAGTGAACTCGCCAACATTGAGGGCATTTAAAAATTTATTGGATAAGCATATGGATGATAAGGGCATAGTGTAGGTTAGATGGCCTTTAGATTTTTTTCCATGTCGGTGCAACATCGAGGGCCAAAGGGCCTGTACTGCGCTGTATCGTTCTATGGAGCCAACCAAGGAAAAGGCTATTTTAGATTCAGTATTATGGAACGAAGAAGGGTTGATAAATAGTCTTGTCGTTCAGGATCCTCTTGGAAGGAGCGATCACAGCATGCTAGAATTTCAAATTCAGATTAAGCGAGAGAGGGCAGAGTGCCATACTAGAGTTTTAGCATTGGGCCGAGGTAATTATACAGGCCTGAGAAAAGAGTTGGCCCAACCAGACTGGGCACAGATAATTGAGGGTAGATTAGTTGAGGAACAATGGCGGATGTTCAGAGAGATATTAAATACCTCTCAATTAAGTATATTCCTGACGGGCAGCGGAATTGAAAAAGGGAGAAAAATGTTCCATGGCTAAACAAGGAAGTCAAGGAAGACATAAAAACCAAGGCATATCATACTGTGAAAAATAGTGGTAGCTGGAGGATAGGGAGAACTTTTCAGCAAAAGGCAATAAAATAAAATCGAAAGAGCTAAGATGAACTATGAAAGGAAACTAGCAGAAAACATAAACACTGATAGCAAAAGTTTCTGTAAGTATATAAAGAGGAAGAGAATAGATAAAGTAAATGTTGGCCCTTTAGAGGACTATTGTGGTGAGGTAATAATGGGGAACACTGAAATGGCGGAGGCACTGAACCAATATGTTGCCTGTCTTTACAGTAGAAGATAATAAACATATTTTCTAAAAACTACAGAAGAACTTGGGTGCGATACCCATCACTAGGGAGACGTTATTGAATAAACTAATAGGATTAAAGGCAGATACGTCTCCAGCACCTGATGCCTGTGCCCTAGGGTATTAATGGAGGTGGCAACAGAGATTGTGGATGCATTGGTTATGATATTTCAGAATTCCCTGGATTCTGGAAGAGTTCCTGTGGATTGGAAACACGCTAATGTGATGCCCCTATTCCTACAGGGAGAGAGGCAAAATGTAAGAAACTATAGACTGGTTATCTTGACCTCTAAGGTGGGGAAGTTGCTGGAATCGATCATTGAAGAGGAACATTTGGAAAGACAAGGCTCAATCCACCAGTGTCAGCATGGTTTTATGAAGAGCAAGTCTGCTTGACAAAGTGCCTGAGTTCTTTGAGGACGTAACCAGCAAGATCGATAAGTCAAGCCTGTGGATGTGGTATATCTAGACTTCAAGAAGGCGTTTGACATTGTGACACATAAAAGACTTATCCAGAAGGTGAGATTGCAGGGGATTGGGGGTAGAGTATTAGATTGGATTGAGAATTGGCTGACTGACAAAGCAGAGGGCCAGGATAAATGGGTCTTTCTCTGGCTGGTGAATTGTGCCGCCGGGGTCAGTCCTCGGACCTATGCTGTTCACAATCTATATAAATTATCTGCAAGCAGGGACAGTTTAACACAGTAAAATTTGCATGTGATGTTAAAATAGATGGGAAACCAGGCAGTGAAGAGGAGATAAAGATTTTACAGGCGGATAGGTTATGAGATTGGACCAAAATTTGGCAGATGGAGTTTAATGTAGATAAGGGCGGGGTTATCCATTTTTGCCCAAAAAAGGGCCAAATTATTATCTAAATGGAAAGCAGATTCAAAATGCGTCCGCGTAGAGGGATCTGGGTGTCTTTGTTCACATGTAACAGGAAGCCAGTGTGCAGGTACAGTATGTAATTAAAAATGCAAATGGAACATTAGGGGAGCAGCACGGTAGCACAGTGGTTAGCACAGTTGCTTCAAGGTCCCAGGTTCGATTCCCGGCTTGGGTCACTCTCTATGCGGAGTCTGCACGTTCTCCCCATGTCTGCGTGGGTTACCTCCGGGTGCTCCAGTTTCCTCCCATAGTCCAAAGATGTGCAGGTTAGGTGGATAGGCCATGATAAATTGCCCTTGGTGTGCAAAAAAAAAAAGGTTGGGTGGGGTTACGGGGTGACAAGAATAGGGTGGAGGCATGGGCTTAAGTGGGGTGCTCTTTTCAAGGGCGGGTGAAGACTCGATGGGCCGAATGACCAGATTCTGCACTGTAAATTCATGATTCTATGATTAGCATTTATTGCAAAAGGACTGGAGTATAAAAGTTGAGAAGTGTTGTTGCAATTGTATAGGATGTTGGTGAGACCATATCTAGAGAATTGTGTTCAGTTTTGGTTATCCTTATTAGAGGAAGGATATGGTGGCATTGGAGCAGTTCAGAGGAGGTTCACCAGATTGATTCCGGGGATGAGAATGAGGAGAGATTAGACCGTTTGGGCTTTTACAAGCTGGAGTTTAGAAGACGGGGGATCTGATCAAGGTATATAAAATACTAAAAGGGATTGATAAAGCAAATGTAGATCAAATGTTCCTCTTGTGGGGCAATCTAGAATGAGAGGTCACAGATAGGTGGTAGATTTAAAACTGAGATGAGGAGGAACTACTTCTTGCAGTGGGTGGTGAATTTGTGGAATTCGCTGTCCCATGGTGCTGTGGAATCTGAGTCATTAAATGGTTTCAAGAAGGAGATAGATATATTTCTGATTTTAAAAATGGGTTAAAGGGATATGGGGAAGAGGTGGATTTGAGACCAGGAAGAGATCAGCCATGATCTGATTGAATGGCGGACCAGGCTCGATAGATTGAATTGCCGACTTCAGCTCCTAATTCCTATGTTAAGTTTTGCAATGTTGTTTCTGACCCAGGTTTCTCACACTTAAACTGAATGCTAAATTCTACCATGTTATGGTCACTGTTACCTGGAAGATCATTTACTCCGAGATTGTTCACAAAACCTGCCTCATTACACATTACCAGATTCAAAATTGCCTGATCCCTGTTTGGATCCGCAACATATTGAGCTACGAAACTCCTGAAGACACTCTATGAATTCTTCCTCAAGGCTACCTCTACCAATTTGATTTTCTCAATCCACATGAAGATTAAAGTCACCCATGATTAATGTGCTGCCTATTATTAATAATCATCTTTATTAGTGTCACAAGTAGGCTTACATTAACACTGCAATGAAGTTAATGTGAAAATGTATTTTACATGCCTCATTATCTCCTGATTTATTTTCCGTCCTACAATATAGCTACAACTAACAGGCCTATAGACTACTCTTGCCAGTGCCTTCTTTGCCTTGTTATTTCATAGGGATTCGATATCTTCTGATCAAAGATCAATTCTTACTGTTGTTATTCCATCTCATACTAACTAAACTACCCTAGCTCTCCTTCCTGTCTGTCCTTATGGAAAAGTCACATACCCTAAATATTTAATTCCCAGTTTTGATCTCCTTATACCGAAGTCTCTGTAATCGCGACAAGATCATACCCATTAACCTCAATTTATGCCATTATTTTTGCCTCTTTACCATTTTTCGTCCTTTTGACCCTTTTGCTGCTTTAAAATAAAATATTCGGGGCCTCACGGTAGCACGGTGGTTAGCATCAATGCTTCACAGCTCCAGGGTCCCAGGTTCGATTCCCGGCTGGGTCACTGTCTGTGTGGAGTCTGCACGTCCTCCCCGTGTGTGCGTGGGTTTCCTCCGGGTGCTCCGGTTTCCTCCCACAGTCCAAAGATGTGCGGGTTAGGTGGATTGGCCATGCTAAATTGCCCGTAGTGTAAGGTTAATGGGGGGATTATTGGTATATGGGTTACGTGGGTTTAAGTAGGGTGATCATTGCGCGGCACAACATCGAGGGCCGAAGGGCCTGTTCTGTGCTGTACTGTTCTATGTTCTATGTTCTATTTGTACATTCATTCTGTGTATCATAACCCAAAATAACTGTTTTGCAATGTTGTCATATCCTTTTGCTTTGTAAGCCTACACAGGGCCTCTCCAGAACCATCCCCTCGCGTATCATATATACTCGCGTATCATGCGATCTCGCGTATGATGCGACCCCTAAATTTTCGTCCCCAAAACATGATTTTATGCTATATCTCATGTATCATGCGAGTCACTTTTTTGGAAATTAATGCCCAAACTAAAACTTCCAAATGATATCATTGTCTGTGGATTCTGCAGAGTGGATTCTGTTGTGAAAGCTGTTCGCGAATCGAACAGCTTTCCAGCTGGCTTGACTAGCGTCGTTCAGCCACTTGACGTATCCATTCATAAAAACAGCAAGTAAAACACCCGCGAATTTTGTATCAGAAAAAGACGGCCATGTATTGAATAAACTACCCATATGATCAGAAAGACAACCTGAACAAAGAACCAATAGTCGTTAATGATTTGGATACTACTCTACAGATTTTGACCACAGCATTCTGATGGGAAGATGTTCAGCCACTTGACGTATCCATTCATAAAAACAGCAAGTAAAACACCCGCGAATTTTGTATCTCGCGTATCATGCGACCCCCCCCAAATTTAGGTTACAATTTAGATCTTCAAAAGTCGCATGATACGCGAGTATATACGGTATTTAGTTTAAAGGCCTCTACTTCCCTAGTTATGCGGTTTTGCAAGATCACTGGTCCTAGCACAGGTCAGATGTTGGCTGTGCCAATGATACAACCCCCACTTTCCCCAGTGCCCCACAAACTAAAACCCACTTCTTCCATACCAGTCTTTAACCACGTATTCATCTCTCTAATTTTATGTACCCTACACCAATCTGCACAGCTCGGGCAATAATCCAAGGATTAAAAACCCTTTGAGGTTCTGTTGTTTAATTTGATGCCTAGGTCCTCAAACTCTGTGCAAAATGTCTCCTTGGTTTACACATATTGTTGGTACCTATGGACCATGACAACGGGCTCCTCCCCCTTCCATTGCAATTTCTTCTCCTGTCCTGAACCCTGGCAGTGGGCAGGCAACACAGCCATCTATTGTCTCGCTCCTTGCTACAGAGAATCGTGTCAATCCCCCTCACTATACTATCCCCAACACCACTACATTCTGATGTACTCGCCCACCTTGAATGGCTTCCTGCACCACAGTACCATTGTCAGTCAAGGCTGCATGGGGAGGGGGGAGTGCGCAGGGGGGGAGAGAGAGAAATGATCGCATCCACAACTGGGGTCACAGGCCACCTGAGAAATAATTTGAGACACTAAATGAATATTTTGACCCAGTTTTCACAATGGAGGACATTAGAACCATCCCAATTATAACGGGTAAAGCAGAGGTTGATGAAAAGGAGGAACTTAAAACAATCGGCATTACTAGGAACAAAGTGCTGAGTGAACTACTGAGCTTAAAGGCAGACATGTCCCCAGGGCCTAATGGCGTACATGTAAGGGTCTTACAGGCAGTGGCAGTTAGAGATAGTGATGACATTACTTAAAATATTCCCTGTATTCTGGGAAGGTTCCAGTGGATTGGGAAAAGGCTAATGTAAAGCCCCTGTTTATAAAAAAAAAAGGCAGAAAGTAAAAAAATATAGACCAGTTAGTTTGTCTGTCCTAGGAAAACTGTTGGAATCATTATTGAGAAAGTAGTAACGGGACATTTGGAAAGTAAAATTGCAATCCATCAGAGTTTGCATAGTCTTATGAAGGATAAATTGTTTTGATTAATTTTCAGGAGCTCTTCAAAGATGTAACAAGCAAAGTGGATAATGGGGATCCTGTAGTGCATCTGGATTTCCAGAAGGCATTTGATCAGGTGCCACACAAAAGGTTAATACACAAGGTAAGATCCCATGGGTTGGGGGTAATATATTAGCTTGGATAGAGAATTGGCTAACCAACAGAAAGCAGCATTGGGGATGAATGGGTCTGTTTTGCTCGGCAAGTTGTAACTAGTGAGATGCCACAGGGTTTGCCACTCGCACCCCAATTATTTACCATAGATTTCATA
This sequence comes from Scyliorhinus canicula, assembly GCF_902713615.1. NCBI lineage: Eukaryota > Metazoa > Chordata > Chondrichthyes > Carcharhiniformes > Scyliorhinidae > Scyliorhinus > Scyliorhinus canicula. The sequence continues at coordinate 159,323,078 of NC_052158.1, read as the reverse complement.
GAATTTACAGTGCAGACAGAGGCCATTCGGCCCATCGGGTCTGCACTGGCTCTTGGAAAGAACACCCTATCCAACGCCACACCTCCACCCTATCCCCATAACCCAGTAACCCCACCCAACACTAAGGGCAATTTTGGACACTAAGGGCAAATTGGCAGAGCCAATCCACCTAACCTGCACATCTTTGGACTGTGGGAGGAAACCGGAGCACCCGGAGGAAACCCACGCAGACACTGGGAGAACATGCAGACTCTGCACTGACAGTGACCCAAGCCGGGAATCAAACCTGGGACCCTGGAGCTGTGAAACAATTGAGCTAACCACAGAGGTACCTTGCTCCCCTATTTATATTAATGTTTTGGATGTAGGGTTTGAAGGTACACTGCAGCCAAATTTGCAGATGACATTAAAATAGGTGGGAAAGCAAGTTGCAATGAGGAAATAACAAATTTACAAATGGATATGGATACGATAGGCGAGTGGGCCAAAATTTAGCAGATGGAATTTAACTTGGATAAGTGTGAGGTTATCCATTTTGGTCATAAAAATATAACGGCAACTTAATTTCTAAATGGAGAGAAACTTTGAAGTACTTTACTGCAGAGGGATCTGGGTGTCCTTGTGCAAAAATTGGAGAAAGTCAGAATGCAGGTGCCGCGGGTAATAAGGAAGGCAAATTGAATTTTGATATTAATTGCTAATGGAATAGAGTTAAAAGTAGGAAAGTGCTGTTGCAGCTGAATCGGGCATTGATGAGACCCCATCTGGAGCACTGTGTACAGTTTTGATCCCTTTGAGGAAGGAGATAAATGCATTGAAGGCAGTTCTAAGAAAGTTCACCAGATTGATTCCAGGATGAAGGACTTGTCTTATGATGAGAGTTTGAACAGTTTAGGCCGACACTCGGAGTTTGGAAGAATGAGAGGAGATTTAATTGACGTATATAAGATGCTGAAGGGGTTTGACAGGGTCGACTTAGAGTGGATATTTCCCCTTGTTGGACATTCTAGCATGAGACCATAGTTTCAGGCTAAGGGCTGGCAGATTTAAAACATAAATTAGGAGGAATTACTTCACTCAAAGGGTGGTGAATCTGCGGAATTCTCTTCCCTAGAGTGCAATGTCAGCGGAACACGAAACACATTTGAGGAGGAGATAGATTGGGCGGGATTCTCTGCCGGCGGGATTCTCCGTTTTGCCGGCGCCCGGGGGTTTCCCAGTGGCGTGAGGCTGCCCCAGAATGGGAAATCCCACTGACCGGCTGGCATAACAGAAAATCCCGCCAGTGGGTCGGGCAGAAAAGTGGTGCAGCAGGGTGAAGAATCCAGCCCAGGAATTTAGTGATATGGAGAAATAGTTGAAGACCCTGGATACTGCAAAGGCTGTGGGCCCTGACGATATTCCAGCAATAGTCCAGAACTTGCCGCGCCCCTAGCCAAGCTGTTTCAGTATGGTTACAACACTGGCATCTACCTGGCAATGTGAATAATTACCCAGGTGTGTCCTGTGCACAAAGAAGGACAAATCCAACCAGCCAATTATTGTCAATCCATTTACTCTCCATCATCAGTAAAGAGACGGGAGGAGTCATCAACAGGTCTATCAAGCAGCACTTACTTAGCAATAACCTGCTCATGGACACTTGGGTTGCGTTCTGCCAGGGGCACTCGGGCGGCTTGGTAGCACAGTGATTAGCACAGTTGCTTCACAGCTCCAGGGTCCCTGGTTCGATTCCAGGCTTGAGTCACTGTCTGTGCGGAGTTTGCACTTTCTCCCTGTGTCTGTGTGGGTTTCCTCCGGGGTCTCTGGTTTCCTGCCACAGTCCACATGTGCAGTTAAGGTGGATTGGCTGTGCTAAATTGCCTCTTGATGTCCAAAAGGTTAGGTTGGGGTTACTAGGTTATGGGATTAGGGTGGAGGTGTGGGATTAAGTAGGCATTTATTTCCAAGGGTCGGTGCAGCCTCAATAGGCTGAATGGCCTCCTGCACTGTAAATTCTGTGATTCTGAGTTCCTGACCACATTACAGCCTTGGCTCAAACATGGACAAAAAAAATGAATGCCAGAAGTGAGAGTGACTGCCCTTGACACCAAGGCAGCATTTGACTCAGGGGTCCTATCAAAACCTGAATCAATGGGAAAACTGGCTGCTGTCTGAAATCATACCTAACATTCTTGTTCCTCTTTTTCTTGTGTTTGTAAACAACCAATGGTGTAATTACTTAGCCTCACCACAAGAAGGCAGGTGTGAGACTAGTGCAGGTTCTGAAGAAAAATGTTGGAACATTACGAGTTGCACAGAATCCATTCCAAGTGGTTCTCATTCTGTGTGCGATTATATTCTTGTTGACAGCCCCAAATTCTTCCACTTTCTAATTTTATCAGATACAGAGAAGCTAGTTTATCTGTGGAAACATTCATTCATGCCTTTTCTACTCTAGATTTGACAATTCTAACACACCTCAGGCTGGTCTCTAAAATTCCACCTTCATTCATGTGAGAGTACCTTTAAGAAATGGAGCAGCTCATATTACTGCAGCGATGTCAGAGGGTGGAGCTGAGCTGAGCTCACTTCTGCTTTTTGGGAGTTTTAGTTTCAGTTTTGAGGAAAAGAGCTTGGGTGTGTCTGTGTTTGCAGTGAGCTGGATCTGCTGTGATCTCTGCCAGGAAAGACTGAATCATTTGGGTGATTTAAACTCATAATAGTAATGCCTTTAACCTGATGTGTTTCTGTTTAAAGGTGTTAAGTCTTTTGTAGGTTTGAAGGAACATTTTGAGGGATTATTTAGTGTTGTATTATTTTCGGGGTTATCTTTGAAGTAAGGGGTGGTAAGTGATCCAATGTTTATTTAAAACGGTTAAGTTGAATTCATGGAATAAACATTGTTTTGTGTTTAAAAACCCAGGTGTCCATAATTGTAATACCACACCAGGAGACCAAGCCGTGTGCTTCAAAAGCAACAATACATTAAGGGAGAGGTTAGTTGAACTCCATGATGATACATTTTGGGGTTCTGAAAACGCCGCTCCCATAACACTTCCATAAACGTGAGGTCATCCAAAACTCTGCTTTCTGTATCCTAATTCACAATAAACCCCACCCCTATATCACCCACATAAAATCTCAACTTCTCGTATCACCCACAGCAATTCTCACTTCCCAAATCACCCACAGCAAACTCACTCCTGTATCACCCACAGCAAATCTCACTTCCCATATCACCCACAGCAAACTCACTCCTGTATCACCCACAGCAAATCTCACTCCCCCTATCACCTTGTTATACCGTCAATTCACTGAGACCGTGAGAACAAGTGAATATATGGCTTTATTATCCAGGAACTTGCCTGCCAGTGTCGGCTGTACAAATGAGTGCTACCCACAGGTGGCCGGTCTATATATCGCCCCGGTGAGGGCGGAGCCAGAGGCGGAGCCCACTGGGGTTCCAGTACAAGCTCATCGGTCACAGCACTATACAGACAGTTCATACTTGGGTGAATACATTCACCACATTCACCCCCTGTTTAAAAAAAAATCAAGTCCAGCGGGGGTGATGTGGCGTCATCAAATATTCAGTCTGTCGGGAGGCCGGATTGTTCTTTTAGACCTCCTCAGTTCCTGCGATGCGGCGGGCACGGTTGTTGCAGGTGGAAACTCGGGGGCATGTTGTCTGGAGCTTGAGCTTCAGTCTGGCGTGTCGGAGGCGGTTGAGGGGTGGGGGTAGGCAGGGGGATGGTGGGTGGTGACAGTGCAGGCGCGGGACACTACAGGAGACCCAGGGGAGGTGTAAGGGGCACTGGGGTGGTTGTAGGCAGCGGGGAGGGGGGTGTGTTGGCAGGGGAACCAGCTTGCACCAGGTCCCGTAGGGAGACCGTCTCTTGCCGTCCGTCCTGGTGCGCGATGTAGGCGTACTGGGGGTTGGGTTGCAGCAGCTGGACCCTCACGACGAGGGGATCGGTCTTATGGCTCCTCGTATGCTTCCGGAGAAGGACAGGTCCCAGAGTTGTCACCCAGGATGGAAGCGAGACCCCGGAGATGGACTTCCTGGGGAAGAGAAACAAGCGGTCGTGAGGGGTCTCATTCATGGCTGTGCAGAGGAGTGATCTAATGGAGTAGAGAGCGTCAGGGAGGACCTCCTGCCAGGGGGGGGGTTCAGGAGACTTCTAGACCGGAGGGCAAGGACGGCCTTCAATACCGTCGCGTTCTCCCTCTCCACCTGCCTGTTTCCCTGCGGGTTATAGCTCATAGTCCTGTTCGAGGCGATGCCCTTACTGAGCAGGTACTGATGCAGCTCATCGCTCATGAATGATGTGCCCCGATCGCTGTGGACGTACGCAGGGAAACTGAACAATGTGAAGATGCTGTGCAGTGCCTTTATCTTAGTGGCCGAGGTCATGTCGGGACAGGGGACAGCGAAGGGGAAGCGGGAGAACTTGTCGATGACCGATATCTTTGCAGCATCCTTGAGCACGGGTGAGGTCCCGGAGGACTGGAGAATTGCTAATGTTGTCCCTTTGTTTAAGAAGGGTAGCAGGGATAATCCAGGGAATTATAGACCTGTGAGCTTGACGTCAGTGGTAGGCAAACTGTTGAAGAAGATACTGAGAGACAGGATCTATTCACATTTGGAAGAAAATCGACTTATCAGTGATAGGCAGCATGGTTTTGTACAGGGAAGGTCATGTCTTACAAACCTAATAGAATTCTTTGAGGAAGTGACAAAGTTAATTGATGAGGGAAGGGCTGTAGGTGTCATATACATGGACTTCAGTAAGGCCTTTGATAAAGTTTCCCATGGCAGGTTGGTGGAAAAAGTGAAGTTGTATGGTGTTCAGGGTGCACTAGCTAGATGGATAAAGAACTGGCTGGGTAACAGGAGACAGAGAGTAGTGGTGGAAGGGAGTGTCTTAAAATGGAGAAAGGTGACTAGTGGTGTTCCACATGGATCCGTGCTCGGACTAGTGTTGTCTGTGATATACATAAATGATCTGGACAAAGGTATATGTGGTCTGATTAGCACGTTTGCAGATGATACTAAGATTAGTGGAGTTGCAGTTTGCGAGGAGGACTGTCAGAGAATACAGCAAAATATAGATAGATTGGAGAGTTGTGCAGGGAAATGGAAGATGGAGTTCAATCCAGGCAAATACGAGGTAATGCGTTTTGGAAGATCCAATTCAAGAGCGGACTATATGGTCAATGGAAGAGTCCTGGGGAAAATTGATGTACAGAGAGATCTGGGAGTTCAGGTCCATTGTACCCTGAAGGTGGCAACGCAGGTTGATAGAGTGGTCAAGAAGGCATACAGCATGCTTGCTTTCATCGGACGGGGTATTGAATACAAGAGTTGGCAGGTCACATTACAGTTGTATAGGTCTTTGGTTAGGCCACATTTGGAATACTACGTGCAGTTTTAGTCCCCACATCACCAGAAGGATGTGGATGCTTTAGAGAGGGTGCAGAGGAGGTTCACCAGGATGTTTCCTGGTATGGAGAGTGCTAACTATGAAGAGAGGTTGAGTAGATTAGGATTGTTTTTGTTTGAAAGGAGGAGGTTGAGGGGGCACCTGATTGAGGTCTACAAAATTATGAGAGGTATGGACAGGGTGGATAGCAACAAGCTTTTTCCAAGAGTGGGGGTGTCAATTATAAGGCGTCATGATTTCAAGGTGAGAGGGGGAAAGTTTAAGGGAGATGTGCGTGGGAAGTTTTTTACGCAGAGGGTGGTGGGTGCCTGGAACGTTTTGCCAGCGGAGGTGGTAGAGGCAGGCACAATAGCATCATTTGAGATGCATTTGGACAGATATATGAACGGGTGGGGAACAGAGGGAAGTAGATCCTTAGAAAATAGCCGACAGGTTTAGATAAAAGATCTGGATCGGCGCAGGCTAGGAGGGCCGAAGGGCCTGTTCCTGTGCTGTAATTTTCTTTGTTCTTTGTTCTGCAAAATGAATCGCCTCGCACTTAAACTCCATTTTCCATTTTTCGGCCCAGCTCTGCATCCTATCAATGTCTCTTTGTAGCCTACAACAGCCCTCTACCTCATCCACTACTCCAATCTTGGTGTCATCAGCAAATTTACTGAATCACCCTTCAGCCCTCACCTCCAAGTCATTGATAAAAATCACAAATAGCAGAGGACCCAGCATTGATCCCTGTGGTACACCGCTGGTAACTGGTCTCCAATCTGAAAATTTTCCATCCACCACTACCCTCTATCGTCTATGTGATAGCCAGTTACTTATCCAATTGGCCAAATTTCCCTCTGTCCCACACCTCCTTACTTTCTTCATGAGCCGACCATGGGGAACCTTATCAAACGCCTTACTGAAATCGATGTATACGACATCAACTGCTCTACCTTCATCCACACACTTAGTTACCTCCTCAAACAATTCAATCAAATTTGTGAGGCAAGACTTACCCTTCACGATTCCGTGTTGACTATCCCGGATTAAGCTGCATCTTTCCAAATGGTAATAAATTCTAACACTCGGGACCTTTTCCATTAACTTACCAACCACCGAAGTAAGACTAACCGGCCTATAATTACCAGGGTCATTCCTATTTCCTTTCTTGAGGGACAACATTCGCCACTCTCCAGTCCTCTGGCACTATCCCCGTGGACAGTGAGGACCCAAAGATCAAAGCCAAAGGCTCTGCAATCTCATCCTTTGCCTCCCAAAGAATCCTTGACTATATCCCATCTGGCCCAGGGGACTTGTCGACCCTCAGGTTTTTCAAAATTGCTAATACATCTTCCCTCAGAACATCTACCTCCTCCACCCTACCCGTCTGTATCACACGCTCATCCTCAAAAACATAACCCTTCTCCTTGGTGAACACTGAAGAAAAGTATTCATTCAACGTCTCTCCTATCTCTTCTGACTCCACGTACAAGTTCCCACTACTGTCCTTGACCGGCCCTAACCTCACCCTGGTCATTCTTTTATTTCTCACAAGAGTGAAAAGCCTTGAGGTTTTCCTTGATCCGATCCGCCAAGGACTTCTCATGCCCCCTTCTAGCTCTCCTAAGCCCTTTTTGTGAGCTCATTCCTTGCTACCTTGTAACCCTCAAATGACCCAACTGAACCTTGTTTTCTCATCTTTACATCTGCTTCCTTTTTCCTCTTGACAGGACATTCAACCTCTTTTGTGACCATGGTTCCCTCACACGGCCATTTCCTCCCTGCCTGACCGGGACATACCTATCAAGGACATGCAGTATTTGTTCCTTGAACAAGCTCCACTTTTCATTTGTGCCTTTCCCTGACAGTTTCTGTTCCCATCTTATGCTCCCTAATTCTTGCCTAATCGCATCATAATTACCTCTTCCCCTAATTATAAACCTTGCCCTGCGTGTGGCCCTATCCCTCTCCATTGCAATAGTGAAAGACACTGAATTGTGGTCACTATCTCCAAAGTGCTCTCCCACAAACAAATCTAACACTTGGCCCGGTTCATTACCCAGTACCAAATCCAATGTGGCCCCCCCTCTTTTCGGCCTATCCACATATTGTGTCAGGAAACCGTCCTGCACACATTGTACAAAAACTGCCCTATCCAAACTGTTCGACCTATAGAGGTTCCAATCAATATTTGGAAAGCTAAAGTCACCCATGACAACTACCCTGAGACCTCCACACCTATCCATAATCTGCTTTGCAATTTCTTCTTCCACATCTCTATTACTATTTGGGAGCCTATAGAAAACTCTTAACAATGTGGCCGCTCCTTTCCTATTTCTAATTTCGACCCATATTACCTCAGTAGGCTGATCCCCTTCGAACTGCCTTTCTGTAGCCGTTAAACTATCCTTGATTAACAATGCTACTCCTCCACCTCTTTTACCACCTTCCCTACTCTTAATGAAACATCTATAGCCCGGAACTTCCAACAACCATTCCTGTCCCTGTTCTAACCATGTCTCCGTAATGGCCACAACATTGTGGTCCCAAGTACCAATCCACACTCCAAGTTCACCTACCTTATTCCGGATGCTCCTTGCATTAAAGTAGACACACTTGAACCCACCTTCCTGAACCCCCCCGAAGAGCCCTGGCAAATTTCCCTCCCAGGATATTGGTGCCCCTCTGGTTCAGGTGCAAACCGTCCTGTTTGTACAGGTCCCACCTTCCCCAGAATGTGCTCCAATTATCCACGTAACTGAAACCCTCCCTCCTATACCATTCCTGCAACCACGTGTTTATCTGCACTCACTCCCTGTTCCTCAACTCGCTAGCACATGGCACCGGCAGCAAACCAGAGATGACAACATGGTTTGTCCTGGCTCTCAGCTTCCACCCTAGCTCCCTAAATTCCTGCTTTAAATCCCCATCCCTACTCTTACCTATGTTGTTGGCACCGATGTGTACCACGACTTGTGACTATTCCCCCTCTCCCTTAAGGATTCTGAAAACACGGTCCGAGACGTCACAGACCCTGGCACCTGGGAGGCAACATACCATCCATTTTGTTGCCACAGAACCGTCTATCTGTCCCTCTAACTATCGAGACCCCAATAATTATTGCTCTCCTGCTCTTCCCCCTTCCCTTCTGAGCCAAAGGGATGGACTCCATGCTGGAGATCCGGTCACCGTGGCTTACCACTGGTAAGTCGTCTCTCCACCAGTATCCAAAGCGGTATACTTGTTACGAAGGGGAATGACTACAGGGGATTCCTGTGCTGACTGCTTCCTCCCAGCCCCTCACCGTCACACATCTATCTTCATTCTTTGGAGTAACTACATCCCTGAAGCAACTATCTATGACCACCTCTGCCTCCCGAATGATCTGAAGTTCATCCAGCTCGAGCTCCAGTTCCCTACCGCAGTTTATGAGGAGCAGGAAATGGTTGCACTTTCCACAGGTGAAATCAGCAGGGACACTGACGGCATCCCTCACCTCAAACATTCTGCAGGAGGAACATTGCACTGCCTTCCCTGCCATCCCCCCCTTGATAACTTGCGGATGCAGATAAAACAAAAAACAGAAAGAAAGAGCTTATCTGATATACACTCACCCCCTTAGGTTAAAGGAGGTGGCAGGGCGGGGGACACTACAAGTGTAATGTCTCGGGTTTAGCAACCGCCCAACTTAAATACAGGTAAAGATAAAACACTTAACCAGCAACCACTGCGTCCTGCACTATAACAGCAATCAGCTGTTATGGGCCTGCGCAAACAATTTAAATCTGTACTACTTACCCAGCAGTCACTCTGTCCTCACTCCGACCGGATTCAGCTGGAAACCATCAACACTAAGTTTTTTAAAAATTCACTCACCTTCCCAGCAAGCACTCAGCAACCACTGCGTCCACACTATAACAGCAATCGATTCAACCAGGATTCCTTGTACTGTGAGGAAGCAGTGCTAACCGCTGTGCCACCATGCTGCTCTGAAGGACATGCGTGAACCAAGTCAGTTTTTATGAGAACCGATAATATTTTCATAAAAGCAAAATACTGAGGATGCTGGAAATCTAAAATAAAGGCAGAAAATGCTGGGGAAACCCTGCAGGTCGAACAGTATCTGTGGAGAGAGAAACAAAGTTAATGTCTTGTGTTCCTATGATTCTCTTTCAGCTTGTAATCTCGAGAGCTTTCAATTCTAGATTGTTTTTAAATTGAATTATTATTCACTAGCATTGGGATTTGAACCCATGTTTTCCAGAACATTACCTGGTATTGAAGACCCCACTGTTACTGGTGAGAGTGCCTCAAAACCACGAAAGACAACTTGAAACCCGGCATTTTAGTGGTGTATTTTTCTTTGGAATAATGTGACGAACCAGTCTGCATGTTGTGTAAATCATTAATAAAGAATATTTATTAAAGTTCAAAAAAAAGAAACAACCACATGACCAAGACCAATATCAAGTAAATGGATAACTGAACATAATGCCATTTTATCTGAAGTTGCCTCTTCTTCCCAAACTAAACCCATATTGCCTGAACAGTAAGGCACCCCTTTCCCAAAGCAACATCTAATTTTCGCAACTTTAAATGTCAAATCCAGATGACAGTTACCACACTACCGCTTAATTGGCCAAGCCTGGGAAAATGTCTCTTCCAGGTTCAGCGAGGGTACAAAACTACATCTTTTAGAAGAGAATATCTGCAATCCGCCATGGCTCTACATGTTAGCTGGAACAGGCCTCTGTGGCTCAGATCCTAGGTGAAACTGTTTGTCAGGCTGGAGAACTAGCCTGCTTCCTCAGTGAGGGTGCTAGAAGTTATATTGAGTCTCATTGATATTCCCCTCTGTGGATTCTGCTGTCCACCTCTCCAAATTCTTTCCCTCGAGAAGTTACCATTTGTGTAGCCCACTGATTGCCATTCAGGGAGTGCTACACTCTGAGATGCCATCTTATGGGTGAATCATTAACTAAGGCATTACCTGCCCTCTCTGGTTGATACAAAATATATTATAGCACTATTTTGATAAAGAGCCGAGGATTTCACCAGTGTCCTGGGCCAACATTTACCCAAAACTAACCATAAATAGATGACGTAGATGAATAGATGATTTTCTTGTGGCAAGATGGCGCTGGAGCGAGGCGACTCTCTGCAAGCTCTCCCCAACAGATCCACTTTTAACTGAACTTATACTCGTTCTAATCTTTTTAAAATTAATTCTTAAGCTAACATTATTTACATAGAATTTACAGTGCAGAAGGAGGCCATTCGGCCCATCGAGTCTGCACTGGCTCCTGGAAAGAGCACCCTACCCAAGGTTAACACCCCCACCCAACACTAAGGGCAATTTTGGACACGAAGGGCAATTTATCATGGCCAATCCACCTTACCTGCACATCTTTGGACTGTGGGAGGAAACCAGAGCACCCGGAGGAAACCCACGCAGACACGGGGAGGATGTGCAGACTCTGCACAGACAGTGACCCAAGCCGGAATCGAACCTGGGACCCTGGAGCTGTGAAGCGATTGTGCTACCGTGCTGCCCATGGTTGCCCATTACTAATCTCTCTCTTTTATCTTCTCTTGCAGGCCTGAAGATCCTCCGAGGCCCTTGGAGATCTTTTGACCCGACCCGACCCGACCTGACCTCCGTGACCTGGAAGAAGATCGGGCCCAAACCGGAAGTGAAGCCCCGGCCTCTATTTGGAGCCGACCCGGGCCTCGGAGCTCCAAACCCGGCCTAACTACCGACGCCAGCCCCCGGATCGCCCGGCCTAGTCCCCGGAGCTCCCGACCCGACCCCCGACGGCAAGACCCGGCCCAACGCGACCCAGAGAGACCCGCCCAGCGACCCGACCCGGAGAGGCCCGCCCAGCAACCCGACCTACCTGGTGATGGAAGAAAGAAAAATCCACATGGAGACCCCACCATGCCGACTTCAAGATCTGACCCCAGGAGCTCCCAGGGAGGGAACAGACCATGGGACCTAGCCCAACCTGCCCCAGGAAACCACAGAAACAACGGAGACCGCGTGCGAGGACCTGAACACGCTGCAAGGTATTCCCGCACCCGCAGAATGCCGGGACCCATCCAGATCGCAAACTCGCCGTCCCAGCAACCACTCTACCTCAACCAGCGCCCGGGACCCTGCCAGACGCGACCCCGGAAATGTAAACAGCGCCCTGGACCTCGCTAGCGCCCTGGACCCCGCCAGACGCAACCACCTACCTTCCACAAGGACTGACGTCTCCCATCGGATCCCAGGATCATCCAGCAGCAGCCGCGGACCGAGGAAGCGAGGGAAACGCAGCGGTCTGCAGGTTAGACTGAAGCAACGCAGTTTCAAGACCCCTCTCCCCAGCATACTCCTGGCAAACGTCCAAGCGATTGAAAACAAGCTGGATGGATGAACTTAACGCCAGACTTACCTCTGAGGGAAGTAAGAGACTGCTGTGTGCTCTGTTTCACAGAGACATGGCTCACCCCTGCCTCACCGGACTGTACCATACAACCTGAAGGCTTCTCTATTCACCGGGCCAACCGCACGGCATCTTCAGGCAAAGCGAAGGGTGGAGGGGTTTGCCTCCTCATCAACTCCTCCTGGTGCTTGGATGTGGCGACCCTGGCGACCTACTGCTCCCCAGACCTGGAATACTTGACCGTAAAGTGCCGCCCATACTATCTTCCACGTGAGTTCACTTCAGCCATTATCACAGCGGTCTACATCCCACCCCAGGCAGAAGTGAGGAAGGCGCTGGACGAACTGTACACAGCCTTAAATAACTATGAAACAGAACACCCGGAGGCCTTGTTCATTGTGGCCGGAGACTTCAACAAAGCCAACCTCGAGTGTACTGCCAAAATTCCACCAGCACATCTCCTGTCCCACCAGGCGCGACAACACTCTTGACCACTGCTACTCAAAAATCAAGGGCGCCTACCGTTCCATCCCCCGACCGCACTTTGGGAAATCAGACCATAAGACTGTGCTCCTTCTCCCGGCTTACAAGCAGAAACTCAAGCAGGAGAATCCAGCTAAGAAGGTTGTGCAGTGCTGGTCCGAGGAGACAGAAGAGCTCTTACGTGACTGCTTAGAGACAGTGGATTGGTCCATATTTAAGAACTCAGCGACTAACTTATTTGAGTATGCCACCACCGTCACAGACTTCATCAGCAAATGTGTGGACGACTGCGTGCCAAAGAAAGCAGTACGTACGTACGTTCCCCAACCGGAAACCATGGCTCAACCGCGAGATTGACTCCCTACTGAAGGACAGATCTTAGGCGTTCAAGGCAGACGACCCTGTCCTATACAAGAAAACCAGTTATGACCTCCGCAAAGCCATCCGAGATGCCAAGAGAGAATATCAAACTAAGCTACAGTCACAGACAGACTCTTGCCGGTTGTGGCAAGGACTAAACAACATAATGGGCTACAAAGCGAAGCCGAGCAGTATCTCTGGCAGCAGCGCACCCCTCCCCGATGAAATTAATGCATTCTATGCTCGGTTTGAGCAGGTAACCAACAATCCGCTGTCGAGTGCCCCAGCAGCCCATAATTCACCCATACCCACCATCACAGTTTCCGAAGTCAGATCGGCCTTCCTGAAAGTGAACCCACGGAAGGCGATGGGCTCGGACGGGATCCCTGGTCGTGCACTCAGAGCCTGCGCAGACCAGCTGGCAGAGATATTCACAGACACCTTTAACCTATCCCTACTCCACTCCGAGGTCCCCACCTGCTTCAAGAAGACTACCATCATACCGGTACCAAAGAAGAACCAGGCAACATGCCTCAATGACTACCGCCCGATGGCCCTGACTTCAGTTGTAATGAAGTGCTTCGAGAGTCTGATGATGAAGCGCATCACCTCCATACTCCCGGAACGCCTTGACCCACTTCAATTCGCATACCGTTGCAACCGGTCCACATCAGACGCCATTTCCTTGGCCCTACACTCATCCCTAGAGCATCTCGAGAACAAGGACTCCTACATCAGACTCCTATTTATTGACTACAGCTCCGCCTTCAACACCATAATCCCAGCCAAGCTCATATCAAAGCACCAAAACCTAGGACTTGGTTCTCCACTCTGCAACTGGATCCTTGAGTTTCTGACCAACAGACCACAATCAGTAAGAATGAACACCAACACCTCCTCCACAATAGTCCTCAATACCGGTGCCCCGCAAGGCTGCGTACTTAGCCCCCTACTCTACTCCCTGTACACACACGACTGCGTGGCAAAACTTGGTTCCAACTCCATCTACAAGTTTGCTGACGATACGACCATAGTGGGCCGGATCTCGAATAACGACGAGTCCAAATACAGGGGGGAGATAGAGAACCTAGTGGAGTGGTGTAACGACAACAATCTCTCCCTCAATGCTAGCAAAACTAAAGAGCTGGTCATCGACTTCAGGAAGCAAAGTACTGTACACAACCCTGTCAGCATCAAAGGGGCCGAGGTGGAGATGGTTAGCAGTTTTAAATTCCTTGGGGTGCACATCACCAAAAATCTGTCCTGGTCCACTCATGTCGATGCTATCACCAAGAAAGCACAACAGCGCCTATACTTCTTCAGGAAACTAAGGAAATTCAGCATGTTCACATTAACCCTTACCAACTTTTACAGATGCACTATAGAAAGCATCCTATCGGCCTGCATCACATCCTGGTATGGCAACTGCTCAGCCCAGGACCGCAAGGAACTTCAGAGAGTCGTGAATACCGCCCAGTCCATCACACAAACTGCCTCCCATCCATGGACTCCATCTACACCTCCCGCTGCCGGGGGAAAGCGGGCAGTATAATCAAGGATTCCTCCCACCCGGCTTACTCACTTTTCCAACTTCTTCCATCGGGCAGGAGATTCAGAAGTCTGAGAACACGCACGAGCAGACTCAAAAACAGCTTCTTCCCCACTGTCACCAGACTCCTAAATGACCCTCTTATTGACTGACCTCATTAACACTACACCCTGTATGCTTCAACCGATGCCAATGCTGATGTAGTTACATTGTATATCTTGTGTTGCCCTATTATGTATTCTCATGTATTTTCTTGAATTTTGTTTAATTCCCTTTTCTTCCATGTACTGAATGATCTGTTGAGCTGCTTGCAGAAAAATACTTTTCACTGTACCTCGGTACACGTGACAATAAACAATCCAATCTAATCCAATCCAACGTGATCATTTTTCATTCTGCTGTTTGTGGGACTTTGCTGCGTAAATGTGTTTTCTTCATTCAGAGGTTGCAGGCTTTTCAGAGAGGACCATCCCCAATTGCCCTTGAGAAGGTGTTGCCTCTTGAATTGCCGCAGTCCATGTGGTGTAGGTAAACCCACAGTGCTGTTAGGGAGGAGGTTCTAGGCGGTTGACCCAGTGGCAGTGAGGGAACGGTTCTGTATTTCCTACATTTCAGCAGTGACTACACTTCACAAAGCTGTAAAGTGCTTCGAGAAGATTGTGAAAGGTGCTGACTATTGATTCCTTAAGTTCACTGGGCAGATTTGTAATATTCCCTCCTGATATAAAACCAATGTTTCAGGCTGAGTGGGCGGGATTCTCCGTCTGCCATGGCCCGCCTCCAGGATTCTCCATCTCTCCCGCTCCAGGGATTGGCCGTCTCGCCAGCCAGCAAATGGGGTTTCTCATTATGGGCAGCCCCACGCTGTCGGGAAATCCCCGGGCTGCTGGCGCAGCGGAGAATCCCGACAGAGGAGAATCCCGACCGTTATCTTCATGGACAAAGAGTCATCTGGACTCGCAACTTTAGCTCTTTCATCTCCCTACAGATACTACCAGACCTGCTGAGATTTTCCAGCATTTTCTGTTTGAACACAAGAACAAGGAGCAGGAGTAGGCCATCTGGCCCCTCGAGCCTGCTCCGCCATTCAATTAGATCATGGCTGATCTTTTGTGGACTCAGCTCCACTTTCCGGCCCGAACACCATAACCCTTAATCCCTTTATTCTTCAAAAAACTATCTATCTTTACCTTAAAAACATGTAATGAAGGAGCCTCAACTGCTTCGCTGGGCAAGGAATTCCATAGATTCACAACCCTTTGGGTGAAGAACTTCCTCCTAAACTCAGTCCTAAATCTACTTCCCCTTATTTTGAGGCTATGCCCCCTAGTTCTGCTGTCACCCGCCAGTGGAAACAACCTGCCCGCATCTATCCTATCTATTCCCTTCATAATTTTAAATGTTTCTATAAGATCCCCCCTCATCCTT
Organism: Scyliorhinus canicula; assembly: GCF_902713615.1. Taxonomy (NCBI): domain Eukaryota; kingdom Metazoa; phylum Chordata; class Chondrichthyes; order Carcharhiniformes; family Scyliorhinidae; genus Scyliorhinus; species Scyliorhinus canicula. Next base: position 159,307,422 of record NC_052158.1, on the reverse strand, counting down.
CTAAATTCCAATGAGTACAGTCCCAGTCTACTCAACCTCTCCTCATAATCCAACCCCATCAGCTCTGGGATTAACCTAGTGAATCTCCTCTGCACACCCTCCAGTGCCAGTATGTCCTTTCTCAAGTAAGGAGACCAAAACTGAACACAATACTCCAGGTGTGGCCTCACTAACACCTTATACAATTGCAACATAACCTCCCTAGTCTTAAACTCCATCCCTCTAGCAATGAAGGACAAAATTCCATTTGCCTTCTTAACCACCTGTTGCACTTGTAAACCAACCTTCTGTGACTCATGCACTAGCACACCCAAGTCTCTCTGAACAGCGGCATGCTTTAATATTTTATCGTTTAAATAATAATCCCGTTTGCTGTTATTCCTACCAAAATGGATAACCTCACATTTGTCAACATTGTATTCCATCTGCCAGACCCTAGCCCATTCACTTAACCTATCCAAATCCCTCTGCAGACTTCCAGTATCCTCTGCACTTTTCGCTTTACCACTCATCTTTGTATCATCTGCAAACTTGGACACATTACCCTTGGTCCCCAACTCCAAATCATCTATGTAAATTGTGAACAATTGTGGGCCCAACACGGATCCCTGAGGGACACCACTAGCTAATGGTTGCCAACCAGAGAAACACCCATTAATCCCAACTCTTTGCTTTCTATTAATTAACCAATCCTCTATCCATGCTACTACTTTACCCTTAATGCCATGCATCTTTATCTTATGCAGCAACCTTTTGTGTGGCACCTTGTCAAAGGCTTTCTGGAAATCCAGATATACCACATCCATCGGCTCCCCGTTATCTACTGCACTGGTAATGTCCTCAAAAAATTCCACTAAATTAGTTAGGCATGACCTGCCCTTTACGAACCCATGCTGCGTCTGTCCAATGGGACAATTTCTATCCAGATGCCTCGCTATTTCTTCCTTGATAGATTCCAGCATCTTCCCTACTACCGAAGTTAAGCTCACTGGCCTATAATTTCCTGCTTTCTGCCTACCTCCTTTTTTAAACAGTGGCATCACGTTTGCTAATTTCCAATCCACCGGGACCACCCCAGAGTCTAGTGAATTTCGGTAAATTATCACTAGTGCATCTGCAATTTCCCTAGCCATCTCTTTTAGCACTCTGGGATGCATTCCATCAGGGCCAGGAGACTTGTCTACCTTTAGCCCCATTAGCTTGCCCATCACTCCCTCCTTAGTGATAACAATCCTCTCAAGGTCCTCACCTGTCATAGCCTCATTTCTATCAGTCGCTGGCATGTTATTTGTGTCTTCTACTGTGAAGACCGACCCCAAAAAACCTGTTCAGTTCCTCAGCCATTTCTTCATTTCCCATTATTAAAACTCCCTTCTCATCCTCTAAAGGACCAATATTTACCTTAGCCACTCTTTTTTGTTTTATATATTTGTAAAAACTTTTACTGTCTGTTTTTATATTCTGAACAAGTTTACTCTCATACTCTACCTTACTCTTCTTTATAGCTTTTTTAGTAGCTTTCTGTTGCCCCCTAAAGATTTCCCAGTCCTCTAATCTCCCAGCAATCTTTGCCACTTTATATGCTTTTTCCTTCAATTTGATACTCTCCCTTATTTCCTTAGATATCCACGGTCGATTTTCCCTCTTTCTACCGTCCTTCCTTTTTGTTGGTATAAACCTTTGCTGGGCACTGTGAAAAATCGCTTGGAAGGTTCTCCACTGTTCCTCAACTGTTCCACCATAAAGTCTTAGCTCCCAGTCTACCTTAACTAGTTCTTCTTTCATCCCCTTGTACTCTCCTTTGTTTAAACACAAAACACTAGTATTTGACTTTACTTTCTCACCCTCCATCTGTATTTTAAATTCCACCATATTGTGATCGCTCCTTCCGAGAGGATCCCTAACTATGAGATCATGAATCAATCCTGTCTCATTACACAGGACAAGATCTAGGACCGCTTGTTCCCTCGTAGGTTCCATTACATACTGTTCTAGGAAACTATCGCGGATACATTCTATAAACTCCTCCTCATGGTTGCCTTGACCGACCTGATTAAACCAATCGACATGTAGATTAAAATCCCCCATGATAACTGCTGTACCATTTCTACATGCATCAGTTTCTTGAATGCACTCATTTGGTTTCAGATTCCAGCATCCACAGTAATTTGCTTTTATCTTTATAGAAACTGCCTGTTATTTATTTCCATCAGTGCCTAGAGTGAAAGGGCACAAAAGAAAACTGATGAAAATGAATAAAATTGTGGTAGTTTTGTACATTTATATAAAAGGAAATATTTTCCATGTGAAATCTGTTCCTTTCAGCCAACATTACTGTCCATTGTCATATATAAAAAATAACTTGCATTAAATCATCAAACACTATTACACAGGTGGAGGCCATTCAGCCCCATGTCTGTGCCAGCTCTTTGGAAGAGCATTCAGTTAGTCCCAATGTCTCACTGTTGCTGCCCTCTACAGGAATCAACTGACGAAACAGACACATCCGCCCTCACAACAAGTTTTGCTTTAATATAGCTTTTTATTTAACTCATTAAGCTTATTGAAACAGTTACATAAGTTTCAAGACTCACAAGAACTAACAATGCTACCCGATAGAGAGATCTTGGCTAGGCGCTCTGTGGATGTGTGTACTGGGAGTTGCCAAACTCGGTCTTGTCTTGCAAATGTTGATCCCAGGGTTATCGCTGCTGTATCTCGGCAGTCCCTGCTTTTCATAAGGTTTTAGTTCTTAGTTCAGAGCACATTCATATAAGAAATCCTGTAGCACATAGGCCTAATTTATTGTCGGGAAAGCCTTAATTTTGCTGTTCCAAAACAGTTTTATCAGCAAAACATCCAGTTGCAAGTCATCGCGCTATCATTTTACAGAACTGCAGTTTCACAAGTCTGTTCACCTCTTTTACCATCATGCCTGACGACACAATGTTAGCCATTGTCCTCATCGCCACAATTTTCCCAGATGTTTGTAACTTTTTTTCCAAATATTTATCCAATTCCCTTTTTAGCTTACCCTTGAATTATATCCATTATCTAATATGCAGAAAGTAAGGAGGCATGGGATAGTGGGAAATTTGGCCAGTTGGATAACGAACTGGCTAACCGATAGAAGACAGAGAGTGGTGGTGGATGGTAAATATTCAGCCCGGAGCCCAGTTACCAGTGGCGTACCGCAGGAATCAGTTCTGGGTCCTCTGCTCTTTGTGATTTTCATTAATGACTTGGATGAGGGAGTTGAAAGGTGGGTCAGTAAATTTGCAGATGATATGAAGATTGGTGGAGTTGTGGATAGTGAGGAGGGCTGTTGTCGGCTTCAAAGAGACATAGATAGGATGCAGAGCTGGGCTGAGAAGTGGCAGATGGAGTTTAACCCTGACAAGTGTGAGGTTGTTCATTTTGGAAGGACAAATATGAATGCGGAATACATGGTTAACGGTAGGGTTCATGGCAATGTAGAGGAGCAGAGAGATCTTTGGGTCTATGTTCATAGATCTTTGAAAGTTGCCACTCAAGTGGATAGAGCTGTGAAGAAGGCAGCTGTACAAAACCTTGGTAAGGCCACATTTGGAGTACTGTGTGCAGTTCTGGTCACCTCATTTTAGGAAGGATGTGGAAGCTTTGGAAAAGGTGCAAAGGAGATTTACCAGGATGTTGCCTGGAATGGAGAGTAGGTCTTACGAGGAAAGGTTGAGGGTGCTAGGCATTTTCTCATTAGAACGGAGAAGGATGAGGGGCGACTTGATAGAGGTTTGTAAGATGATCAGGGGAATAGATAGAGTAGACAGTCAGAGACTTTTTCCCGGGTGGAACAAACCATTACAAGGGGACATAAATTTAAGGTAAATGGTGGAAGATATAGGGGGGATGTCAAAGGTAGGTTCTTTACCCAGAGAGTAGTGGGGGCATGGAATGCACTGCCTGTGGAAGTAGTTGAGTCGGAAACGTTAGGGACCTTCAAGCGGCTATTGGATAGGTACATGGATTATGGTAGAATGATGGAGTGTAGATTAATTTGTTCTTGAGGGCAGCACGGTAGCATTGTGGATAGCACAATTTCTTCACAGCTCCAGGGTCCCAGGTTCGCTTTCAGCTTGGGTCACTGTCTGTGTGGAGTCTGCACATCCTCCCCGTGTGTGTGTGGGTTTCCTCCGGGTGCTCCGGTTTCCTCCCACAGTCCAAAGTTGTGCAGGTTGGGTGGATTGGCCATGATAAATTGCCCTTAGTGTCCAAAATTCTACGAACTATGATTAACCTAGGACAAAAGTTCGGCACAACATCGTGGGCCGAAGGGCCTGTTCTGTGCTGTATTTCTCTATGTTCTACCCTATCAGGCAGTGAATTCCAAATCTTAATCAATCTTTCTCAAATCACCTCTGGTTCTTTTGCTACACACATGAATGTATCACTTTATCTTTTTAGAATGTTACAAAGCAACTTGCAACAATTAGTTACTGTGTGCAGTCACTACTTTCTTTTTTAAGAACGGTAGAATCCCTGGAATATTTTGAAATGATATAAGTTTCTGGATGGGATACTGTAAGAATCATGGAATCAGAGAGCATGGAGATTTTCCTCACTTGGGACATGAAACAATCTTTCATGAAATATGGCCTGAGCACATAGGATAATTTAATCCTATTTATTTAGGAGGTGAATGGGGCATGCAATATTGCTTAACACAATACCATGTTTTATCACCTAGAGCTGAACAGGATCTACAGCATGGAAACAGGCCATTCAGCCCAACTGTTCCATGCCACATGACTATAGTCCAATTGAATCCCCTCCTATTCTAATTACCTCTCTCCATCTGGCCACAACGTACCTCTTCCTGCAAAATAAACAGTGCAAACATACATTGTATAAAGACAATTCTTCAAACGGTATATCACTTTCTCCAAACTGTTCCCTGGTAATAATGCAGAAAATACATGGTTACACATCACACCAATTTTTCAAAGGCCACACTGACTTTTCATGAATTTTCTTGAAGAAAATGCTCAAACGTCTCAAGTATCATGATATTTAGTGCAGCTCAAAATATTCTAATGAATATTTTGGGCGATTACTCTTCGCTTGCCAAAGCCAGATTGCGTTCCCGTATCTCTGGCAAGACTGCTCTGGTATAGAAATCTTCCAGTTTATCGACAGATTTCTTCCAGAACTTTTCGTCAAATTCCACAGGGATAATGGCAACCTCACGGTTAGTGTAGACCACAAGGTCAGCCTTGGGGAGGTCCAGGACCGCCAACTGGCACTGAATCTGGGTGAAGTAGGAGTGACCCTTCTTCAGCTGAGGTTCACCTTTCTTATTTTCCAAGCAGAAGTTCCTGTCTTCACAAGACTGGCTGATAGTGTGATTCCTGTGTTTGTAGGGACACTTGACCTCCAGGAGGCCGATGGTATCTCCAGTTGCTTTGTCAACCACTACACCATCAGGACTTGCTGCCAACCAGTTCTTCACTGGGTCAACGAAGAGCCCACATTGTTGGACAGATATTTCCCGTCCGGTCTTCTCAGACTTCAGCTTCTCATATTTTTTGACAGCAACAGATTCATTCTCGACCCCCCATTTCATCGCGGGAGTCGAAATCTTTGACCCTTGGCCCACAATGGGCTTCAGATAGGACTGAGGGACCTCAGTGCTTTTTCCATTCACAAAGTTGCAATGGGAAATCTTGTGCGCGACTGAGGCTGTGATCCGGTTTCTGCGCTGCTCAAACCAGGCTGGGTTTTCTCTTTGACCCCGTGTCTCTTTCTCGATATCAGCTATCCTCTGTTTACTGATCATCGCTGGCCGTGAGGAATTGCTTAGTTGGTCAGCTTGGCTTTTGGTGCCTGTCGCTTTGCCCAATGTCTTGGATTCAGAGTTGGCATTACCAACAACTGCCGTGGGTCGTGTGCCACCTGCTGCTCCTCTGGTAATTGACTTTGCGGATCTTTGTGCTTCAGGGTTTCTGGTGTTAGCAGTTGGTTTCGGAAGTCTTCCTTCACTTGAATGTTTGGCTGAGCTGGGATTCCCAACCGTTGCTCTTCCTCCCCGGCTACCAGATCCCGAACCCCTGGGACTGGCTGCTTTAGCAGCAGGTGGTAGTGGTGCCTCCTGAGGCATAGGTTGCTTTGCGATAGCTCCCCCCTTCCTCTGATGCTGAGATGGTCTTGCTGCCATTTGGAAAATGGTTCAAATTTCTGCAAATAAAAATACCAAAAAATAAATATAACTTTAAAATGAAATTATGCATCAGTCAAAAGAAGCAGGTGAGATGATGCAATAGATGAACAGAATTCAGCAACAATTCACTGAAACAGAGGGTGGCAAGAGTTCAGGTGACAATTATAGCACAGACCGGATTGTTTCATTAGAGCAAAGGTGAAAAAGGATCAAATGTGATGCAAGGTATTGTTGGGGTAGTGATTACATTGCTGCACCAGTGTTTCTGAAAATGTGAGTTCAAACAGCAGCACAGTGGTTAGCACTGTTGCTTCACACCTTCAGGGTCCCAGGCTCGATTCCCATCTTGGGTCACTGTCTGTGCGGAGTCTGCACGTTCTCCCCGTGTCTGCATTGGTTTCCTCCGGGTGCTCCGGTTTCCTCCCACAAGTCCTGAAAGACGTGCTTGTTAGGTAATTTGGACATTCTGAATTCTCCCTCAGTCTACCCAAACAGGCGCCGGAATGTGGCAACTAGGGGATTTTCACATTAACTTCATTGCAGTGTTAATGTAAGCCTACTTGTGACAAAGATTTTTATAATTATTATATTGCGGGAAGAGCCTGGGGGGAGTGTTCCTAGTAGATGGTCTATCAGAGGTTCGGTGCGGATTTGAGGGCAGCACGGTAGCGCAGTGGTTAGCACTGTTGCTTCACAGCGGCAGGGTCCCGGGTTCGATTCCCGGCTTGGGTCACTGTCTGTGTGGAGTCTGCACGATTTCCCCGTGTCTGCGTGGGTTTCCCAGGTCCAAAGATGTGCTGGCTAGCTGGATTGGCCATGCTAAAGGTTAGATGGGGTTGCTGGGTTACAGAGATAGGGTGGAGATGTGGGCTTAAGTAGAGCGCTCTTACCAAGAGCCGGTGCAGATTTGATGGGCTGAATGGCCCCCTTCTGCATTGTAAATTCTATGATAACTATGATGGAACAAATGGCTTCCTTCGACACTGTAGGGATTCTATGGAGAAGCTCTGGGTCAGATAGATCAAAAACAACTTGTGAGGAACAGAGATAATGGCAACTTGTCTTCCCAGTGTTTAAAAGTAGCAAGTGATAGCTCATTAAATAAATGTTGTGACAGCAAAGAGACAGTGGAGGATGAGAAAGAGAGAAAATACAGAGTGTGGAGAAAGCTAATTCTGCACAGGGTTATGTGGGCCTTAGGTTTCTGGCCAAAAAAAAAGTAGGGCAAACAATTAAAAATAGTTTCAAAAAGGGAAGTGGATAAAACTTGGAAAAATAAACAAAACAACTAAGAGAATGGGGAGTCGGTTTGAATGGAGAGGATATGAGGGAGCTGGCACAGGCAGCATGATGGGCTGAATGGTCTCATTATGTGCTGCAATTCCATTAACAGAGAAACTCTTTCAAAAAATAGTATATTTGTTGCCTTTGATAGATTCTGTCACCCATATAAGTCACACATGCTTGTTCAAAAGAAGTAGGTTTTAAGGGGTGCGTTGTAAAACAAGTCTACAGAGTGAGAGAGTGCAGAAAGATTAATGAGAGGGTATTTTAGAACTGGGCTAGAGCAGCTGAAGGCGTGGCAGTCGGTGGTGGAGTGCTTAGAATCGGGGATGGGCAGGAGGTCAGAACTGAAAGAACACAAGTTCTTGGTGTGTTTTTGGACTGGAGGAAGTTACATCAGAGTTTTGGGTCAGCTCAAGTTAATGAAAGGGGGGAAGAATGAAGGACAACTAGCAGAGCATCGGAAGAATAAAATCAGTATTTAACATTCACCACAAATCTCTGCTTTCTGCCATTAGTCAATGATGCAGTTGAGTAGGTCAGAGCCACCTGACTGTTTGCAATGAGGCTCCCAATCTGCCAGTGGAGGCAGTGTTGAAAGATTTGAGAGTGGGTCTGATTTCCCCACAGCGTATATTTTCCTTATTCCATCCTACATGGGATGTGGGCTTTAAAGGCAAGGCCAGAATTAGTTATCCAAACCTAGTTGTCCTTGAACTGAGTGGCTTGCTGGGATGTTAAGTTCCGAGGCAGTTAAGAGTCAACCACATTGTTGTGGGGCTGGAGTCACATGTAGGCCAGACGAGAGGATGGCAGATTTCTTTCCCGCAAAGATATTGATGATAGTTTAATGATCATTAGTTTTCAATTCAATTTAAATTCCACTAGCTACATTTCATCCTGTGTCCGCAGAGTGCTAGACTCTGGGAACGGAATTCTTAGACCCCCCGGGGGGTTGGAGAATCGCCCGGGGCTGGCGTCAATCCCGCCCCAGCCGTGTCCCGAATTCTCCGCCCCCCAAGATTTGGCGGGGGCGGGAGTTGTGCCGTGCCGGTTGGTGGGCCCACCGCAGCAATTCTCTGGCCCGCGATGGGCCGAAGTCCCACCACTGACTGGCCTTTCCCACCGGCGTGGTTTAAACCACCTCTGGTACCGGCGGCACGGGCAGGCTCCTTTGGGGTGGGGGGGGGGGGGGGCGCGCGATCTGTACCCAGGGGGGGTGCCCCCACGGTGGCCTGTCCCGTGATCGGGGCCCAACGATCGGCGGGCGGGCCTGCGCCGTGGGGGCACTCTTTTTCTTCCGCCCCACCATGGCGGAGGCGGAAGAGACCCCCTCCCCTGCGCATGCGCCGGTATGACGTCAGCAGCTGCTGACGCACCGGGGCATGCGCGGACTTCCACTGGCCAGCGACGGCCTTTTGGCCCCGGCTGGCGGGGCAACAAGGGCCGTTCCCGCCGGCCGGAGGAGCAGGAACCACTCCGGCGCGGGCCTAGCCCCTCAATGTGAGGGCTTGGCCCCTGCGGAATTCTGCACCTTTGGGGAGGCCCGACGCCGGAGTGGTTTACGCCACTCCGTTCCGCCGTGACCCCCCCGACCAGCCGGGTAGGGGAGAATCCCGGCCTGGATTACTGTTTTGTGCCTGACTGTGAACTAAGCTGCATTTCTCTTTGTCTTTACCCCTGTGTGTGTGTGTGTGTGTGTGGGGTGGGGGTGGGGGTGGGGGTGGGGGTGGGGGGCAGGGCGGGGGAGGGGGAGCACCTGACCCACCTACCTAATCCCATTTACCAGCACTTGGCCCATAGCCTTGAATGTTAAAACGTGCCACATGCTCATCCAGGTACTTTTTAAAGGATGTGAGGCAACCCGCCTCTACCACCCTCCCAGGCAGTGTGTTCCAGACCGTCACCACCCTCTGGGTACAAAAGCCTTTCCTCACAGCCCCCTAAACCTCCCAAACCTTTAACCTGTGTCCCCTAGTGACTGACCCTTCAACTAAGGGGAACAGCTGCTTCCAACATGTGCTGTGTAGCTTTAAATGGTGTCGGTATGGGGTTGGTGGCAAGTTCCCAACTGTAGAGGGAAGAGGGGAGTGTGGGACTCTGCAGAGGTCTTTTAAAGAGCTGGCACACGCTGGATGGGTGGAATGGTCTCCTCCTCTGCTGTGTGATTCTGCTGTGCACCTGAGGCCCTGTCAAACACTCAGTAAAAGAGCAGAGAAACACAGCAAAAATAAATCTGGGGATTGGAAACAGCAGCGAGTAAAATGATCACTTTTCCCCAGTGAGTCAGTGACTGGGATGTGAATCATTTGCAGAGTTATAAATAGGCTGATAAAGTATCGCTCTGTCAAATGGGTCTTGTTCTGACTTGTCACTGATGTGTTTTTTTTACTTAAAATCCCCAGCTGGCACGTGTCAAGGAGCATAGACAACAGGAAATTACTAACTGGGGGCATATCTGGTAGTGTGTCATTGTTACAGAACTGCTCCGACTCCACTATTTACATTGTTCAACATAAATCTGGGGGGCGATTCTCCGAGCCCCGCGCCGATCCGGAAAATTACCGCAACCGTGCCACGACGCCGGCGCCCGATTCTCCAAGGTGCGGAGAATCAGCGGGGCAGCCGATTCTCCGGCCTGGATGGGCCGCGCGGATATGACAGAGTCCGCTGGCGCGTTCAGCCCTGGTCGCTGCCGGCGGGAATTCTGCGCGAAGGGCCGGCCTGTGGGGCGGCGAAAAGAGATCCTTCATCGGGGGGACTCACCAATCGGTGGGCCTCTCTCTCCCCCCCCCCCCCCCCGGGCCTACTTTGTTGTGCGGCCGGCCCCTGAACACCGACGCCATGTTGAGTCGGGGCCGGCGCACAGAAGAAGTCCCCCGCGCATGTGCAGGTTGGCGCGGCCCAACTGTGCATGCGCGGGTTGGCACGGTGCCTATTTGGCACCGGGGAAGGAGGCTGGAGTGGCGTTAACCTCTCCAGCGCTGTGCTGGCCCCCTGTGGGGGACAGAATCAGTTGCGATGGCATTCATGATGGCGCGAACACTTGGGCCCCATTTTGGAGAATCGCCCCCCTGGTGTTCTGGATTTATAGAACCATAGAATCCCTACAGTGCAGAAGGAGGCCATTTGGTCCATCGAGTCTGCATCAACTCTTTGAAAGAGCACCCTATCTCGGCCCAATCCCCACTTTATTTCTATAACCCCACCCAGGGGGATTTTATCATGGCCAATCCACCTAACCTGCACATCTTTGGACTGTGGGAGGAAACAGGAGCACCCGGAGGAAACCCACATAGACACGGGGAGAATGTGCAAACACAGTGTGATAAACACCAATGGTCATACACTACGTGTATTACGGTACTGCCATTGTACTACAGTCAATACAGTAAATCCTGGCCTGCTGGCTCCACCCAGCAGGCTCTGTAAAAAAGTGTATGCTCTCCTGCGCTGCCCCCATTCTGGTTCCAGCTGCAGGAGGCATAACATTTAGCTCAATAAAGCCTCAATAGTTCACCATTTTGTCTCGTGGTCATTGATGGTACATTAGTTTACTGTGCTAGAATTTTAAAGATGAACGTCTTAATCGAGCCTGCAGCTGAACCCTCATGCAGCTGACGCCACAGCCACCTTCGAGCACTGGCTAGCCTGCTTTGAAGGATCTCTTGGAGCATCCACATAAGCCCTCTCCGACCCACAGAAGCTCCAGATCCTCTACGCATGGGTGAGCCCACAAGTTTTCCTCCTCATTCGGGATGCTCCCACTTACATGACTAGAGTAAGATTAGGGCCAATCAAGGATAGTAGTGGAAAGTTGTGTGTGGAATCAGAGGAGATAGGGGAAGCGTTAAATGGATATTTTTCGTCAGTGTTTACACTGGAGAAAGACAATGTTGTCGAGAACACTCAGGTTCAGTCGACCAGGCTAGATGGAATTGAGGTTCAAAACGAGGAGGTGTTAGCAATTTTGGAAAATGTCAAAATAGATAAGTCCCCTTGGCCAGATGGGATTTATCCTAGGATTCTCTGCGAAGCCAGGGAGGAGATTGCAGAGCCTTTGTCCTTGATCTTTATGTCGTCTTTGTCGACAGGAATAGTGCCGGAAGACTGGAGGATAGCAAATGTTGTCCCCCTGTTCAAGAAGGGGAGTAGAGACAACCCTGGTAATTATAGACCTGTGAGCCTTACTTCGGTTGTGGGTAAAATGTTGGAAAAGGTTATAAGAGATAGGGTTTATAATCATCTTGAAAAGAACAAGTTGATTAGCGATAGTCAACACGGTTTTGTGAAGGGTAGGTCATGCCTCACAAACCTTATTGAGTTTTTTGAGAAGGTGACCAAACAGGTGGATCAGGGTAAAGCTGTTGATATGGTGTATATGGATTTCAGTAAGGCGTTTGATAAGGTTCCCCACGGTAGGCTATTGCAGAAAATAAGGAAGTATGGAATTGAAGGTGATTTAGCGGTTTGGATCAGTAATTGGCTAGCTGAAAGAAGACAGAGGGTGGTGGTTGATGGCAAATGTTCATCCTGGAGTTCAGTTACTAGTGGTGTACCGCAAGGATCTGTTTGGGGCCACTGCTGTTTGTCATTTTTATAAATGACCTGGAAGAGGGTGTAGAAGGATGGGTTAGTAAATTTGCAGATGACACGAAGGTCGGTGGAGTTGTGGATAGTGCTGAAGGATGTTATAGGATTCAGAGGGACATAGATAAGCTGCAGAGCTGGGCTGAGAGGTGGCAGATGGAGTTTAACGCGGAAAAGTGTGAGGTGGTTTACTTTGGAAGGAGTAACAGGAATGCAGAGTACTGGGCTAATGGCAAGATTCTTGGTAGTGTCGATGAACAGAGAGATCTCGGCATCCAGGTACATAAATCCCTGAAAGTTGCCACCCAGGTTAATAGGGCTGTTAAGAAGGCATATGGTGTGCTAGCCTTTATAAGCAGGGGGATTGAGTTTCGGAACCACAAGGTCATGCTGCAGCTGTACATAACTCTGGTATGGCCGCACCTGGAGTACTGCGTGCAGTTCTGGTCACCACATTATAGGGAGGATGTGGAAGCTTTGGAAAGGGTTCAGAGGAGATTTACTAGGATGTTGCCTGGTATGGAGGGAAGGTCTTACGAGGAAAGGCTCAGGGAATTGAGGTTGTTTTCGTTAGAGAGGAGAAAGCTGAGAGGTGACTTAATAGAGACATATAAGATAGTCAGAGGGTTAGATAGGGTGGACAGTGAGAGTCTTTTACCTCGGATGGTGATGACCAACACGAGGGGGCATAGCTTTAAATTGAGGGGTGATAGATATAGGACAGATATCAGAGGCAGTTTCTTTACTCGGAGAGTAGTAGGGGTGTGGAACGCCCTGCCTGCAACAGTAGTAGACTCGCCAAATTTAAGGGCATTTAAGTGGTCACTGGATAGACATATGGATGAAAATGGAATAGTGTCGGTCAGATAGGCTTCAGATGGTTTCACAGTTCGGCGCAACATCGAGGGCCGAAGGGCCCGTACTGCGCTGTAGTGTTCTATGTTCTACATGGAAGCGATGGCACAACTAAAAGGACAGTACATCAAGACTGTTAATCAGGTGTTCCAGTCCCAGGCCCAGCATCGCTACACCCCCCACATACGATCCAGGGGCGCCGCCACCTTTGCCGCTGCCGCCACGTGCGGCCCGTGGGTGCCGCCATCTTGGAATGCACCCCAGGACCCCTGCTCGCCTGGCCGTTTGCGGGCCGCGATATCTCCGCCACCACCACCGATCAGCCCTCCCACCAACTTCCGCAGCTCGACTCCATCACTCTCGATCAGTCTCGGCCCTGCAACCTCACGACCGCTACAACGACTGTACAGATCAATGGGCACGAGGCGACCTGCCTCTTTGACTCCGGGAGCATGGGGAGTTTCATCCACCCTGCTATGGCAAGGCCCTGTTCCCTCCCAGTCCTCCCAATCACCCAAAAAATCTCCCAGTTCTCCAGATCCCATTCCTTACAGATCCGGGGGTCCTACGTCACGTCCCTCTCCGTACAGGGCATAGAGTACAGTATCTTCAGACTCTACGTCCTCCCCCATCTCATCTCTGCCCTGTTACTAGTTCCCGATTTTCAGTGCCACCTCCAGACCCTTACTCTGAAGTTCAACGGACCCCTGCCCCACCCTCACCATCTGTGGCCTCACGACTCTTAAGGTCAACCCGCCCTCACTCTTCGCGAACCTCACTCCGGACTTTAAGCCCGTCACCACGAGGAGCAGACGGTATAGTGCACAGGGCAGGACATTTAACAGGTCGGAGGTCCAACGGCTTCTGCGGGAGGGGGTGTCATTGAGGCCAGTAACAGCCCCTGGAGAGCTCAAGTGGTGGTAGTTAAGACTGGGGAGAAACAGCGGATGGTCATCGACTACAGTCAGATGATCAACCGGTATACGCAGCTCGACACGTATCCCCTCCCACGCATATCTGACATGGTCAACCAGATTGCGCAGTATCGAGTCTTCTCCACAGTTGACTTGGTCTGCATACCACCAGCTCCCCATCCGCCCGGAGGACCACCAATACACTGCATTCGAACCAGATGATCGCCTCTACCATTTCCTTAGGGTTCCCTTTGGCGTCACCAATGGGGTCTCGGTCTTCCTGTGAGAGATGGACCGAATGGTTGACCAGTACGGATTGTGGGCCACGTTCCCGTATCTGGATAATGTCACCATCTGCGGCCATGACCAGCAGGACCACGACGTGAACCTCCAGAGGCAGCATGGTAGCATTGTGGATAGCACAATTGCTTCACAGCTCCAGGGTCCCAGGTTCGATTACCGGCTTGGGTCAGTGTGTGGAGTCAGCACGTTCTCCCCGTGTGTGCGTGGGTTTCCTCCGGGTGCTCCGGTTTCCTCCCACAGTCCAAAGATGTGTAGGTTAGGTGGACTGCCATGATAAATTTCCCTTAGTGTCCAAAATTGCCCTTAGTGTTGGGTGGGGTTACTGGGTTCTGGGGATAAGGTGGAGGTGTTGACCTTGGGCAGGGTGCTCTTTCCAAGAGCCGGTGCAGACTCGATGGGCCGAATGGCCTCCTTCTGCACTGCAAATTCTACGAAATTCCTCCACACTGCTAAACTCCTTAACCTTACCTACAATAAGGAGAAACTTAGCCATTCTTGGCTATGTTACGGAAAATTGAGTCCCTGACCGCATGCACCCCCTCCTGGGACTCCCTCTCCCGCACTGCCCCAAAGGACCTGAAACGATGCCTCGGGTTCTTCTCATATTACGCCCAGTGGGTCCCTAATTATGCGGACAAGGTCTGCCCACTCATCAAGTCCACCGTTTTCCTCCTGACGGCTGAGGCCCGCTGGGCCTTCAGTCACATCAAGGCATACATCGCCAAGGCCACGATGTATGCGGTCGATGAGTCCCTCCCCTTTCAGGTGGAGATCGACGCATTGTTAATTCCTGCTTCTTTGTGGCCGGTCTGGACTCAATAAAATCTGAGATGGATTAGCAGGTATCAATTATTGTTTTATTTCCACCAGCTTGCAAGGCTGACTCACTCGTGGGACATTAGAACACACACAGCTGTCTTCTAAAGTTCCCAAAAGTTAGTGAGAGCTAAGACAAAGAAATCACAGCACATATTGATTGAATCACATCAAGCTTCGCATACAAGCTTCCCATAGGCCAATGTATACACCTTCTGACCTGGCCATATATCCTGATTGGCTCACTTCGCATTTTCCCAATCCTGGCCCTTGTTACCCAGCATCCTTTTCACTATTCTCTCCATGAGGCAAAGCTCCCCTCCCCCTTCCTAGCCATGCTGTGCTCATCCCTTTGTTCTCTGTCTGTGAACTCATTACCCTCAGGGTCCTACTGTTCATCATATTCGTTTGTTCACTTCCTCAGCATCGGACATGGCTCTAGCCGCCACCCTCAACCAGGCGGGCAGACCCGTGGCCTTCTTCTCCCACACCCTCCATGCCTCCGAAGTTCGGCACTCCTCTGTTGAAAAGGAGCCCCAAGCCATTGTGGAAGCTGTGTGACACTGGACGCATTAACTGGCCGGCAGGAGATTTAATCTCCTCACTGACCAACGGTCGGTTGCCTTGATGTTTAATAATACACAGCGAGGCGAGATTAAGAACAACAAGATCTTGAGGTGGAGGATCGAACTCTCTACCTATAACTACGAGATCTTGTATCGCCCGGGGAAGCTTAATGAGCCCCCATATGAATAAAAATATATGCCCGATCCTGTGGTACATGTGCCAGCGCACAAGTAGACCGACTTCGGGCTCTCCGCAATGACCTCTGTCACCTGGGGGGGTCACCCGTTTTTTGCATTTTGTCAAGGCCCGCAACCTGCCTTACTCCATCGAGGAGGTCAGGACTGTGACCAGGGACTACCAAGTCTGCGCGGAGTGCAAACCGCACTTCTATCGGCCGGACAGAGCACATCTGGTGAAGGCCTCCCGCCCCTTTGAGCGCGTCAGCATGGACTTCAAAGAGCCCCTCCCCTCCACTGAACGAAATGTGTAGTTCCTCAACATCATTTTTTATTTAAAATTTAGATTACCCAATTATTTTTTTTCCAATTAAGGGGCAATTTAGCGTGGCCAATCCACCTACTCTGCACATCTTTGGGTTGTGGGGGCGAAACACACGCAGACACGGGGAGAATGTGCAAACTCCACACGGACAGTGACCCAGGGCCGGGATCGAACCTGGGACCTCGGTGCCGTGAGGCAGCAGTGCTAACCACTAGGCCACCGTGCTGACCGGTTCCTCAACATAATTGATGAGTATTCCCGTTTCCCTTTCGCCATCCCATGCCCTGACATGACTTCTGCCACAGTCATCAAGGCCCTACATAGTATCTTCACCTTGTTTGGTTTCCCCACCTACATCCACAGGAGCCGGGGACCCTCCCTCAGGAGCGATGAGCTGCGTCAGTTCCTACTCAGCAAAGGCATCGCCTCGAGCAGGACGACCAGCAACAACCCCCAGGGAAACGGACAGGTGGAGCGGAGAACGGGATAGTCTGGAAGGCCGTCCTGCTGGCCCTTCGGTCTAGGAGTCCGGGGTTATGGGGAAAAGGCAGGAAAATGGGAATGAGAAACATATCAGCCATGAACGAATGGTGGAGTGGACTTGAATGGCCTAATCCTGCTCCTATATCTTATGGTCTTGTGGTCTAACAAGCCATCGCTCCACGAATCCTCAAGCCTCCAGAGTTTTGATGACTTGTAGCGTCCAGGCTCCTGGGACAGGTTTGGCGTCAGGGAGGGTGGGAATTGTGGATTCGGGACAAACCCTCATTTCTCCAGACATCAGGAATAAAGTTTAAGAGAAAACACGTGGCAGCAGGTTAAACAGGAAGGAAACCAAATCTAAAATGTCGATCTCAGCGAAACTTCTAAAGAATCTGTGAATATAAATCCCACCGCTCCCACAATCAGGGAACGGACTCCTTACCTGGGACTCAGCAATTCTCTCCTCCTTGTTTAAATCAGGATTAGAGCGTTAAACTCCCGCCTGTGATGCCTTCTTACCAGTTTCCGACAGAAGCCACAGGCTCCACCTAACGTCTGATGCAACAAGTTGAAATTTAGCGGCAGGCAGAAGGATTTAAAAGGGCAATGCGCGATGGAACGTGGACCCCACTTTTTAATGGAATGTTGGCATCCATCCCTAATCGCCCTTGACAGGTGGCACAGTGGTTAGAACTGCTGCCTCACAGCACCAGAGACCTGGGTTCGATTCTGACCTTGGCGACTCTGTCTGGAGTTTGCACATTTGCCCCGTGTCTGCGTGGATTTCCTGCGGCTGCTCTGGTTTTTCTCCCACAATCCAAAGATGTGCAGGTTAGGTGGATTGGCCGTGCTACATTGCTCCTTAGTTTGCAGAGCTTGGGTGCGGTTGGCAGAATGGGTGGAGGAGTGGGTCCGGTTGGGGTGCTCTTTCGGAGGGTCCGTGCAGACTCGATTGGCTGAATGGCTTCCTCCTGCATTGTAGGGATCTTATGGAAGGCCGTGGTGAGCTACCTTCTTGAACTGCTGCAGCCCTGTGATGTAGGTACACCAATGGTGCTGTTAGGGAGGGAGATCCAGGATTTCTACACGCCAATGGTGAACGGTGATATATTTCCAAATCAGGTTGGTGTGTGCCTTGGAGAGGAACGTGGTTGTGGTGTTCCCATGTGTCTGCTGTCCTTGTCCTTCTAGATGACAGAAGATGGGGATTTGGAAGGTGCTGCTTTCTCATCCAGGCAAGTGGAGGGTTTTTCATCGCATTCCTGATTTATATCTTGTAGACTGTGGACAGGTTTTGGTCAGTTGGTTTGTGAGTCTTGCATCAGAATTCCCAACCTCTGACCTGCTCTTGCAGCCATGATATTTGTATAAATAGATAGAATTTACAGTGCAGAAGGAGGCCATTCAGCCCATCGTGTCTGCACCGGCTCTTGAAAGAGCACCCTATCCAAGTCCACACCTCCACCCTATCCCCATAACCCAGTTACCCCACCCAACACTAAGGGCAATTTTGGCCACTAAGGGCAATTTAGCACGGCCAATCCACCTAACCTGCACATCTTTGAACTGTGGGAGGAAACCGGAGCACCCGGAGGAAACCCACGCACACATGGGGAGAACGTGCAGACTCCGCATAGACAGTGACCCAAGCCGGGAATCGAACCTGGGACCCTAGAGCTGTGAAGCAATTGTGCTAACCACTATGCTACCATGCTACCGTGTTGGTCCAGTTACGTTTCTGGTCAATGGTGAGGCTGTTGATGCTGGGGGATTCAACATTTGAATGTCAAGGAGAATTGGTTCGATTCTCTTTCGTTAGAAATGGTCAATACCTGGCACTTCTGTGGCAAAAATATTACCTGCCACTTATCTCTCTCTCGCGCTAGAAATCCTTCCATCATAAGATGCAAGAGCAAAAGCAAGCCATTCAGGCCATCAACTCTGCTCTTTGAAGGAAGGAGGATGTGGCAAGATCTTGAATGTGCAGATTTTTAACATTGGAAGGCTGTTGCCCTGTAGCTACCACATGGATCTGACTGACCAGGGAGCTCTCCCACCCTTACCACCTGTCATAGGTGTATCAAAAAGATTTACAGGTTGGCAATCAACCTTCTTTTGCCACGTTGCAACCCAAGCCTGAATGTTATTCACGACTTGTAGCATTCAGGTAGAGATTGCTTCCATATCTGAGGATTTATGAATGGAACTGAACGCTTTGCAAACAGTCAACATCCCCACTATTGACGTTATGTTGGAGTGAAGCTATATCCATCTACCCGCTCAGGTGAAGATGAACGATTCCATGGTCACTACTTCAAAGCTCAGCAGAGGAGATCTCCCCTAGGTCCTGGGACCAATATTAGTCCCTCAAGCAACATCACTCAAACAGATTATCTGGTCATTGTGACAAGTCCCAGATTGATTCTTTTGGCTGCGAAACTCACCGTCAGTTTCTGCCGTGATGTTTCTGACACGGGCTGAAACAGGGAGAGATGTAGTTAAATCAGCAGCCTAGCCTAATACTCTGAGAACATACATAGAACATACAGTGTAGAAGGAGGCCACTCGGCCCATCGAGTCTGCACCGACCCACTTCCACCCCATCCCCGTAACCCAATAACCCCTACTAAGCTTTTTTGGTCACTAAGGGCAATTTAGCATGGCCAATCCACCTAACCTACATGTCTTTGGACTGTGGGAGGAAACCGGAGCACCCAGAAGAAACCTATGCAGACACGGGGAGAATGTGCAGACTCCGCAAAGACAGTGACCGAGCAGAGAATTGAACCTGGGACCCTGCGCTGTGAAGACACAGTGCTGATCACTTGTGCTACCGTGCTGCCGAACAAGGGTTCAAAGTTTCACCGTGGCAGCTGGTGGGGTTTAATAGTAAAACTAAAATATAAAGTAATGGTGACTGTGAAATGATCAGCAATTGTTATTAAAAACCCACCTAATCCCCTTTAGGGAAGGAAATCTGCCACCCTTACCTGGTCTGGCCGACATGTGACTCCCGACCCACAGCAATGCTGACATCAGTTCACAGGAATTCTGGATGGGCAACAAATGCTGGCCATGTCATGGAACAATTTTTAAAAGTACCTTTTCTGACCAATTGCAACCCTGTTTTTCCGACTCCTCCTGGTTCTCTCTTCCGTTAACAGCAATTGGGAAGATGTTTGACAAGGGGAGGCATGCCCTCAGCTGGCACCCAGCTCTCTGCAGCATAGAGACACTCGATAATGATCAGAACTGTGAGCTGCTTGCCAGGAACCCGGCCTTGTTCAAGGTTATGGAAGCCAAATGTAACAACACAGCTGAGTTAAGCTAAATCAGAACCAGCCGAGTTCAGTCACACGGTTGTGAGAGGGGCTGAGTTACACTTCAGTATTTTACAATCACTGTGGAGTCACTAGCAGCTTTGTGTTACATTACAGAATGATATATAATACAAAGGGAGGAGGAAATAGAGAGTTGTTTATTCAGATAATGGAATATTCTGGCTGCCAGTCTGTGTTGCTGAGAATCCACAAAGCAGATGCATATCTGGAAAATTCAGCTGTTTTTTTGTATTTGTTCATGGGACTCACTGTAACCCAGGGAACCAGGTGCAGTTGATGATTGATGACAAATCAGATGATCACAGCAAATTATTTTGGGGAGGCATTATGATGGTGGATGGGCGGGATTCTCCAATAATGGGGCTATCTCCGGAACCTGCGAAACAAAGCACGCAAATTACTCTGGACTTACCTGGAATAAGTCCAGGGTGATTCTGCGATTTGCAGGGAGCTAGCAGGGCCCTGGAGTGCTCCTCACAGCTCCGGCTGCCGAAATGGGGCCCTGCACATCCGGTCGGGGGGTCCATGCATGCGCACGGCGGCAGCCTCGGTCGGTCGCCCCCGCGTGACATGGCCGACCCACATCGCGGACCGGGACCAAGAAGATAGGCCTACCCTACTCAGATCGCGCCCGCCCGTGGATCAGTGGACTCCGATCAGAACACTGGCCATCCTGGAGACCCCCCCGGTGAATGGTCCCCCTTCCCCCCCTGCAGGGCGTCCATGGACTGTGTCCGCAGCATCCACGCCGAGTGGCCGCCGGGTGGAACCATGAGTGAACTAGGCCGCTGGGAACTCAGCCAGCTACAATTGGAGAATCGCCGCGGGAGCCTCTTTCAATGGCCCCTGGCCGGCAGCGCGTCAACCGCGCTCGCCCGATTGGCGGCAATTCTCCGGGGACCGGAGAGTCGCGGGTGCGGCGTCGGACACGATCTCGGGTCTGACACTGATTCTCTGCCCAAGCGCGATTCTGGCGGGGAGGCTCGGAGACTCCGCCCGTTATTTTAAAGCCTCCTGAGAACTGCCCCCCCAATAGTACATCATTCTCTTGGTACTGACCCTCTGACAGTGCGGCATTCCCTCAGAACTGAACCTCTGACAGTGCGGCACTCCCTCAGTACTGACCCTCTGACAGTGCGGCACTCCCTCAGTACTGACCCTCTGACAGTGCAGCACTCCCTCAGTACTGACCCTCTGACAGTGCGGCACTCCCTCAGTACTGACCCTCTGACAGTGCGGCACTCCCTCAGCACTGACATTCTGACAGTGCGGCACTCCCTCAGTACTGACCCTCTGACAGTGCAGCACTCCCTCAGTACTGACCCTCTGACAGTGCAGCACTCCCTCAGTACTGACTCTCTGACAGTGAGGCGCTCCCTCAGTACTGTACTCTGACAGTGCAGCACTCCCTCAGTACTGACCCTCTGACAGTGCAGCACTCCCTCAGTACTGACCCTCTGACAGTGCAGCACTCTCTCAGCACTGACCCTCTGACAGTGCAGCGCTCCCTCAGTACTGACCCTCTGACTGTGCAGCACTCCCTCAGTACTGACCCTCTGACAGTGCAGCACTCCCTCAGTACTGACCCTCTGGCAGTGTAGCACTCCCTCATTACTGACCCTCTGACAGTGCAGCACTCCCTCAGTACTGACTCTCTGACAGTGCGGCGCTCCCTCAGTACTGACCCTCTGACAGTGCAGCACTCCCTCAGTACTGACCCTCTGAGAGTGCGGCACTCCCTCAGTACTGACCCTCTGACAGTGCGGCACTCCCTCAGTACTGACCCTCTGACAGTGCAGCACTCCCTCAATACTGACTCTCTGACAGTGCAGCACTCCCTCAGTACTGACCCTCTGACAGTGCAGCACTCCCTCAGTACGGACCTTCTGACAGTGCGGCACTCCCTCAGAACTGACCCTCTGACATTGCGGCACTCCCTCAGTACTGACTCTCTGACAGTGCAGCACTCCCTCAATACTGACCCTCTGAGAGGGCAGCACTCCCTCAGTACTGACCCTCTGACAGTGCAGCACTCCCTCAGTACTGACCCTCTGACAGTGCGGCACTCCCTGAGTACTGACCCTCTGACAGTGCAGCACTCCCTCAGTACTGACCCTCTGACAGTGCAGCACCCCCTCAGTACTGACCCTCTGACAGTGCGGCACTCCCTCAGTTCTGACCCTCTGACAGTGCAACACTCCCTCAGTACTGACCCTCTGACAGTGCGGCACTCCCTCAGTTCTGACCCTCTGACAGTGCAACACTCCCTCTGTACTGACACTCGGACAGTGCGGCACTCCCTCAGTACTGACCCTCTGAAGGTGCGGCACTCCCTCAGCACTGACCCTCTGACAGTGCGGCACTCCCTCAGTACTGACCCTCTGACAGTGCAGCACTCCCTCAGTATTGACCCTCTGACAGTACGGCATTCCCTCAGTACTGACCCTCTGACAGTGCGGCACTCCCTCAGTACTGACCCTCTGACAGTGCAGCACTCCCTCAGTACTGACCCTCTGACAGTGCGGCACTCCCTCAGTACTGACCCTCTGACAGTGCGGCACTCCCTCAGTACTGACCCTCTGACAGTGCAGCACTCCCTCAGTACTGACCCTCTGACAGTACGGCACTCCCTCAGTACTGACCCTCTGACAGTGCAGCACTCCCTCTGTACTGACCCACTGACAGTGCGGCACTCCCTCAGTACTGACCCTCTGACAGTGCGGCACTCCCTCAGTACTGACCGTCTGACAGTGCGGCACTCCCTCAGTACTGACCCTCTTACAGTGCGGCACTCCTTCAGTACTGACCCTCTGACAGTGCAGCACTCCCTCAGTACTGACCCTCTGACAGTGCAGCACTCCCTCAGTACTGACCCTCTGACAGTGCGGCACTCTCTCAGTACTGACCCTCTGACAGTGCAGCACTCCCTCAGTACTGACCCTCTGACAGTGCAGCTCCCTCAGTACTGACCCTCTGACAGTGCAGCACTCCCTCAGTACTGACCCTCTGACAGTGCAGCACTCCCTCAGTACTGACCCTCTGACAGTGCGGCTCTCCCTCAGTACTGAACCTCTGGCCCATGTGGAATAATAAATATACCTGTAGTTTGTACTGAAGTCAGTTTAAATTCAGAGTTGTGCAGTGGGATTCTCCGCGATCGGCGCGATGGCCCGACGCCAGCGTTAAAACCGGCATGAACCTCTCCGCCGTTGGGCTGACCGGAAATAGCGGAATTCTCCGCACTTTCGGCGGCTAGGCTGGGGCCACGCCAGCTGGTGTCGAAAGGGACTGCACGAGTTAGCGCATGCGCAGAACAGCCGGCGTGGTTCCGTGCATGTATAGGCCGGCCGGCATATTCTGGCGCATGCGCAGCAGCGGGGGGGGGGGGTCTCGTCCGCGCCGGCCATGGCGGAGCCCTACAGGCGCGGAAGGAAGAAGTGCCCCCACGGCACAGGCCCTCCCGCAGATCGGTGTGCCCCGATTGCGGGCCAGGCCACCGTGGGGTCCCTCCCCCCGTGTCGGATACCTCCCGTGCACCCCCCCCTCCCCCCCCCCCCCCCCTACAGGACCGCACCAGCCAACTTACCTGCCAGGTCCTGCTGTCCGGGACCATGTCCAATCCATGCCGGTGGGTCTGGACAAAATCAGGCGGCCACTCGGCCCATCAGGGCATGGAGAATTGCTGGGGGGAGGGGAGGGGCGGCGTTGCCAATGGCCCCCAACTGGCCTGACGTGATTCCCACCCCTGCCCGAAAACCGGCGTCGGAAGCCGGTGGCTGGGTCGCGGGGCGGGATTTACGCTGCCACCCCCCCGGGGATTCTCCGACCTGGCCGGGGGGGCGGTGGGGGGAGAATCCCGTCTGTGGAATTTTGCACTAACAGATTTCTGGCTCAAATTTCCTTTTTACTGTCTGTTCTTGCTGTGTCTGCTGCACCATTGCCTACAGTCAGAAGCACAGCCACAGGCCTTTCAGCCCCTCAAATTTGTTTAGCCATTAAATTACATCATGGCTGATTTGTATTTCAACTATATTTACCTATCTTTGAGCCATATCCCTCAATTCCCTTTCCCCCCAAAAAATCCATCAATTTTGAAGTTGAACATTTGAATTGAAGTAACAATGTTTGACAGACTGCCCTGATCTCCACTAAGGTTATACTGTTCTAGATGTGTCATGCTATTAATGTATGAGAGCTGCCTTCCACATCTAAGACCCTTATTGATTAAGAAGTAGATGGAACATTTAATCATGGATAGAAACCTTTCTCAAAGATCAACAGGCACAGCATTTTGTTAGGGCAATTTCCAGATTTCTCCTGCCCATTGAGGAAGTGTCTGACTTGGATCAAATTTTAGGATCCCCTTTGTTCTGGACCCCTCCCCCAGCACCAAAGAGTTTCTGCTGATTTACCCCATCTAATCACTTGACTGAATTAAATATTCTATCAGATTGCCCCTTCACTTGCTAAACCTGAAGGACTACAAGTTAAATGTGTTGCCTTGCTGTCAGAAGTTAACCTGAGACATCAGGCAATGGGATTGATGAGAGATTGAATTGGACAGGCAGTAGGACCCAGGGAAGGGCATTAGTTGAGACTGCACAGATATAGTCACATGAGTCAACTCCTTCATAAATTCTTGTGTGGGATGATTCATTCCGATATTAGTCACATCACCATGACAACGTCATACATAATGAGAAAACAAGGATAGCCGATGCCATACGTATTGTTACAAGAGCAGTCAAAGGCCCTTTAACCTATTTACATGCTGTCTCCCTATTCCCATCCTTACTACCTCCCTTTTCTTTACCCAGTTTCTGCAGTTCAGTGTCCAAGCTTCTCCCTCCCTCCTCCAGCAACCCAATCAAACCGTTTATTCGGTGTCACTTTGCACCCTGACCCTGAAGCTCCGTTAGCTCTGGCTCCACTCCTGTTAGGTAAACTGTGACAAGACCTCCACTCAACTGAAACCTGACCTGATGATCAGTGAGCCGATTATACAGGGTGCGGCTATTCAGCTCCACAAGCAGCTTCCACCATTATATTAATAATAATCTTTATTATGCTGTAATGAAGTTACTGTGAAAAGCCCCGAGTCGCCACATTTCGGCGCCTGTTCGGGTACACGGAGGGAGAATTCAGAATGTCCAATTAACCTAACAAGCACGTCTTACGGGACTTGTGGGAGGAAACCGGAGCACCCGGAGGAAACCCACGCAGACATGGGGATAATATGCAGACTCTGCACAGACAGTGACCCCAGCCGGGAATCGAACATGGGACCCTGGCGCTGTGAAGCAACAGTGCTAACCAATGTGCTACCATGCTGCCCTATTATAGATCATGGGCGGGATTTTCTGATTGCTGATGCTGAAATCGCGTTCGGCGAATGGCCTGAGAATCCTCTTTCATTCCAAAATCGGGGCGGTGCTGTTTTTTAAATGCTCCAACCCTTGAGTACGCCACATGCTGTTGGGAGGTCACCTGAGGCCCTCCCCCGATGCTCCGCCCCCGATAGGCCGACTTCCTGACGGTGTGGGACATGTGTCCTCTTAACTGTCGTGAATCTGGCGTGGCGGCTGTGGACTGTGTTCAGCACCGCCACAGTCCGGGGTGGAGGGAGGCGTTCCGCTGGCTGGGGGCTTTGGCAGGGGCTACAGGGGACTGGTGGGGGGTGATCTGGGGGTGGCGAGGGGAGATTACAGGAAGGCACTATCTGGCAGTCTGCGTCTGTGTGCGGCCGGCGCCATGTTGTACGGCCCGCCCGCCGCAGGCTGTCATCGTGCGCATGCGCGGCCACGAACCCGGCCATTCTGCGGCCATATCTGCAGATAAAGCTGGGCATGGCTGCTAGCCCCCCACTAGGCTGAGCATCAGTGTGGGGCCGGCAGCGACCATCTGGTCTTAACACATCCTCCGGAGATAGCTGCAGAATCGGAGAATCCAACCCCATGTATCTGTACCTCAACTCCATTTACCCATCATTGCTCCATTTCCTTTGATACTCAACGAGCAAAAATCTAGCAATCTCAGTTTTGAAGCTTCAATGCCCCCCCCCCCCCCCCCCTCCCTCCCCCCCCCCCCCCACACACACCCCAGCATCCTAGCATCCCAGCAGGGGCTGGTTTAGCACACTGGGCTAAATCGCTGGCTTTTAAAGCAGGCCAGCAGCACGGTTCAATTCCCGTGCCAGCCTCCCCGAACAGGCGCCGGAACGTGGCGACTAGGGGCTTTTCACAGTAACTTAATTTGAAGCCTACTCGTGACAATAAGCGATTTTCATTTTTATTTTTCATTTCATCCCTAGCCTTCTGAGAGAGAGAGAGAGAGAGTTCCAGATGTCCACCACTCTTTGCGCCTCCTGATTTCACTCCTCAAAGGCCCTGCCCTGATTTTCAAAAATTAATTCATGGGATGAGGGTGTCACTGGCTAGGCAATAATTTATTGCCCACCCCTTATTGCCCTTGCGGTGGTGGTGGGTGCTGAGCTGCGTTCTGGATCCACTGCGTACAACCACAGCAGTGGGTGGTTTGCTGCAAATGAGCGGCGTGCTCTGCCATTTCAGAGGATATTTAAGAGTCAACGACATTACTGTGGGCCTGGAGCGACCTGCATGGGGTCAGTGTAGTCGACGTCCTTCCCTAAAGGCCATTAATGAACCAGATGCGTTTTTATGACAGTTCGCACAGAATCATGGAACATATAGTGCTGCAGAGGATTGGCCATGCTAAATTGCCCATAGTGTAAGGTTAATGGGGGGATTGTTGGGTTATGGGTATGTGGGTTTAAGTAGGGTGATCATTGTTCGGCACAACATCGAGGGCCGAAGGGCCTGTTCTGTGCTGTACTGTTCTATTCTATAAGGCCCTTCGGCCCATCGAGTCTGCATCAACACATGAAAAACCAGCACTGGAATGTTATGACGTGCGGCGTACTCATTGACAATAGTTTCTTGGTCACAGAGTCATAAAATCAAAGAGTGTTACAGCACGAAAAGAGGTCTTTTGGTTCATCACGTCCGTGATGACCATCAAGCACCAAACTATTCTAATCCCATTCTCCTGCACTTGCTCTGTAGCCTTGTCTGTGCTTTCAGGCAGCAAGCTCCGGATTCACACCACCCTCTGGGTGAAAACGATTTTCCTCACATCCCCTCTAAACCTCCTACCCATTATCTTAACCATGTGCCCCTGGTTATTGACCCCTCGCTAAGGGAAATAGTACCTTCCTATCCACTTAACTAAGTCCCTCATAATGTTATTCACCTCCATCAGAATCTGTAATGAATTGCTTACCCACAAATGCTCGCATTCCAAGCATTGTCTGGCATCTCTGACTTTGTCTATATAAATGTTTCTAGAACCCACCTCTCCATTCACCTGAGGAAGGAGCTGCGCTCCGAAAGCTCGTGTTTGAAACAAACCTGTTGGACTTTAACCTGGTGTTGTAAGACTTCTTACTGTGCTCACCCCAGTCCAACGCCGGCATCTCCTGGATCCATCCCCTTACTTGCTCGGCTGTTGCTGCCCAGTGGTAGAATTGCAGGTTTGGGAGGGCTAGCACCCCCCCCCCCCCCCCCCCCCCCCCCCCCCCTTGCGGGTGTACTGGGAAGATCTCGCTTTTGCTCATGTTGAGTTTGTAGCCCGAGAAGGCTCCAAACTCTTTCAGGAGCGCAATGATTCCGTCCATGCTGCTCTGTGGGTCCGAGATGTAGAGGAGCAGATCATCTGCATAGAGTAAGACTCTGTGCTCTCTGCCACCCCTTCGGACCCCCCTCCAATTTTTTGCTGCCCTGAGCGCGATTGCTAGCGGTTCGATTGCTAGTGCGAACAGCAGCGGGGACAGTGGGCATCCTTGTCTGGTGCCCCTGTGCAGCTGGAAGTATTGGGAGTTGGTATTGTTGGTCCGTACACTCGCCATGGGAGCGTTGTATAGGAGCTTTACCCAAGCGGTGAACCCTGTTCCCAGCCCGAACCGCTCCAGTACCTCTGTGAGGTATTTCCATTCGACTCTGTCGAAGGCCTTTTCTGCGTCCAGGGAGACGATCACCTCTTGTGTTCTCTCCCCGGAGGGGGTCATTATCACGTTCAGCAGGCACCTCATGTTCGAGGTAAGCTGTCTACCTTTGACGAAGCCCGTCTGGTCCTCTGTGACCACCTCAGGTACACAGTCTTCTAGCCTTTTGGCTAGGATTTTGGCCAGTATTTTGGCGTCTGCGTTCAGCAGTGAGATGGGTCTGTATGACCCACATTCCGTTGGGTCTTTGTCTTTCTTAGGTATCAGCGAGATTGAGGCCTGTGCTAACGTGGGTGGCAGTGTGCCCCTAGCTAGCGAGTCTGTGAACATCTCCCGCAGGTGCGGGGCCAGCGCTGTTGCGAATATTTTGTAGAAGTCCGCCGGGAATCCGTCCGGTCCCGGCGCCTTTTCCCCGTCTGCATGGAGCTAATGCTCTCCATGATCTCTCCCAGTGCTAGTGGTGCTTCCAGATCCTGTTTTCTGCCCTCTCCCACAACTGGTATGTCCAGTCCAGCAAGGAACCGGTTCATCCC
Source organism: Scyliorhinus canicula (assembly GCF_902713615.1). Lineage (NCBI taxonomy): Eukaryota > Metazoa > Chordata > Chondrichthyes > Carcharhiniformes > Scyliorhinidae > Scyliorhinus > Scyliorhinus canicula. Next base: position 159,279,022 of record NC_052158.1, on the reverse strand, counting down.
AGCCTTCCCCGTTGGGGGCTCTGAGGTGTACAGCTCTTAGTAGAAGGCCTTAAGGCCCCTTACATTCCAGGTGATTATCCTTCTGCCCCTTGCTTCTGTGGGATTAACCATACTTATCTGGTGGACGCGCCCCTGCCCTCCGGGGTTTCCCTTTGTTAGGGGGCCATCCAGGATGGCCGCTGTCACTGCTCCCCCCATGTGGTCGGGTCTCTGCGCTCCGGAGTTTCCCCTTGTCCCGGGGGCACCCGCCATGGCCGTCCACTGTGTGTCCGCCACGCGGGTAGTCCCCTGCAATCTGGGAGCTCCCTTCGCCCATAGACCATACTGGGTGGGTGCTTGCAGCGGTTCCTTGTTTCGAGCACTAGTAATGTAGTAATCCATGGGAGGCAGGAGTTCCATCACCACACCAATATTTATTTACAATAACGATATTACAGGAGCTGCTACAAACAGTGCTGCTAGCAGTCCAGTCAACTCAAGACTGGCTCACAAAGCCTACACAGGTGATTATATGGGCCCCCTCAATGAGCTATCATTGATGGAGCTCATACTCCAATTGGCCAACCAATAAAGCCAATTGGAATTCATTACAACTTGGTTGTGACACTTTGTAGCCCTGTTCGTTTTCTGACCTCTTTTGTCCCTCCTTCCCTGCATCTCCCCTCCCCGGTCTCGCCCCCCCCCCCCCCCCCCCCCCCCCCCCCACCCCCCTGTCGGCGTGTTGTTGCCCCTTACCAGGGGCCCCTCGTCCCTACCCCCGCTGGTTCTTTTCCAGCCCGTGCTCCTCGAGGAACCTATTCGCCTCAGCGGGGGCTATAAAGAAGTATTCCCTGTTTCGGTATGTGACCCAGAGTTTCGCTGGGTACAGCATACCAAAACGCACTCTGCTCCTGTGGAGAGCTGCTTTCGCTCTGTTGAACTCAGCCCGTGCCCCAAGATCCTCATAGATTCGGATGGCGTGCCCTTCCCATTTGCAGGCTCTATTTTCCTTGGCCCAGCACAGGATTGTCTCCCTATCCCGGTACCGGTGCAGTTTGGCTATGACTGCTCTTGGTTGTTCCCCTGCCTTGGGCTTTGGGCGCAGCGACCCATGTGCTCTGTCCATTTCCGGTGGGTTGAGGAAAGTTTCCCTCCCCACTAAGTTGCCCAGCATCTCAGCCACGTATGCTGTGGGGTTTCTACCCTCGATCCCCTCTGGCAGGCCCACTATCCTGACATTTTGCCTCCTTGAGCGGTTTTCCTGGTCGTCTACCCTGCCCTTCAGGCTCCCTTGAGTTGCGCCACTTCCCTCTCCAGGGCCGTGACCCGGTCGCTCACGTCAGTCGCTGCTTTCTCCAGCTCCTTAATGGTCGCCTCCTGGGCTTCCAGTTTCTCCCCTTGGGTATCCACTTTCTCCTCTAGTCTGGTCAGAGCCTGCTGCATCCCTGACATGGCCCTGGCCACTGCTGCCTGCACTGCGGCCTCTATTTCTGCCTTCACCTCTGCCTTGAGTACCTGCAGCTGCTCCCTCAGCTCCTCGGTAAAGTCTGCCTTCCAGTTCCCGCTCCCCTCTGACCCCGGGGGAGCGGGCACCTGTTGGTCCAGCTCTTTTCGATGCGGCGATACTTTCTTTTCGCTGATTCGCTCGCCTGAGCTGGCTCGCCCCTTGCCCCGTCTGTATCTGGTGGCCCTTCTCCCTCTGCTCTGGCTCTTTTCTGGCATTTCTTCCTCCCACTTCCCTTTCTTCTTCCCTTGTTTTTCTTTCCCCCCTTTTTCCGCACCCTATCTTTATTCTCTGTCTCTTCCCTTTTTCTTCCCTCCTCCCTCCTTTCCTTTGCTACTTTATTTTTCCCCCTTTTATACAACTCCTCTTAGGTGGGCTTGTTTTGGATGGGACAAGAGAGTGCAAGAAGAGAGAGAAAAAAATTAATAAGAAAAGAAAATACAAATATATATATATATATATTTCCCCCTCCCTTCTCTTTAACAGTTTTCTTTTGAGTTTTGTTTTTGTAAAAGTTCTTCTCTTTTTCTTCCTTTCCCTCACTCACCCAGGGTAGAGAGAGAGAGGCTCTTTGTTCTTGCCTCGTGGTGGTCGCTGCCGGTTGGCGGGGGGAGGGGGGGGGGGGGGGGTCGGTCCCCGCTGTTCCGTTCGGGTCGCCGCTGGTCGCACCCCGCGCTCTGCCGGTGGGGGTGTTTAGGTTGCTGCTCCTCCGCTCCCTTCTTGCTGCAGGCTGGGCCCCGCTTCTGACCGGGCCGCTGCCACTCCGCTCCTGGCCTGCGCTCTGGTGCCGCTGGGGGGTGCACCTGGGTGGACCCGTGCTGCCGCCGCTGATGCTGCCGCCGAGCCGCCGATGCTGCTGCTGCCGCCGAGGATCCTCTGCCGGCCATATCGTTTTGGGGGGGGGGGGGGGGGGGGGGGCTTCCCTGCCCTGCTCTCCCCGCTGCGGAGATAAAGGCCCCGGCCTCTTCACTCTGCGGGAGCCCCTTTTAGCGCGACTGCTCAGCTCGCCGCCCGGAAGTCGAATCAGGAATATTCTTTCTGAATCTACCCTGTCTCATCCTGTTAGAATTTTGTAAGTTTCTATGAGATCCCCTCTCATTCTTTGGAACTCCAATGAATATAATCCGAACCGACTTAATCTCTCCTCATTTTACACTTCTGCCACTCCAGGAACCAGTAAACCTTTGCTGCACTCCCTCCATAGCAAGAATATCCTTAGTCAGATAAGGAAACCACAACTGCACACAATACTCCAGGTGTGGCCTCACCAATGCCCGATACAATTGCAGTAAAACATCCCTATTCCTATACTCAAATCCTCTCGCTATGAAGGCCAACATACCATTTGCCTTCTTTACTGCCTGCTGTAGCCGCGCGCTTACCTTCAGCAACTGATGCACAAGGACACCAAAGTCTCGCTGAGTATCCACCTCTCTCAATTTAATAATAATCGCTTATTGTCACAAGTAGGTTTCAATGAAATTACTGTGAAAAGCCCCTAGTCACCACATTCCAGTGCCTGTTCGGCAGGTCGGTACGGGAATTGAACCCGTGCTGCTGACTTGTTCGGCATTACAAGCCAGCTATTTAGCCCAGTGTGCTAAACCAGCTCCCTAATTTATCCCAATTTACACCCATTCAAGTAATAATCTACCTTCCTATCTTGCAACAAAAGTGAATAACATCATATTTATCCACGTTATGCTTCATCTGCCATGCATGTGCCCACTCACTCAGCCTGTCCAAATCCCACTGAAGCATCTCTGCATCCTCCTCACAGCTCACCCTCACACCCAACTTTGTATCATCTGCAAATTTGGAGATAATGCACTCAGTTCCCTCGTCTAAGTCATTAATATAAAATGTCAATAGCTGGGGTCCTAGCATAGATCCCGACAGTACCCCACTAGTCACTGCCTGCCCATTGGAAAAAGACCCATTTATTCCAATTCTTTATTTCCTGTCTGCTCAACAGCTTTCTATCCATCTCAAGACACTACCCGTAATCACATGTGTTTTAACCTTACATTGTAATCTGCTATGTGAAACCTTGTCGAATGCCTTCTGAAAGTCTAAATAAACATGCACTGGTCAACTCTACTAGTTACATCCTCAAACCCTTTTGTAAATCCATGCTGACTTTGTCTGATTACACGACTGCTTTCCAAATGCTGTGCTATGAAATCCTTGATAATGGACTCTAGCAACTTCTCCACAACCTACGTTAGGCTCACTGGTCTATAGACTCCTGTTTTTACACTGCCGCCCTCCCTTTTGAATAGTGGGGTTATATTAGCTACCTTCCAATTAGTAGGAATCATTCCAGAGTCCAAAGAATTTCCGAAAATGACTACCAGTTGATCTAACTGGGTGGGACTTAACTAAATGGGAACAGAGCCCCACAGCGAGCATGTTTTGCTGCGTGGTTTCCGGTGCTCACAGTGCTGAGAAACACAATGCACCTGGATTAGATAAAGGGCCTCATTGCAGAACGCGCTGCTGTGGCCGTACATAGTCCCGTTTTGTGCACTGAGAAATTCCTCCACCCCTTTCACCATTGATGTGCATTTATTCCTGTCATGTTATTTGTATAATGTTCAATTCTGGTCGCCACACCACCAGAAGGATGTGGAGGCTTTAGAGAGGGTGCAGAAGAGATTTACCAGGATGTTGCCTGGTATGGAGGGCATTAACTATGAGGAGCGGTTGAATAAACTCGGTTTGTTCTCACTGGAACAAAGGAGGTTGAGGGGCGACCAGATAGAAGTCTACAAAATTATGAGGGGCATAGACAAAGTGGATAGTTAGCGGCTTTTTCCCAGGGTAGAGGGGTCGATTGCTAGGGGCCGTAGGTTTAAGGGCAAGTTTTTTACACAGAGGGTAATGGGTGCCTGGAACTCGCTACCGGAGGAGGTGGTGGAAGCAGGGACGATAGTGATGTTTAAGGGGCATCTTGACAAATACATGAATATGATGGGAATAGAGGGATATGGACCTAGGAAGTTAGAAGGTTTTAGTTTAGACGGGCAGCATGGTCGGTGTGGGCTCGGAGGGCCGAAGGGCCTGTTCCTGTGCTGTACTTTTCTTCGTTCTTTGTATCACCTGCAGTGAAGGTACATGCAAATTATCTGTTCAATATTTCACCATTTCCTTAATTTCCATTATTAATTCGCCAGATTCATTCTGTCGAGCAGGAGTCGGCCACCTTTGTCAAAGGTAGTAAAGCTTCTGTAAGTATATGAAAGGGAAGAGAGTAGCTAGAGTTAATGTTTGCAGTGATTTACTGCTTACGTCAGTATCACATAATGCGGGGGAGCACAGTGTATTCATGTCTGTTGTGATTTTTTTTCACTGTAAATTGAGGGATACATTTGACAAAATGTCAGTTCCCAAGAAAGCAAAATTAGATGTCCATTCATTTCAGCCTTCTTGAACAGATGAATTAGGATTTATTCCAAAGGAGGACTGCGCTTTCTGTTGCAAAAGTCTTGTTTGTTGCACAGCAACTGTTACATTTACATTACAATGAAGCACAAGGAAGCCTTTCTTCATGATGCAAACAAGATTGAATCGATCAAAACGACAGTAGCTGAGTGTGAGAAGCAAAGCAATATTTTTAAATGTTGAGGTGTAAATTAAAATTAAGCCGCAGAGGAAATTACACAATTGCACAGTGCAAGAAACAGAAAACTGTTTCCAGATGGGGAATATGTAAAAGAAGCTTTCCTTAGCAGTTCAGACATTTTGTTCAATGATTGGCCAAGTTAAGACTTTCAAATTGGCTACCTGACAGTCACATTTCGCTGTATCATCCATCAAGGAACTCCCCTGAACTGGCTGATGACAAATGGGTGTGAAAGCTCATGTTTCTGACTGAAATCACCCTTCACCTAAACAAACTCAATCTCTGACTCTAGGGTGCAGGACAGACGGTTCTGGATCTTTATGAAATCTGGAAGGCATTTTTTCTGCACAACTAAGTTTTCCTCGGGGTATTCGAACTTCGACTTTCTGCCAGTTGCAACACATAAATAGACCCATCAACACGTGGCACCGCCGTGTGGATCAGATTGGAAGGTACGGGCAAGAACTAGAAGCAGAATTTACTGACAGATTTGAAGATTTGCAGCAATTTGATATTTTCTGTTAAATAAATCAGTAAATTTCAATGGGTGTTGAAGATTTCGAAATGCAACCCATTGAGTTAAATAGCTCAGAATTGTGGATGTCAAGCTTTAGAGATGTGCATTTGAAGCTACTGAGAGAGACCGGTAGCCTTTCTGACCTGATGGACATTCCTGCTGGCAAAATATAACTTCTTGAAGGAAATTGTGGTTTGCAATGTTTTCAGGATTAGATCCACATACCCGCATAAACAGAAGTCAGTCCTCTCTCTCCCGCGAAGCAGGATAATATCTGATCAGTCAGAAGCCTGCATGCAGCTTCATAGAATTCCTATAGTGCAGAAGGAGGCCATTCGGCCCATCGAGTCTGCACCGAACCTCCAAAGGAGCACCAAAACCAGGCCCAAGCCCCATCCCCGTAACCCCACCTAGCCTTTTGGACACTAAGGGACAATTTAGCATGGCCATTCCACCTAAACCGCACACCTTTGGAGTGTTGCAGGAAGCCGGAGCACCCGGAGCAGACTCACACAGACACAGGGAGAACATACACTCTCCACACATACAGGGCGCGATTCTCCGCAACGGTCAACGCCGGCATGAAACCCAGAGTGTTTCACGACGGTGTCGGAGGCCGCTCCTCGCCCCCTATTCTCCCCCCCGGGGGGCTAGGAGCGGCGTTGCGGGGAACTCGGCCACCGGGCCTTGACGTTTGCGTCAAGGCGGCGCGCCGAGAATGACGCGGGCGGCGGCGCCTAAGTGACATCAGCCGCGCATGCGCAGTTGCCATCTTCCCCTCCGCTGCCCCGCAAGACGTGGTGGCTTGATCTTGTGGGGCGGCGGAGGGGAAAGAATGCGTCTCTTAGAGACGCCGGCCCGACGATCGGTGGGCACTGATCGTGGGCCAGTCCCCTCCCGAGCACGGCCGAGGTGCTCGATCCCCTCTCCGCCCCCACAGGCCCCACACTTACCTTTTGCGCTATGTTCACGCCGGCAGCGGCCAGGTGTGGTTGCCGCCGGCGTGAACAGGTCGGGAATGTCAGGCCGCTCGGCCCATCCGGGCCAGAGAATTGCGTCGCCGTGAAAAACAGCGACCCGCGATTCTCCGAGTGGCGTGTCGCAAAACGCGACACGCCATTTTGGGGGTGGTGGGAGAATCGCGGGGGGTGCCAGAGCGGCCTCCCGCGATTCTCCCACCCGGCCTGGGGAGCAGAGAATCGTGCCCACAGTCATTTATGGTTGGAATTGAACCCGGGTCTCTGGCGCTGTGAGGTAGCAGTGCTAACCACCGTGCCGCCCAATCTTAAAGCATCTAAATGCATGCTGGGCATTGAAAAATGCAGCAAGGAAAAACAAGGGCAAGTATTACACTAGACTAACAAGATAGGCTTTTTAATTTAATTTTAAATGGACCTTTACAAAACCTTAATTACTTTACATGCAACCAGACAGATATTATAAACAATGACTTGTATTACTGGTAGCAAAAACTTAAGTGAGAGTGAATATATTAAAATTAGTGTGGCGCTTCTGGAAGATTGCCAATCGCTGTAGAGGACCAACACTCACTTTACTCTTTTCCATCCTAAATACTTGTAGAAACTCTTTTTATGTTTCTAGCTCGCTTTCTCTCGTACCCTAATTTCCCTCACTATTTTCTAGCCATATTTTGCTTTTTTCAATATTCTATCCAATCTTCTGACCTGCCACTCATTTATGCGTTTTCATTCAATTTGATACTATCTTTAACTACTTTAGTTATCCTCAGTCAGACCGAATTGAAGGAGGTGCAGGAGCGTTGCTTCACTGGAACAGGGTGTTCAGGCCCTGGGATTGTGAGCAGGGAGGAGGTAAAGGGGCAGGTGTTACACCTTCTGCGATTGCATGGGAAGGTGCCAAGAAAAGAGGGTGAGGTGTTGGGGGTGGTGGACGAGTGGACCAGGGTATCCCGGAGGGGATGGTATCTGTGGAATTCTGACAGGGGTGGGGGTCGTGAGGGGAAGATTTGTTTGGTGGTGAGGCCATTCGGTCCATTGTATCTGTGGTGGTTCTCTGAAGGACCAATCCCCAGGTGCCACTCCCCTGATTCCTCCCATAACTCTGCAATTGTTTTCCAAGTTACCTAACAGCACGTCTTTCGGGACTTGTGGGAGGAAACCGGAGCACCCGGAGGAAACCCACGCAGACACGGGGAGAACGTGCAGACTCCGCACAGACAGTGACCCAAACCGGGAATCGAACCCGGGACCCTGGAGCTGTGAAGCAACAGTGCTAACCACTGTGCTACCGTGCCGCCCATGAAAGCCTTGACTGAATCGTTCTCCTCCACACTCTCGGGGTGTGATCCCAGATCCCAACCTCTCGCTGGCTTTCCATGTTGCTATTGACAATGATCTTCAACCTGTGCTCTCCGGTTCTCCAATTCTTCCACCAGTGGAGTTTCTCCCCATGCACTCAATCCACACCCTTCATGATTTTAAATAGAAAATTCTCCTCTCAACCTTCTCCTCTCCAAGGAAAACCATCCCAACTTCCCTCGTCTATCCACATTGTGTTTGAACCACTTCTATGTTGATACTCACCCTCCACATGTCCTAATAGTTTCCTTCCCATTCCACATCTTTTTGGCCCCTTTTCCTTCATCACCTCCTCTCCAATATAATCCACATAAGGGGTGACCCGGTGGCATAGAGGTCAGCATTGCTGCCTCATAGCTCCAGGGATACGGGTTCAATTCTGACCTCGGGTGACTGCCTGTGAGGAGTTTGCACGTTCTCCCCGTGTGTGCATGGGTTTCCTCCGGGTGCTCCAGTTTCTTCCCTCAGTCTAAGGATGTGAGATTAAGTGGATTGGCCATGCTAAATTTCCCCTTAGAGTCCAAAAGGTTATGTGAGGTTACGGGGTTAGGGTGGGGGCAGGGGCGGGGGGGGCGTGTGGTGGGGCTGGGTGGTGCTCTTTCGGAGGGTCAGTGCAGACTCGATGGGCTGAATGGGCTCCTTCTGCACTGTAGGGATTTTATGATTCAATGCTGATACAATTTCTGCCTCACCCACTATCCCTGGGCAGTGAATCCTTCAGCCTCACAACTCCATGTGGAGAACGTTTTCCTTATTTCCATTCTACATTTTTCACATTTAATCTTGTGCCTGTGGCTCACCATTCGGCACATCTGAGGAGTGTTTGCTTCCATGTTCTATTAAAAAAGTAAAGATTTAAAATTTATAGAATACCTTTCACGATCTGAGAATAACTCAAAACATTTTACAACCAAGCAACTTGGGCAGTACGGTAGCATAGTGGTTAGCACAATTGCTTCACAGCTCCAGGGTCCCAGGTTCAATTCCTGGCTTGGGTCACTGTCTGTGTGGAGTCTGCACATTCTCCCCGTGTGTGCGTGGGTTTCCTCCGGGTGCTCCGGTTTCCTCCCACAGTCCAAAGATGTGCAGGTTAAGTGGATTGGCCATGCTAAATTGTCCTTAGTGTCCAAAATTGCCCTTTGTGTTGGGTGGGGTTACTGGTTTATGGGGATAGGGTAGGGGTGTGGGCTTGGGTTGGGTGCTCTTTCCAAGAGCCGGTGCAGACTCGATGGGCCGAATGGCCTCCTTCTGCACTGTAAATTCTATGTAAAAACTGCTTTGGAAGAGTTGTTACTGGTGTAATGCCAGAATATTGTGTGTTCAGAATATTGTGTGTTAACAGAACTGGGAGTTGGATTTAAACCAAAGTTAGATGTGTTGTGATTTACAGACAGGGTGTGATGCAGATCTAATCTCCTTCTCTGCTCCTCCAGATGAAATGAATCCTGAAGATTAACAGCTCCTGAACACACATGTGAGATCAGTATCAGCCTCCACTGCCATCTGCTGACAGACAAAGGTAGGGCAGAAACCTACTGCGTCTTCAAGCAGAAAGGCAGTATGGCCCATTCAGATCCTGCTCCTTCTCTTTCTTTTTACACTCATGATGTGGAGATACCGGCGTTGGACTTGGGTGGGCTCAGTGAGAAGTCTTACAACACCCGGTTAAGGTCCAACAGATTTATTTGGAATCGCTCGCTTTCGGAGTGCAGCTCCTTCATCAGTTGAGTATATTGCCTTTCTCATTGGGGCTGAAAAGCCTTGAATGCATTATTTTGAGGGATAGATTTTAAACTTCCAGTTCATCGCCGTCATAGAACTTCCTCGGTTTACACTGGGTGTGGCTATTGGTAAAACTAAAACTTGGCAGTTTATCCAACGAGGGTCCTGTTGAAACACATCCTGCACATCATTCTCTGCATTTCAAAATCTGTTAATGTGATTGTTTAAACCTGTGACTATTTCACGGGAGCCACTGGCATCAAGGACACGCGGTATGTTTGACCTTCACCTGTTCTTCTCTCCCTCACTTCGTTCTGAACACAGGATTTATGAAACAAAAAAACAGACGGATGTCCGTGTATATTCACCACCATCTTCCCTATCAATGACTCTACAACACACCCAGACTTAGGGCGAGGAAAACCCTTTGTGGTGGAGAGCCTAAAGGATCAGACACTCAAACTCGCCCAGATAAAAGCTAATTGCTGCTGGAATCTGAAACAAAGACGGTAGCATGGTGGTTAGCATAAATGCTTCACAGCTCCAGGGTCCCAGGTTCGATTCCCGGCTGGGTCACTGTCTGTGTGGAGTCTGCACGTCCTCCCCGTGTGTGCGTGGGTTTCCTCCGGGTGCTCCGGTTTCCTCCCACAATCCAAAGATGTGCGGGTTAGGTGGATTGGCGATGCTAAATTGCCCGTAGTGTCCTAATAAAGTAAGGTTAAGGGAGGGGTTGTTGGGTTACGGGTATAGGGTGGATACGTGGGTTTGAGTAGGGTGATCATTGCTCGGCACAACATCGAGGGCCGAAGGGCCTGTTCTGTGCTGTACTGTTCTATGTTCTAAAATGTTGGACATTCTCAGCAGGTCTGACAGCATCTGTGATGTGGAGATGCCGGTGTTAGACTGGGGTGAGCACAGAATCTGTGGAGAGAGAAGGGAGATAACGTTTCGAGTCTGGATGACTCTGCCAAAGCTGGAGAGAATTGGAAATAGGGTCAGGTTTATACTGTTGGACGGGGTGGGGGGAAGGTCTGGGTCCTGCTTGCGAACAGACCGAAGGTGTTCTGCAAAGCGGTCAGCCACTCTACGTTTGGTCTCTCCACCTTAGAGTACAGTAAGAAGTTTTACAACACCAGGTTAAAGTCCAACAGGTTTGTTTCAAACCACTAGCTTTCGGAGCACTGCTCCTTCCTTAGGTGAATGAAGAGGTATGTTCCAGAAACATATATATAGACAAAGTCAAACATGCAAGGCAATGCTTAGAATGCGAGCATTTGCAGGTAATTAAGTCTTTACAGATCCAGAGATAGGGATAATCCCAGGTTAAAGAGGTATGAATTGTCTCAAGCCAGGACAGTTGGTAGGATTTTGCAAGCCCAGGCCAGATGGTGGGGGATGAATGTAATGCGACATCAATCCCAGATCCCGGTTGAGGCCGTACTCATGTGTGCGGAACTTGCCTATAAATTTCTGCTCGGCAATTCTGTGTTGTCGGGCGTCCTGAAGGCCGCCATGGAGAACGCTTACCCAGAGATCAGAGGCTGAATGTCCTTGACTGCTGAAGTGTTCCCCGACTGGAAGGGAACAGTCCTGCCCGGCGATTGTCGCGCGATGTCCATTGATCCGTTGTTGCAGCGTCTGCATGGTCTCGCCAATGCACCACGCTTCGGGACATCCTTTCCTGCAGCGTATGAGGTAGACAACGTTGGCCGAGTAGCACGAGTATGTACTGCATACCTGGTGAGTGGTGATGTCACGTGTAATGGTGGTACCCATGTCGATGATCTGGCACGTCTTGCAGAGATTGCCATGAGGGCTATGTGGTGTCGTGGTTGCTGTTCTGAAGGCTGGGTAGTTTGCTGCAAACAATGGTTTGAGGTTGCGCGGTCCTTCAAACAACCGCACAACCTCAGTCAAATTCAGGTAATCAAGATTAATTAAAGTTTGTGATCAGGACTTTTAACCTATGTCTACGCTGACATGACCTATGGGTTTTTCTAACTTATTAATTTGATAAATTTGTCAAATTATCCTTGATCAAATTGCTCCTAAGTCTACTGTTCTCAAGTGCAGAGACCCCTCTCTCTGAGCCTGTTTGGATATGAAAGGTGTTTCAAATTGGAGATCAATTATGGATCCTCCCCTCTGAACTCTCTCCAAAACGTCAACATTACCCATCATGTGAGGAGACCAAAACTGGACGCAGTATTGTAACCAAGGCCTGATCGTACAAGGGAAATTAGTGTCCTATCCAGTCACACTGGGAGTGATCAGCTAACCGCTGGTGTTGGTGGTTTGAATCTACCATTACTCATATACGCCTAGGAGGAAAAACTGTAGACTCTGGGACAGGCTGGAAAAACCTTGTCGGTCTGGTAGCATCTGTGGAGAGAGAAACAGAGCTTCAAGTTTTCACAACTCTTCGTCAGAGCTGAAGGGAGATAGAAATGTGATGGATTGAAAAGAATGCGTGGAGCAAAAGAGAAGGTCAGGGAGAGGTCGTGTTGGTATTTTGGATTGATTCCAATTGGAATCAACCCAAATTCATCCGTAATTCATTTTAACTCTCAGGTTAGGTAAGGTGAGTGACTTCAAAGAAGTTTAATTTAAAGAAAAATATAATAGTAGAGATCTGTAATAGTACAGATTTGTAATACAGAATTAGTTCAATCAAAATATGTAAGAAGCACACATCTACACCATTAAACATTCTCAGAAGCGTCATTCCATTTTTTCTTTGTACCTAAACTCATTTCCATGCATCACCCAAAAGAACATAAGTGTATACTCATCTAATCCAAGAGACCTCTATGACTTTGGATGGATGATCAGTTCCATTAATGCATGCATCTTCTTCCTCCTTTTGGATAAGTGCCTTCAATCTGAATATGGCTAAGCTAACAGTACCTCTGGAGTTTGATTTTTAACCTCAGAGAAGGTTCAAGGCCCTCCCTTTCCATGTGTTAAAGGGATCTTGTCATCCAGCGATTGGCTGACATATTCTTCAGTTCAGTTTAATTGATCTGAGCCTTTGTGTATAATTAATCCTGATAATTGTTCAACGTGTTCTTTCAATCTCATTTCAGACATGCGACTCAATATTTTCCATAACTTTTGGATACTAAACTTTCCGCTAATCTGATTTAAATACATTCTTTTGTAGCCGATTTGTGTGTAAATTTTATCTGAAGATTTGTAAGATAGACTTAACAGCAAAAATGAAATCGCTTCAGCAACACACCTCGCATTAATCTGTGAAGGTTTAAACACCAATCTTGTAATAAATCTACTCATGAAATAATGTTATTTCATTTTAACTGAGGCTCAATGTCGGGTTTGGGGTTGAAGTATTCATTTGAGTTGATGATTCAAGGTCTCAGATGGAAGTGGCCCTTATCTATTGTTCTCACTGTTACATATATTCCAATCGAGCAGATTTGTTCGATTTGTTTAAAACTACCATTGTAATTCTCATGAGTTAATCTAATTGGATCTTTGGAGGAAGTCGGTTTAGATCACAGAATTTGCAGTGCAGAAGGAGGCCATTTGGCCCATCGAGCCTGCACCGGCTCTTGGAAAGAGCACCCTACCCAAGCCCACACCCCCACCCTATCCCCATAACCCAGTAACCCCACCCAACACTAAGGGCAATTTTGGACACTAGGGCAATTTATCATGGCCAATCTCCCTAACCTGCATATCTTTGGACTGTGGGAGGAAACCGGAGCACCCGGAGGAAACCCACACAGACACGGGGAGAACGTGCAGATTCCACACAGACAGTGACCCAAGCTGGGAATCGAACCTAGGACCCTGGATCTGTGAAGCAACTGTGCTAACCATTGTGCTACCGTGCTGCCCTAAACCGTTTAGTGTCACAAGTAGGTTTCAAATGAAGTTACTGCGAAAAGCCCCTAGTCGCCACATTCCAGCGCCTGTTCGGGGAGGCTGGTACGGGAATTGAACCGTGCTGCTGGCCTACCTTGGTCTGCTTTCAAAGCCAGCGATTTAGCCCAGTGTGCTAAAGATCCCAAGGTTTGATTTACTAACTGTGGGTTGGCCAGTGACAGTGGGAGTGATCTGCCATCCGTGTCCCACCGGAACCGGGCCAAGTCCAGGTTGGTAGTTCCCGGGAGAGGTCCCCCCAGGAATTCCCAACTTCTGTTACGCCTTGTGAGACTTAACCAGACCTCGCAGGGTGTTGTGATCCATATCCCGCCCACAATGGGCATGACCCAGTCGCGCACGGCTAAGTGAGTTTAGGAACCCACTTGCCCATGCTGACGCCAGATCGATTGACCACGCGGCATCTATCAGCCTCACTGAGGAAATCCAGCCGGGCGCTGTTCAGTACTTGTCCCCACAAATGGGGACCAGGAGGAACAGCAGCTGGGGGGGGGGGGGGGGTCTCCCAAGAGATCGGATGCCCCCAGGTGGTTGGCCAGGCTGGCACCCTGGCACTGCTGGTGCCAGCTGGCACCTTGTCACTGCCAGCCTGGCACCCTGGCAGTGCCACCTGGTCACCCCGACAGTGCCACCTGGGTGCCAGGCTGGCATTTTGCCCGTACCGCGGATCGGGCCCATGGTACCCATGTGAGGTGCTGGGGGGGGGGGGGGGGGCTGAGGACCCCCCAACAGGTGATTTGATGTGTTGGGGAATCTGAGGGTCGTGTTGGGGGGGTAGGCAGATCAGGACCCCATTAAAAAATCTCTGTACAGGAAATAATGCTGAATGCAGCGCTGGGGGTGTGCGGGGGGTGGGGGGAGGCATTCCCTTCCGGGGCATTAAAATCAGTCTCATTAGATAGTAGGGTCGATCCTAGAACAAAGAACACGAACAAAGAAAATTACAGCACAGGAACAGGCCCTTCGGCCCTCCCAGCCTGCGCCGATCCAGATCCTTTATCTAAACCTGTTGCCTATTTTCCAAGGTCTACTTCTCTCTGTTCCCCACCCGTTCATATATCTGTCCAGATGCATCTTAAATTATGCTATCATACCCGCCTCTACCACCTCCGCTGGCAAAGCGTTCCAGGCACCCAACACCCTCTGCGTAAAAAACTTCCCATGCACATCTCCCTTAAACTTTCTCCCTCTCACCTTGAAATCATGACCCCTTGTAATTGACACCCCCACTCTTGGAAAAAGCTTGTTGCTATCCACCCTGTCCATACCTCTCATAATTTTGTAGACCTCAATCAGGTCTCCCCTCAACCTCCGTCTTTCCAATGAAAACAATCCTAATCTACTCAACCTTTCTTCTTAGCTAGCACCCTCCATACCAGGCAACATCCTGGTGAACCTCCTCTGCACCCTCTCTAAAGCATCCACATCCTTCTGGTAATGTGGCGACCAGAACTGTACGCAATATTCCAAATGTGGCCTAACCAAAGTCCGATACAACTGTAACATGACCTGCCGACTCTTGTACTCAATACCCCGTCCGATGAAGGCAAGCATGCTGTATGCCTTCTTGACCACTCTATCGACCTGCGTTGCCACCTTCAGGGTACAATGGACCTGAACTCCCTGATCTCTCTGTACATCAATTTTCCCCAGGCCTCTTCCATTGACCATATAGTCTGTTCTTGATTTAGATCTTCCAAAATGCATCACCTCGCATTTGCCTGGATTGAACTCCATCTGCCATTTCTCTGCCCAACTCTCCAATCTACTATATTTTGCTGTATTCTCTGACAGTCCTCCTCACTATCTGCAACTCCACCAATCTTAGTATCATCTGCAAACTGGCGCTATGTGTGCGGGAACGACCCCTCTTTCTCCCAGAAAGGACTCTAATTGTTTTAATTAGATTGTGGCCAGTGTTCTACCTGACGACAGTCAGCAAATGGTTCCTGCCAGGTGATTTCTTTGGTTTATTTGGAGACAACCTTGGGAAAGCCTCTTGACTGTCGAAGGAAGAGGAGCTTCTCTTTCTGCTGCCGCTTCCCTGCTCTCTCTGTGAGTTTGCAGCGAAGGTCATTACAAACTGAAGGAAAAGAAAGAATCCAACTGCAGGTCTAACCTTGAGAAAGAAACTAACTGGAAAACACCCGTCTGAATCAGAGATCCTTTATCCTTTTATTTTACGATTATTTCTCTTCCCTTTTCATCACCCTTTCCTTTCTGTGTTGTCTGTCCCTGTGAGTGTGTGTGTGTGTGCAGAGAGTGGGATGAATTAGAAAAGGGGGTGTTGGGAATCAGATAGTGGATAATTGTATTTTCTTTACCTATTTAATAATAATTACTGTTAGTAATAAGAGGTCACTTGTGTTTAAATATCACCCACTTGGTGACTGTGGTCGATTTAACTCAACCAAACGGGTATAAATATAAAATCTAATTCACCCATGTGGTGACATCGGGCCATGTGGGACTGGAATTGACCGCACACTCACCCAGGGAGTCGTGACAGTGTCAAGTAGAAATTTCAATCCTTTTCATGACATCTGACAGATATTCAGGTACTGAAGGAATATTCCATCCAAATTTACAAATACATTGATTCAGTTGATCCTCTAAATCATCTTCGATTCTGATGTTGAATTGTTGATGATGGAACCTGTGTTTCTACCTGGATGGCATCGTCCCAGGCAAACGTACAACTATTAACATAATGTCACAAATGAAAAGGATCAACCTCTTTACACTTTGTTGAGTTGATATGTGCATCTCGAGGGATTCCAAACTGTATCCACATGTCCTTTATTCTTTTTGTGTATCAGAAGCCACATTATGTTACATTATAACAATTGGTTTCATCCAATCAAAGTAGATACCTATTAGACCAAATATTTACTGTTTGATAGGAAATGTCTCTGACGGCTGTTAATAGGGCAGCTATCTCTGCATACAGCGATGGGTGTTTAGCACATTAACTTTTCATAATTTCTCCTGGTAGTATTACAGCACAGCCTGTGTGTGGTGGTCCTTCAATGGGGTAGGAGGAGACATCTACATACATATCCGGAACATCTTTGATTGGTTCCTCCATGTCTGGATGTGATTCGAAGTCAATGAGAGAAAGTGGACATTTGGGAGGACGTTCATCATAAGCCAACACCTGAGGCGGTAAAGTTATGTTTTTGTTGTATTCTCAATGTCTCTGTGCAATAATTGCAACATTCACTAACTCAATCGTTGTGATGAAACAAATGAATTTCTAGACATCATTAATAAATTCAATGGTGTGTGTGCTGAATGTAAAGTGACGCTTTGCAAACCTGCAAAGAACTCAGACTGATGTACTGCCCAGAACATATCCAGTAGGTAACCTTCACAGCTGGTGAAATATAAATTCATTTAGTAAATCTGGAATCTAAAGCTATTCCCAGCATTGTTTTTTTTTTTAAATAATTTTTATTGAAAGAGTTTTTCCATACAAACATTTACCCCTACTAATTTTTAAATTATTTACAACACAATCCCTCTAGGCAAATGTCCCTCCCTCGCCCCCCCTCTCGCGCGCACCAGTCCTCCCCCCCCCCCCCCCCCCCCCCCCAGGCGACCTTAACAAACAAGGCAGCCTACAGTTTCAGACATGAGCAGCGAGCAGACTTGCCCGCGTTACAGTCGTGCATGTCCCCCCACGACCCTTGCTGCCCCCCCCTCCCCTCCCCCTCCCCCTCCCCACCCCCCTCCCCTCCCCCTCCCCCCCCTCCCTCCCCCCCTCCCCCTCCCCCCCTCCCTCCCCCCCTCCCACCCCCCGGGTTGCTGCTGCCACGACCCCGAACGTCTATCTCTGATCTAAAAAGTCAAGGAAAGGTTGCCACCCGCCTGGAGAATCCCTGTACCGACCCTCTCAGGGCAAATTTGATCCTTTCTAGCTGAATATAGCTAGCCATATCGTTAATCCAAGTTTCAACGCTTGGAGGCCTCGCGTCCTTCCATTGAATTAATATCCTTCGTCGAGCCACTAGGGACGCAAAGGCCAGTATTCCGGCCTCCCTAGCCTCCTGTACCCCCGGTTCTACCCCGACCCCAAAGATCGCAAGCCCCCATCCTGGTTTGACCCTGGACCCCACCACCTTCGACACCGTCCTTGCCACCCCCTTCCAGAACCCTTCCAGCACCGGACATGCCCAGAACATATGCACATGGTTCGCTGGGCTTCCCAGACATCTGACACACCTGTCCTCACCCCCAAAGAACCGGCTCATCCTTGTCCCCGTCATGTGAGCTCTATGCAGCACCTTAAATTGAATGAGGCTCAGCCTCGCACACGAGGAGGAAGAATTGACCTTCTCCAGTGCATCCGCCCACGTCCCGTCTTCTATCTGCTCTCCCAGCTCCCCTTCCCACTTGGCTTTCAGCTCCTCCCCTGATGCTTCTTCCGCCTCCTGCATTATCTTGTAGATGTCTGATATCTTCCACCCTCCGACCCAGACCCCCGAGAGCACCCTATCACTCGCCCCCTTACTGGGGAGCAGGGGGAACCCCTCCACCTGCCGTCTAGCAAATGCCTTCACTTGTAAATATCTGAACATGTTTCCCGGGGGGAGCTCAAACTTCTCCTCCAGCCCTCCCAGGCTCGCAAACCTCCCCTCTATAAACAGGTCCTTCAGCTGCCGTATGCCCACCCTGTACCAGCTCTGAAATCCCCCGTCGATGTTCCCCGGGATGAATCTATGGTTCCCTCTTATTGGCGCCGCCAACAGACCTCCCATTTCCCCCCTATGTCGCCTCCACTGCCCCCATATCTTGAGGGTGGCCGCCACCACCGGGCTCGTGGTGTACCTCGTTGGGGGGAGCGGCCATGGTGCCGTTACTAGGGCCCCCAGGCTTGTGTTGCCACAGGACGCCCTCTCCATTCGTTTCCAAGCTGCCCCCTCCCCTTCCATCATCCACTTGCGCACCATTGACACATTTGCCGCCCAGTAGTACCCCGAAAGACAGCCCTCCACTGTCCCTACTCCGCTCCAAAAAGACCCTCCTCACCCTTGGGGTGCCATGCGCCCACACGTAGCTCATGATGCTACTCGTCACCTTTTTGAAGAAGGCCCTAGGGAGGAAGATGGGCAAGCACTGAAATAAAAACAAGAACCTTGGGAGGACCGTCATTTTGATTGACTGCACCCTCCCCGCCAGCGACAACGGTACCATGTCCCACCTCTTAAATTCCTCCTCCATCTGTTCCACCAGCCTGGAAAAGTTCAACTTGTGGAGGGTCCCCCAGTTCCTTGCCACCTGCACCCCTAAGTACCTAAAGCTCTTTCCTGCTCGCTTGAAGGGGAGTCTCCCAATACCCTCTCCCTGGTCCCCCGGGTGTATCACAAAAACCTCGCTTTTGCCCAAATTTAGTTTGTACCCCGAAAAGTCCCCAAACTCTGCTAATAGTTCCATTATCTCCGGCATTCCCCCTTCTGGGTCTGCCACGTACAGCAGTAGATCATCCGCATACAGCGATACTCGATGTTCCTCCCCTCCCCTAGTCAGTCCTCTCCACCCCCCTGAACCCCTCAGTGCCATCGCCAACGGTTCAATCGCCAGTGCGAAAAGTAGGGGGGATAGGGGACATCCCTGCCTGGTCCCTCGGTGGAGCCCGAAATACTCCGACCTCCTCCCGTTTGTCACTACACTCGCCGTCGGGGCCGAGTAGAGCAGCTTCACCCACTTAATAAAGCCTTCCCCAAACCCAAACCCTTCCAACGTCTCCCACAGGTACTCCCACTCCACCCTATCGAATGCCTTCTCCGCGTCCAGCGCTACCACTATCTCAGCCTCCCCCTCCACTGCCGGCATCATAATTACATTCAGCAATCTCCGCACGTTCGTGTTGAGCTGCCGCCCCTTCACGAACCCCGTCTGGTCCTCATGGATTACCCCTGGCACACAATCCTCTATTCTAGCTGCCAGGATCTTTGCCAGCAACTTGGCATCCACGTTCAGAAGCGAGATAGGCCTGTAGGACCCGCACTGCACGGGGTCTTTATCCCGCTTCAATATCAGGGAGATCAGAGCCTGCGACATTGTCGGGGGCAGAACCCCCCCCTCTCGCGCCTCATTAAAGGCTCGTACCAGTACCGGTCCCACCAAGTCCACATTTTTCTTATAGAATTCCACCGGGAACCCATCTGGCCCCGGCGCCTTCCCCGCCTGCATCTGACCTATTCCCTTGACTAGCTCCTCTAGCCCTATTGGCGCCCCCAGCCCTTCTACCAGCCCCTCCTGGACCCTTGGGAACCTCAATTTGTTTAGGAAGTCCTCCATTCCCCCTCTCCTCGTCGGCGGCTCAGACCGATACAACTCCTTGTAAAAATCCCTGAAGACCCCGTTCACTTCTTGCCCCTTCTGCACTACCTTCCCGCCGCTCTCCTTCACTCCCCCAATCTCCCTAGCCGCATCTCGTTTGCGAAGCTGGTGTGCCAGCATCCTGCTCGCCTTTTCCCCATACTCATAAACCGCGCCCTGTGCCCTTCTCCACTGCGTCTCTGCCTTCCTGGTGGTCAGCAGGTCGAACTTGACCTGCAGGCTGCGCCGTTCTCCCAGCAGCCCCTCCTCTGGTGCCTCCGCATATCTCCTATCCACTTCCAATAGCTCCCCCACCAGCCTCTCCCTCTCCTGCCTCTCCTTTCTTTCTCTGTGCGCCCTTATGGAGATCAGCTCTCCCCTGATCACTGCCTTCAGGGCCTCCCAGACCATCCCCACCTGCACCTCACCCGTGTCATTCAAGTCCAGATAGCTCTCAATGCTCTTCCGGACCCTTTTACACACCTCGTCGTCCGCTAACAGCCCCACATCCAGCCGCCACAGCGGGCGCTGGTCCCGCGCCTCCCCCATTTCCACATCCACCCAATGTGGTGCATGATCAGAGATCGCAATGGCCGAGTACTCAGCTTCCCGTACCCTCGGGATCAGCCCCCTGCTCAACACGAAGAAATCGATTCTGGAGTACACTCTATGGACGTGGGAGAAAAAGGAATACTCCCTCGCCCTCGGCCTACCAAACCTCCATGGGTCTACTCCTCCCATCTGCTCCATGTACCCCCTCAGCACTTCTGCCGCTGCCGGCCTCCTATTGGTCCTTGAGCTCGATCTGTCTAGCCCGGGGTCCAGCACTGTGTTAAAGTCCCCCCCCATGATCAAGCCCCCTGCCTCCAGTCCCGGAATGAGGCCCAATAGGCGCCTCATAAAACCCGCGTCATCCCAGTTCGGGGCATATACGTTGACCATCACCACTTTCTCCCCCTGCAGCTTACCCTTCACCATCACATACCTACCCTCCTTATCCGCCACCACCTCCTCCGCCACGAACGACACCCTCTTTCCCACCAGAATCGCCACCCCCCGGTTCTTTGCGTCCAATCCAGAGTGGAACACCTGTCCCACCCACCCCCTTCTCAGGCGAACCTGGTCCACTACCTTCAAATGGGTCTCCTGTAACATTGCTACATCAGCCTTCAGTCCCTTCAGGTGTGAGAATACCCTTGATCTCTTGACCGGCCCATTCAACCCCCTCACGTTCCAAGTGATCAGCCGGGTTGCGGGACGACCCGCCCCCCTCCCCTGCCGATTAGCCATGTCCTGTTCCCTGCTCGCCCCGGGTCGACCCTCCCCTTCTGACCCGCTCCCCATGGCGATGTCCCCCTCCCCCCACCATCTCCAGTCCTCCACTTCTCGTTTCTGGTCTTTTCAGCAGCAACCCGGTGTCCCTCCCTAACCCCCCTCCCCCCCCAGGCTAGGACCCCTCCTAGCCGCGATGTACCCTCCATCGTACTCCCGTAAGTCAGCTGGTTCACGCTGACCCGGCTGCTCCTGCCACACTCCGACTCCCCCCGGCTCGGGGGGGGGGGCCTCCCCCCCCTTGCCACTCCCCTCCTGGCCCCGCTCCAGCGCGGGAAAGGTCGCCATTGCTAGCCACGCCCCGCACTCCTCCCCTCCCCCCTCCTCTGCCCCGCGCGCGGGAAAACAGAGGAAAGCCCGCGCTTTCGCCCTGCCACACCCCACCCCGCCATCTTCAGTTCCACCCCCGTCCCCGTCCATGCCTGTAAAGAACCCCCCCTAGGAGCCCATATCCCCGATCTGCTCTCCCCCCCCGTCCCGCCTCCCCAACTTAACATTATAAATAACAGATAAATAACAAATAACATTGTACTTAACAGTCGCCCTCTACCAAACAGCATAAATAACCATAAATAACCATGAATAACCACAATAACAATAACTAAGGGAAGTTGGCAAAGGGGGAAAAAACATCAGAAGAAAAACCACAGCAAGAGTTCAAAATCCAAACAAAGAATTCAGCTGAAAGTACCCGAGCGGCTACGGCCGCCAAGTATCCCCTGGGTCTAATTCGAGTCCAGTTTCTCTTCCTGTACAAAGGCCCACGCCTCCTCTGGGGACTCAAAATAGTGGTGTTGGTTCCTGTAGGTGACCCACAAGCGCGCTGGCTGCAGCATTCCGAACCTGATCCGTTTTGCATGTAGCACCGCCTTCGTCCGGTTGTACCGGGCCCGCCGCTTTGCCACCTCCGCACTCCAGTCCTGGTAGACCCTCACCGTCGAATTCTCCCACTTGCTGCTCCTTTCCCTCTTGGCCCACTCCAGCACTCTTTCACGGTCGCTGAGTCGCTGGAACCGCACCAGCACCGCCCTCGGGGGCTCATTTGCTCTTGGCCTCCTAGCCATGACCCTGTAGGCCTCTTCCAGCTCCAGGGGCGAAGGGACGGCCCCTGCCCCCATCAGGGAGCTCAGCATTTCTGCTACATATCCCGGGAGGTCTGACCCCTCCAGGCCTTCTGCCAGGCCCAAGATCCTCAGGTTCTTCCGCCTCATTCGGGTATCCAGCTCCTCAAAACGGCTCTGCCATTTCAGGTGGAGTGCCTCGTGCACCTCTACCTTTCCCACGAGGACCGTGGCCTCCTCCTCCCTCGCAGTCATCTCCTGTTGCAGCTCCCGAATCGACGCCTCTTGGGTCGCCTGGGCTCCCATCAGCCTGGTGGTCGTCGCATTCATTGACTCCAAGAGCTCCATTTTCAGCTCCGTAAAGAAGCGCAGGAGAGCGGCCTGCTGCTCCTCCGCCCATTTCCTCCATTCCTCGGGTGCACCACCGGCCGCCATTTTGGTCTTCTTCCCCCGCTTTTTTTTGGGAGCTGCTGTTGCTCTCTTTACCACCCCACTCCGGGTACCGACCATAAAGTTGGTCTGGTTCTCTTCAGGGAGCCTTCCCCCACCGGGATTTGTCCTTACAGCGCCGTTGGGGCCCTCCAATCGGCCCGAAAACACCTTTGTAGCAGGAGCAGCCAAACGTGCGACTTAGCTGGTCATAGCCGCAACCGGAAGCCTCATTCCCAGCATTGTTGACCACAAAACTATCATTGATTGTTGTAAAAACTGACCTGGTTCATTAATGTCCTTGAGGGAAGGAAATCTGCTGTCCTGACCCGGTCTGGCCTACATGTGACTCCAGACCCAAAACATTGTGGTTGACTCTTACCTGCCCTCTGAAATGGCCAATCAAGTTACTCAGTTCAAGGGCAATTAGGGAAGGGCAAAAAGTGCTGGCGCAGTCAGCGACGTCTACATCCCATCAAATCATAAACAAATACATTGAAATGTTTTGCTGTCTCTTCAAGTACTTATCATTGCTTTCTCCTCTGATATATTTGTTCAGTTTACTCCCATGTGATGTTTTCCATGTGCCCCAGATGGTGGTGTTCATTGAAACTCAGTCTGTCCCACAGACCCTGGTGATTAGACTGAGATCGACAGGTTTTTAATCAATTGAGGAATTCAGGGTTATGGAGAGACGGTCTTAGTGAATTCTAAATCAGCCATGATCTTATCAAATGGCGGAGCTGGCTCGACGGACCTGCTCCTGTTCCTATTTTTATGGTGTGTCCCTGTCTCAGACCCTATCAAATAGGCTTCAATATTTGTATAATTAATAGGCTGATCTCTCTGCTCCTGATAACTGTGCGTTGAAAGGATTTGCAGGTGGATCCTTCACCTGCTTGGCCACATGATGAACGTGCCTCCCTTGACCCTCAGGTTTTGGGGAGCCAATCAAACCTGGAGTTTCTGATTCAAGGGCAGGACACTACCCACTGAACCCAATACCTCCCAAGAGACCAGGATCAGTAACCAGAAACTGACAGAGTGCTAAGGGCTGTGAGCTGGAGGGGTGGAAGGATCAAGAGACAGATTCCCAGCAGCTGGGGTCCAAAGACACGGCCTGTTTGGGCAAAGGGAGACTGGGTTTCACAAGGGATCAGATTTGGAGGAATGCTGAGATTGTAGATGGCTCGTACGCTGGAGAGATAGGGATGGGCGAGATCCTGAGGGATCTGAACATGAGGATGGGAATTTGAAGTGTTGCCAGACCTGAGTGCAGCTGAGGAGCACGTGGATGACGGGTGAATGGAGTGGTTATGAATAATGATACAGGCAGCACAGTGGATCGAATGTGGGGGTTCGCTGCTGCAGGATAACTATAAATAAAATTAGGGGGCACTTTGAGTTTGGGGTGGAGTTGTGGGGTGGTAACTTCAGGTGACCATAAGACCAGGGCGGTTCTGGTTAAGATAACTCCCACTGTTGACCAATAGCCACAGTATGCATGCATATTAAAAAACAAAGAGGTAAAGGCAAGAGGAGACTCTCAGGCCCAGTCTCCCACAGGCTGTCCTAGAAATACAGGACAAAAGGCCTAAAGTCAAAATTAAGGACAATCCCTTAATCCCTGTGGACACAAATGTATTAGAACCATTGAACCCAGAGGTAATCATAGAATCATAGAATTTACAGTGCAGAAGGAGGCCGTTCGGCCCATCCAGTCTGCACCGGCCCTTGGAAAGAGCACCTTACCTACGTCCACACCTCCACCCTATCTCTACACCTCCACCCTATCCACGTAACCGGATCTAACCCAACCTGATTGAGTGTTTTTTTTTTGATGATATGACGTTTAAGGGGCTTCTTGACAAATACATGAATAGGATGGGAATAGAGGGATACGGACTCCGGAAGTGTAGAACATTTTAGTTTGGGCAGCATGGTCGGCACGGGCCTGGAGGGCCGAAGGACCTGTTCCTGTGCTGTACTTTTCTTTGTTCTTTGTTTCAGCAGCATAGGAACTGAGGTGATATTATGGAGATGGAATTCAGCTTTCTTGTTGATGAAGATGAGGGCACGGTGAAACAGATTCAATCAGTAGTTGTGAATGAAATGGGAGAAAGATTTGATGGAATGGGCCGAAGTTGCGAGCAGATCCCTCATCAGATGCATTCAATGGTCCTTAAAATTAAACACTTGCTGGATTGTTGGGATAATGGGACGCCCACCCATGAAAATTGGTGTCCTGTTTAAGTGGGGCATGAGTTCACCCTGGTGACCCACTCGTTCCTGAATCCGACTCTCAGCATCTCCAGTTCCTGAACTGCATAGGGATTTATTCTCAGCGATTGCCTGGCCCCTGGTGGCTGCTTGATGAATTACAGATCTTTGTTAAAAAAAATCTTTCTCCTTTCACTGCAAGTTTCACGTCTTTATAATCTTCCAAAACAATCAACGAATATCTTTCAAAAGTGCTCATTTTGTTGTAATGAAGATGAATACAGCAGTCAAATTAAGCACAGCAAGCTCCCACAAACAGCATGCGAATGGATAGCACTGTAGCACAAGTGGATAGCACTGTGGCTTCACAGCGCCAGGGCCCCAGGTTCGATTCCCGGCTTGAGTCACTGTCTGTGCGGAGTCTGCATGTTATCCCCGTGTCTGCGTGGGTTTCCTCCGAGTGCTCCGGTTTCCTCCCACAGTCCAAAGACGTGCAGGTTACGTGGATTGGCCATGATAAATTGCCCTTAGTGTCCACAAAGGTTAGGAGGGGTTATTGGGTTACGGGGATAGGGTGAAAGTGAGGGCTGTGCAGACTCAATGGGCCAAATGGCCTCCTTCTGCACTGTATATTCTATGTTCTATGTTGTTGGTTGAGGGACAAATGTTACTCAGGACACTGGAGAGAAACCCCCGACTCATATTTGGATCCTGCCATGGGACCTTTTGTACGTGAGTGTACTTTGTGAGGCTAGGTGCTGATTTTAGCCATTGGGGAGAGTGTTCCTTCTTGACTTTGATGTTCAAGGGCTGCTGAGAGAACAGGAAGGTGGTCTTGGGATGGTGAGGGAAAGGAAAAGTGGGATGGGGTGTGTAGGGTGAGGGAGAAGCTGAGTAGGAGGGTAAGGAGGGACGATAAATGGAGGGGGACATGAGGAATGAGAGCAAATATGGTCAGGAGAGAGAGAGTGAGGGAGGAATGGGGTGGAAAAGAGTGAGAGGAACGGTGAGTCAGGACGTTGGTGGGGAAGGTGCGGCTTGAGACAGGATTTCACTGTCAGTGAGATCATTGTTTAAAGGAATCATTTAATTTGGAGCCTTACACACACAGACACACACACTTACACATAGGCACACACACACAGACACACACACAGACATACATAGACACACACATACTCACACACAGATACACACACAAACTCACACATAGACGCACACATAAACAAACACTCACACATAGACACACACACAAACACACGCTCACACATGCACATAGACACACACACACACATACACACACACACAGATATACACACACACATAGACACACACACAGATAAACACACACACAGATAAACACACACACACAGATATTCACACACACATAGACACACACACACATAAACACTCACACAGAGATATACACACACAGACATAGACACACACACATACACACAGGCACACCCACACACATAGACACACACACACATAGGCACACACACACACAGACACATATAGACACACATAGACACACACACACTGACACACAAACTCGCACGTACACACACACACACATAGACAGGCACACACACACATACATACACATACACACACGCACATAGGCACACACACAGACACACGCACATGCACACACACAGACACACACACACATACATGTAGACACACACGCACATTCACACATGCACAAAGATACACACACATAGACACACACACACACGACACGTACACGCACATATACACACACACACGCACAGACACACACACATTCACACACACCCATACACACACGCACAGACACACACACCGACAGACACACACACACGCACATAGACACACACACACACGCACATTCACACACACAGACACACACACCGACAGACACACACACACGCACATAGACACACACACACACGCACATTCACACACACAAAGACACATGCACATAGACACACACACAGACACACACACAGACATAGGCACACACACACAGACACACAGATACAGATACATACACACATAGACACAAATAGACACACACATATAGACACAGACACATAGGCACAGGCACATAGACAGGCACACATGCACGCACACATGGGCACACGCATTGACACACAGGCACACACACACACATAGACACACACACCGGAAGGATCCTCCTGTTTAATCCCTGTCTGTTTCCCTTTCCTCCTTTTAATATCTGTTAATTCTTTTCACTATTGAAATTTTAGTCCATGGCTGGTTAATGGCTTTAAGGACAAGCAGCTTACATAATTTTAAATTGGGAATCTCCAGCAGGATGTGATGTTTGGTCTGACATCAGTGATGATGCATCTTAATGGACTTAGCTGGTGACCAATGAGCTGTCTTAGAAGCCGGGTTCTTCGCGAGGACAGGCAGTGATTGGTCAGGGTTTTCTCTGGAATGTTCCTTTGTCTGTGGGACTGTGTTGGCTTTTAGTTTTGCTTTGATCAGAAGCTGGAGGGTCACAGCCCTCATCTCTCTCACCTGATGGACTCTGTCTAAAGACCCAAAGTAAAGACCTTTCTATCCGCACAGCCAGATTGAACTCCAGTTAAGCAGCAGCTGAAGGCAGGGTCCGTTGTTTAAATACCTTTTAACAAACCTTGTGTGGAGAACTCTGTTCTTATCCCAGAAAGGCTGTTGGTCCTTCTGATGGAGTTGGAAACAAGTAAAAATTAAACAGGCCTGAGGCAAATCTTCTGAGTCAAGGTCCAGGTTAATACTAACTCCTCACAGGGAATTCGACAGCCAGACAGTACTGACTGAATGCATTGCCAGCATATCAGCTCTAACCATACACTGGTGCCTTCCACTCTTAAGCATCCTGGGAGGACAACCTGCGACAATGACCTCAACATCAGAAGCAAGGACACTCATCGCTCTCTTTTCATATTAATTCCTCATTATTTTTACCACTTTTCCTCCCTCCGCCTGTCTCTGTGTTGTAATTGTTTAGGTCGAGCGTGGGACGGGAAAAGAGGGGGGAGCAATGGTGGAGGTGACCATTATTCTGTTTTAATTATTGCATGTTTCAACTTTATTTCTGTTAGAAATAAACCGTCATTTAAAAAAAAATATATATTTTATTGATTTTTGGTGTTGTATCGACAACAAAATAAACAATGTACATGAGTCTATAAACATAGTGCAAATGCCATCTCCTTTCCTCACAGGTCCCACCTTTATTAACCCCCTACTCTGAGCTAAACTAACCCCCCCCCCCCCCCCCCCCCGCTTCTGCTGACGATTAATTTTTCGCGAATAAGTCGATGAACGGTTGCCAGCTCCGGGCGAACCCTAACAGTGACCCTCTCAAGGTGAACTTGATTTTCCCCAAACAGAGAAAGCTAGCCATGTCCGATAGCCAGGCCTCTGACTTCGGGGGCTTTGAGCCCCTCCAAGCTAATACTATCCATCTCCGGGCTACCAGGGAAGCAAAGGCCAGAACGTCTGCCTCTTTCTCCTCCTGGATTCCCGGATCTTCCGACACCCCGAAAATCGCCACCTCTGGACTCAGCGCCATCCTTGTTTTTAACACCGTGGACATGACATCTGCAAACCCCTGCCAAAATCCCCTAAGCTTTGGACATGCCCAGAACATGTGGACATGGTTCGCTGGTCCTCCTGCACATTTTGCACACCTGTCTTCCACCCCAAAGAATCTACTCATCCGGGCCACTGTCATGGCCAATGAACGACCTTGAATTGTATCAGGCTGAGCCTGGCACATGTTGCGGATGCATTGACTCTACTAAATGCGTCCGCCCATAGACCATCCTCTATCTCTGTTCCCAGCTCCTCCTCCAACTTGCGCTTCGGCTCCTCGGTCTACGTCTCCTTTGACCCCATTGTGGTAATATGCATCACTGTAAATACACAAGGGGTTAATGTAAATACACGTAGACTAGATAGACACTAGAGGGAGCACCAGAGACATGACATTCAACCAATAGGCCAGTAAGATAGGACACGACCAATGGGCATTCAAGATACACACAGAGGTGACACTACCACAGGGGGGCATTACACCAGTCCATTTAAAAGGACACAGTACACATGATCTTCCTCTTTCCCGTGGAGACACTTAGTGAGTACACAGGGTTGATTTGAAGCACATAGCAGGATTAACAGGAGAGTCAAATCCAAGAATTGTTAACAGTTTAATAAATGTGTTAAAAGCTATCTCCAAGTCTGAACCTTCCTTTGTCAGAGTGCACATTAAGGAAGCAGCTTATGCTACATCAAGAGCGTAACAAAACACCCATAAGTTCCTTGTAAATGTCAGAGACGCTCCCTTCTCCTACCCACCCTCTGTAAACTGCCCTGTCCTGAATCCCCCTTATGGTAGGAGCGGGAAGGTTGACACCTGCTAATGTAGGAAGTCCCGCACCTGTAGATACCTGAATTAATTTCCCCTCGCCAACCCAAAGTTCTCCTCCAGCCCCCTCATACTCGGAAAGCTCCCCTCTATAAACATGTCCCCCATCCTCTCAAACCCTGCTCTCCGCCATACCCGGAACCCCCCCATCCATACTTCCCGGGGCAAACTGGTGATTATTACAGATAGGGGACCAGACCGATGCTCCCTCTGCTCCCACATGTCTCCTCCATTGCCCCCAGACTCTCAGGGCGGCCACCAACACGGGGCTGGTGGAGTACTGGGCCGGCGGGAACGGCAGAGGCGCAGATACCAACGCCCCCAGACTGGTGCCCTTGCATGAAGCCGCCTCCATACGCACCCATGCCGACCCCTCCCCCACCACCCACTTCCTGATCATGGCTATATTCGCTGCCCAGTAATAGTTACTAAAATTTGGCAGTGCCAGCCCGCCCTCTCCCCTACTCCGCTCAAGCATTACCTTCCTTACTCGCGGGGTCTTGCCCGCCCAAACAAAGCCAGTGAGCACTTTGTTGACCCTTTTAAAAAAGGACCGCGGAATAAAGATGGGAGACACTGAAACACGAACAGGAATCTCGGGAGGACCGTCATCCTCACCGTCTGCACCCTCCCAGCCAGTAACAACGGAAGCGCGTCCCATCTCCGAAAATCGTCCTTCATTTGGTCTACTAGTCGGGCCAGATTTAATTTATGCAGCCGGTCCCATTCCCGCGCCACTTGAGTGCCTAGGTACCTAAAGCTTCCCCCTACTAATCTAAAGGGTAACTCCCCCAATCGCCTCTCCTGTCCCCTCGCCTGGACCGCAAATATCTCACTTTTCCCCATATTTAGCTTATAGCCCAAAAACCGGCCAAATTCCCCTAGAATCCTCATGATTTCTTCCATCCCCTCTGTTGGGTCCGAGACATACAGAAACAGGTCATCTGCATAGAGTGAGACTGTGCTCCACGCCCCCCCCCCCCCCCTCCCCCCCCTCCCCCCCCCCCCCCCCCCCCCCCCCCCCGGACCAGCCCCTTCCAGCCCCTTGAGGCTCTCAGAGCAATTGCCAATGGCTCTATAGTTCGCGTGAACAACAGTGGGGAGAGGGGGCATCCTTGTCTCCTACCCCGGTGCAGCCTAAAATAGCCCGATGTCCTATTCATGTGTATGCTTGCCACAGGAGCCTGATATAGCAACCTGACCCAGTCAATAAAGCCCCGCCCAAATCTGAACTGTTCCAGTACCTCCCACAGATAATCTCATTCTACCCGATCAAAAGCCTTTTCTGCATCCATTGCGATCACTACCTCCACCTCCCTATCTTCTGGGGGCATCATGATCATGTTTAACAATCTTCTTACATTGGCCACCAACTGCCTACCCTTAACAAACCCCGTCTGGTCCTCCCCAATAACGTCCGAACACAATCCTCAACCCTGGAGTACAAACTTTTGGCCAGCAATTTGGCATCTACATTCAACAGGAATATCGGCCTGTATTACCCACACAGCTCCGGGTTCTTGTCCCGCTTCAGAATCAGCGAAATCGTGGCCTGTGACATCGTCGGGGGCAGCACCTCTCTTTCCCTTGCCTCATTGAATATCCTCATCAACACCGGCCCCAATATCCCAGAGAACTTTTTATAAAACTCCACTGGGTACCCGTCCGGCCCAGGGCTTTACCCGACTGTATGGCCTTCAGACCCTCCGCTATCCCAACCCGATCAGCGACCCCAGCCCTTCTACCAGCTCCCCGTTCACTTTTGGGAAATTCACCCCCTCCAAGAAGTACCTCATCCCCTCCAGCCCCGTAAGGGGTTCTGACTTGTACAGCCTATGTAGAAATCCCTAAACGCCTTATTCACCCCTGCTGAATCTCCAACCACGTTCCCATCTCCGTCATTTACTTTCCTTATCTCGCTGGCTGCCTCACTCTTTCTAAGCTGCTGTGCAAGCATTCTGCTGGCCTTCTCTCCATGCTCATAGATCGCTCCCCTCGCCTTTCTCAGCTGCTCTACCGCCCTCCCTGTGGTTAACTCTGGACTTCCGGTGGCGACCATGAGGGAGTAGGTCGCACATTTGGTGGCTCCCGCTCTGGCTAGACATTCGGACTTTTCCCCCTGACTTTGTTTGCGCTTTTAAGGCTGGATTTGAAGAAACAGTGAACAAATGTTTGGTGTACATATTGGTTTGTGGAACAGAGAGCCCGAAGAAATCGAAAGGGAAGAAACAAAAAGTCAGGATTGACCTGGGTGTTGGCTGCAGCAGCGGACAAGATGGCCGCTGTCCAGACCCCTGGGGCTTCGGCCCAACCATCAACGGGGGGGCTGATGCAGGTCATCTGGGAAGGCTTCACCAGACAGAAACGGGAATGTCTGGACCCGATTAAGGAAACGGTGGAGAGGATGGAACCGGGGCTAGATTCCCAGGACCGGACGATCCAGAAACTGGAGAAGGCGCCAGCTGAACAAGAGGAACACCAGACGGCGGTGGGGATGGAGGTGGGGATGCTGAGGGACCGGCAAAAAAGGCTGCTGGAACAAGTAGAGGATTTGGAGAACAGGTCCCGTCGGCAGAACCGA
The DNA here is from genome assembly GCF_902713615.1 of Scyliorhinus canicula. NCBI lineage: Eukaryota > Metazoa > Chordata > Chondrichthyes > Carcharhiniformes > Scyliorhinidae > Scyliorhinus > Scyliorhinus canicula. The sequence continues at coordinate 159,247,057 of NC_052158.1, read as the reverse complement.
AGGATTGTCGGCCTTCCGGAGCGGGCTGATCTCGGGGAGTTTGTGGCGAACATGTTCCAGAAGCTGATGGGAGTTGGGGCTTTCCCCTGACCGTTGGAGGTGGATCGGGCATACAGAGCGCTGGCGAGGAAGCCGCGTCGGGAGATCCCCCCTCGGGCAATGGTGGTCAGGTTCCATAGGTACCTGGATAAGGAGCGTATTCTCCAATGGGCCAAACGCACGTGGAGCAGTAAGTGGGACAACAGCATTTTGCGGGTGTACCAAGATCTAAGCGTGGAGGTGGCCAAGAGGAGGACAGGCTTTAATCAAGTCAAGTCGATGCTGTTCAAGAAGCAGGTTAAGTTCGGTCTGTTGTATCCGGCGCGACTTTGGGTTACGTATGAGGACCAACATCATTACCGTGAGTGGCCCGAGGAAGCTATGGAGTTCCCCAGGAAGAAAGGACGGGGGGTTTCGGGTATGGCGTAGGGTATGGATTGAGTGTATGGGAGATTTGTTCTTGGAAGGGAGCTGCTTGAGGGCGCTTGAGGCCAGGTTTGTGTTGACGAGGGGGAATAAATTCCGGTATATTCAGGTGCAGGACTTTTTGAGCAGGCAGGTGCCATCTTTTCCACTCTTGCCACTAAGGGTGATCCAAGATAGGGTAGTGTCTAGAGGATCCTGGGGAAGTGTCTCGGATATTTACAAGGAGTTTATGGGGGTGGAGGAGACGCAGACGGAGGAACTGAGGCATAAATGGGAGGAGGAGTAGGGAGGGGAGATTGGGGAGGGCAACATGTGCCAGGCTCAGTCTGATTCAATTTAAGGTCGTCCACCGGGTCCACATGACAGTGTCCCGGATGAGTAGATTCTTCGGTGTAGAGGACAGGTGTGTAAAGTGTCTGGGAGGACCGGCAGACCATATCCACATGTTTAGGGTGTGTCCAAAACTTAAGAGTTACTAGCAGGGGTTCGAGGACGTCCTGTCTAGAGTATTGAACATAAGGGTTACAATGGGTCCGGAGATGGCGATTTTTGGGGTTTCAGAGGCCCTGAAAGTCCGGGGGGAGAAAGAAGCCGATGTTTTGGCCTTTGCTTCCCTGGTAGCCCGGAGACAGATCATTCTCGCTTGGAGGGACTCAAAGCCCCCGAAGTCGGAAGCCTGGCTGTCAGACATGGCAAGTTTCCTGGGCTTGGGGAAAATCCAGTTCGCCTTGAGAGGGTCGTTGTTAGGGTTCGCCCGGAGGTGGCAGCCAGTCATTGACTTCTTCGCGAAGAATTAATCATCAGCAAGGGGGGGGGGTTTAGCGGGATGTAGTATAGGGGGGGTCAATTAGGCAGATCTGGGTAGGGCGGGTTAGGGCAATTGCACTGTGTACTTTGTTTATTGTACAGTCCTTTTGTTTTCACGTTCTGGTAATTTTACTGTTTACAATGCCAAAAAATACCCCATTAAAATTGTTTATCGAAAAAAAAAAACAAGCCGAACTCTGCTTGTAGCCTTCACCGTTCCCTTAAAAGCCCTGCCTCTGGGGTCTCCGCATACCTCTTATCGATCTGTAGTATCTCCTTTACCAGTCGGTCCGTCTCTGCCCTGTCCACCTTCTCCCTGTGGGCCCGTATCGCGATCAGCTCCCCTCTGACCACCGCCTTCAGTGCTTCCCAGACCACTGCTGCTGAAATTTCCCCCGTGACCTGCAGGTAGTTCTGAATACATTTCCTCAGCCGCTCGCACACCACTTTGTCAGCCAAAAGTCCCACGTCTAACCTCCAGTACAGGCGCTGGTTACTGTCTTTACTAACCTGCAGATCAACCCAATGCGGAGCATGGTCTGAGATTGTGATCGCTGAGTACCCCGTGTCCACAACCCCTGCCAGTAAGGCCCTGCTCAAAATAAAGAAATCAATCCGGGATAATACTTTATGCACCTGTGCGTAGAAGGAGAACTCCTTCACCCTCAGCTGCCCAAATCTCTATGGATCCACCCCTATCCATCTGCTCCATGAACCCTTTTAGTTCCTTTGCCATTGCTGGCACCCTGCCCATTTTTGAGCTTGACCGGTCCAAGCCAGGGTCAATAACTGTGTTGCAGTCCCCTCCCATGACCAACATGCATACACACACACACAAACACAAACAGATACGCATGGACCCATACACATACACATATGAACATATACAAATATACACACACAAACACACAAGCATACCTGTGCACATAGATGCAGACACATAAATGCACAAACACACTCACATACAAACACATGACACATACACACTTGTGTAAACGTGTGTGCACATGCACACTTGCACATACTCTCACACATGCACAGTTGCAAGAAAAACCACCCAATCCATGTGATACAACTGAATGGTTGGCTGCGCCCTCTTCAGAGAAGAGATCAGAGTTAATCATGTTGATGTAGGATTGGAGTCACCCTTAGACTGAGATAGGGTAAGGACAGCAGGCTTCCCCAAGGTTAGAGTAAGTGCCCCTCTATGTCACTTATGAGACATAATGAGCTTCTGTGGTTCTGTGAACCTCTGGTTGGTGATTGCTTCATCCTTTGTGTAAGGTTAGCCTGATCTCAGGCCTCAAATTAATAATGATCACAGCCAGCATTTAGTTTTAAAGGACGCCTTTCTGACTCCAATCTCTCAGGGGGAGGGAGGTTGTTCCTCCCGGCACAGTGAGTTCTGTTAGTGCAGATGGAGGCCCATGTCTGTTATCTGTAGGGTGTATTTACTGGCCCACAGAACAATTTGTTTAAAAAAAATAAATTTAGAGTACCCAATTATTTTTCCCCCCAATTAAGGGGCAATTTAGCGTGGCCAATCCACCTAACCTGCACATCTTTGGGTTGTGGGGGTGAAACCCACGCAGACACGGGGAAAATGTGCAAACTCCACACGGACAGTGACCCAGGGCTGGGATTCGAACCCAGGTCCTCAACGCCGTAGTCCCAGTGCTAACCATTGCACCACATGCTGCCCTATGCAGAGCAACTTGTTAATGAAGCAGTAGTTAATGCAATTTCTGTCAAATAGCTCATGAGTTATTTCTTTTTTTTTAATAAACAATTTTATTGAGGTAGTTTTTGGCTTTATAAACAGTTACAGACATCATCAGAAAGAAAGCAAAAAAGGCAAAAATGTGCAAACATCCACGTACTTTCAATACTTCCATCGTAACATATTGCACAAGCCCGCTCCCCTCCCACCGGTACTACCCGCCATATTTTCCCTCCTACTCTACTCTACCCCCCCCCTCCCCCCCACCCCCTTGCTGACGCTCACTCTCCCGCAAAGAAGTCAATAAATGGTTGCCACCTCCGGGTGAACCCCTGCACAGATCCCCTCAAGGCGAACTTAATTTTTTCCATCCCCCAGGAAACTCGACATGTCCGCAAGCCACCACTCAGTCTTCGGGGGCTTTGAGTCCCTCCACGCCAATAATATTCGTCGCCGGGCTATCAGGGAAGCAAAGGCCAACACATCGGCCTCTTTCTCCCCCTGGACGCCCGGGTCTTCCGAAACCCCAAAAATTGCCACCCCTGGACTCATCACCACCCTTGTTTTTAGCACCTGGGACATGACCCCCGCAAATCCCTCCCAGTACCCCCTCAGCTCAGGGCATGCCCAAAACATGTGAACATGGTTCGCTGGTCCTCCCGCGCACCTAACGCATTTGTCCTCTATCCCGAAAAATTTGCTCATCCGAGCCACCGTCATATGGGCCCGGTGAACGACCTTAAATTGGATCAGCCCGAGCCTAGCACATGTCGCGGTCGAATTTACCCTACTCAGGGCCTCTGCCCACAGCCCATCCTCCATTTCCCCGCCTAGCTCCTCCTCCCATTTAAGTTTCAGTTCCTCTGTCTGGGACCCTTCCTCCCTCATGAGCACCTTATATATACCCGAGACTCTGCCCTCCCCTTCTTCCCTCCTAGAGACTATTCTGTCTAGGATCCCCATTGGCGGGAGGCGTGGGAAAGATGGGACCTGTCTACGAACAAAGTCTCGCAACTGTAGGTATCTAAAATCATTTCCCCTTACCAACCCAAATTTCTCCTCCAAGCTCCTCAAACTCGTGAAGCTCCCTTCCAGGAACATATCACCCACCCTTCCCGCCCCTGCTCGCCGCCATACTCGGAACCCCCCATCCATACTGCCAGGGGCAAACCGATGGTTGTCGCAGATTGGCGCCTAGACAGACGCCCCCATCTCCCCCACATGCCTCCTCCACTGGCCCCATATCCGCAGGGTCGCCACTACTACCGGGCTGGTGGTGTACTTGGCCGGCGGCAGCGGTAGAGGAGCCGTGACCAGGGCTTCCAAGCTGGAGCCCCTGCACGAAGCCGCCTCCACCCGCTCCCAAATAGACCCCGTACCCACCATCCACTTCCTTATCATAGCGATGTTGGCCGCCCAGTAATAATTGATCAGACTCGGCAAAGCCAGCCCTCCCTCGCTGCGGTTCCTCTCCAACATCGCCTTCTTCACCCGCGGAGACTTTCCCGCCCAGACAAAGCTCATGATCAGCCCGTTAACTCTTTTGAAGAAGGACTGTGGGATAAAGATCGGGAGGCACTGAAAAATAAACAAAAATCGAGGGAGGATTGTCATCTTTACAGTCTGCACCCTCCCTGCCAGCGACAGCGGGAGTGCATCCCATCTCCGAAACTCTCCCTTCATTTGCTCCACCACCCTGGCCAAATTTAACTTATGCAGCCTGCCCCAGTCTCGTGCCACCTGGATTCCCAAATACTGGAAATTTTCCTCAACCAGCCTAAACGGTAGCCCTCTCAATCTGTTCTCCTGGCCCCTTGCCTGGACCACAAACATTTCACTCTTGACCGTATTTAATTTGTATCCTGAGAACTGGCTGAACTTCCTCAGCATTCCCAGTATAGTTCCCATCCCGGCCACTGGGTCCGACACGTACAGGAGCAGGTCGTCTGCATAAAGAGAAACCCTGTGTTCAACCCCGCCCCTCACCATCCCCTTCCAACCCTCTGCGGCTCTCAGCGCAATCGCCAGCGGCTCTATGGCCAGCGCAAACAGCAGCGGGGAGAGCGGGCAGCCCTGTCTGGTCCCTCAGTACAACCTAAAGTACTCCGACACTTCTCTGTTAGTCCTGACGCTGGCCCTCGGGGCCTGATATAATAATTTGATCCAATCCCTCCCCGAACCCAAACCGTCCGAGCACCTCCCATAGATAGTCCCACTCCACCCGGTCAAAGGCCTTCTCGGCGTCCATTGCCACCACTACCTCCACCTCTCTACCCGCCGGGGGCATCATTATCACGTTGAGCAATCTCCTCAGATTGGCCGCCAGCTGCCGACCTTTCACGAACCCCGTTTGATCCTCCCCAATCACCTCCGGTACACAGTCCTCCATTCTACCCGCCAGTACCTTTGCCAGGAGCTTGGCGTCTACATTAATCAGGGACTCATTAGTTATTTCTGAAGGTGAATGGGACGAATGTTCATAAAACAAAAAATATTGTCAAATGGCCCTGAGTTATGTCTGGGAATGTGCAGGGCAGATAAGGAGGAAAGCCCTCTAAACTGTGCGTATTCACATGTCGCATCCAAGGTGGAGTCTGTTCTGAGCAAACCAAAATAGAGGAAACCGAGATCCTGAATTTTCACCAATGAATTACTAGGTCAGTAATATAAGCAATAGAATCAGATAATCTGTACAGTGCAGCAGGAGATCATTTGGCCCATCAGGTCTGCACCGACTCTCCGAGAGAACCTGACCCCACTCCCCTGCCCTATCCCCGTATCACCATAACCGGCACATCCCTGGATACTAAGGGACAATATTTTTACCATGGCCAATCCACCAAATGTGCACATCTTTTGGCTGTGGGAGGAAACTAGAGCACCTGGAGGAAACCCACGTAGACATGGGGAGAAAGTGTAAACTCAGACAGTTTCCCGGGCTGGAATTGAACCCGGGTCCCTGGAGTCGTGAGGCGGCAGTGCTAACCACTGTGCTATCGAGCCACCGCAATATATTACCATACTTAAAAAGAGGCGAGGATATGGGACAGCCAGCAGTAAATGTCGCTGCCAAATAAGACAAAATATCAAGATGAAATTGAAAGAAAACTGATACAGAAATGTGGCAGCAACATTGGGCTGGAGAAGAGAATATGCTGCTATTTGAAAATAAATTCCTAATTGTTTTTGAAAATCAATCATGAATTTCTGACACACCACTCCAAAATAGGACTGGCTATTCTGAGCAGAAACTCTGAATTTCCTCATGGTATTAAAATAATAATCTTTGGATTTTAACAGCTGAGATCAGTGTAGGATTAGAGCCGGGAGGGAATTCCCTCCATGTCCTATTATGACAATTGAGTGAACTGTGCACAGTACCAATCTCAGATGTAGCGAGGAGGAATCCAGTTGGGAGTGTGTAAAGGAACATGTAATTCTTAGTGATAGATGAAATAACAAAGGAGCTGTTTCTCTGTGGAACGTGAAGATGTTGGATCCTCAGGAGATGGATTGTTCAATGTTTCATTGCTCCATTGCAATGTGTGATGCGGAAAATTAATCACTGGCCATTTTCAACTCTCACTGGAGCTGATTGCCTCCTCAAAGCCCTGAAAACATGTTTATCTAGATGTTTGTGGAATCACTATTGAACATCTTGCTGATTATGTTTATTTACAGAGTTACAAAAAGAAGGACTACGGTGCTATTGCAGTGTCAGCTATGGATCATCGGGCAGAACCCTTAGCTCTGTGTCAGAAGGGTCCTGGTTTCCCTTGTGTACTGGAATACAAACATGACACACAGCTGCAGTACTGAGTAAGGGTCGCACTGTCAGAGGTGCTGTTTTTGGGATGTGATATTAGACTGTCTCCCCTCTTGGGTGGACATAAGAGGACCCCTGGTATTATTTGAAGTAGAGTAGGAGAGTTATTTCTTGTGGCCTGATCTACATTTATTCCTCAATATCACAAAAGCAGACAATCCGGTCATTATCACATTACTGTTTGCTGAATCTCGCTGTGCACAAATTGGCTTCCATGTTTCCTCCATCAAAATAGTGACTACACTTCAAAAATTATTTTATTGGTTGGAAGGTTTTTTACCTGGAAGTTGAGAAAGGCACTGGACTGAAGATTTAACAGCCCTACAGCATGCTGGCCTTCATTGGACGGGGTATTGAGTACAAGAGTCGGCAGGCCATGTTCCAGTTGTATAGGACTTTGGTTAGGCAACATTTGGAATACTGCGTGCAGTTCTGGTTGCCACATTACCAGAAGGATGTGGATGCTTTAGAGAGGGTGCAGAGGAGGTTCACCAGGATGTTGCCTGGTATGGAGAGTGCTAGCTATGAAGAAAGGTTGAGTAGATGATGATTGTTTTCGTTGGAAAGACGGAGGTTGAGGGGGGACCTGATTGAGGTCAACAAAATTATGAGAGGTATGGACAGGGTGGATAGCAGCAAGCTTTTTCCAAGAGTGGGGGTGTCAATTACAAGGGGTCACGATTTCAAGGTGAGAGGGGAAAGTTTAAGGGAGATGTGTGTGGGATGGTTTTTACGCAGAGGGTGGTGGATGCCTGGAACGCTTTGCCAGCGGAGGTGGTAGAGGCGGGCACGATCGCATCATTTAAGATGCATCAAGACAGATATATGAATGGGCGGGGAACAGAGAGAAGTACATCCTTGGAAAATAGGTGACAGGTTTAGATAAAGGATCTGGATCGGCGCAGGCTGGGAGGGCCGAAGGGCCTGTTCCTGTGCTGTCATTTTCTTTGTTCTTTGTTTTTCTAAGGGAATGGGCTGGGTGACACGAAGGCTGCAAACTTACACAGATCAGCATTGTGTGGTGCGTCCATCATTTTCCTGCCACCTTCCCATTTTGGAAAGATGGCAGATGAACTGCCTGTCCAGAGCACAAACTAGATATTTAAGTGGATAATTAAGGTGCACTTCCTGCCGTAGAACGTAGAACAGTACAGCACAGAACAGGCCCTTCGGCCCTCGATGTTGTGCCGAGCAATGATCACCCTACTCAAACCCACGTATCCACCCTATACCCGTAACCCAACAACCCCCCGCCCCCCCCAACCTTACTTTTAAGGACACTACGGGCAATTTAGCATGGCCAATCCACCTAACCCGCACATCTTTGGACTGTGGGAGGAAACCGGAGCACCCGGGGGAAACCCACGCACACACGGGGAGGACGTGCAGACTCCGCACAGACAGTGACCCAGCCGGGAACCGAACCTGGGACCTTCATGGGTATTTTTTTCTGCATGGAAGTGTCTGTTGCCAGGGAAACCTGGCAGCCTCTCAGTGGGATCTGGAGAATGGAGACCCTCCATTTTGGACACTCCATGGAGAAGCTCCCCGTCGACAATGGTCACCCATGTGGCAATGAGGCCAATTGTCCACTGACACTCCCCTCCTCCCCAATCCCGAACTTCCAATACTGGGTCATGTCTGACTAGCCCTGGCATACCAGGCTGCACTTATCCCTCTTCAAGGACCTGCCATTGATACACCATTATCCACATTGGCCACAGGCACATGTAGTCAAGTAATTAAAATTGAGAATGTGGAAGAGACCAGGACTGTAGGAGTGAAGCACCTTGAAGGGATGTAAGACTGGAAGAACAGAAATTGGGAGGAGCAAAACCATGGAGGAATTTGAAGTCAAGGATGAGAATTTTAAAACTGAGATGCTGCTGGATTGGGAGGCAATGGAGGTGAGTGAGCAGGCGGGTAATGGGCAGCAGAGCTTTGAATTAACAAGCTTATGGAGGGTGGGAGGTGTGGGCTTGACCAGGAGACCTATAGCCATGGTTTATACTTCTTGTAGGTACCGGCACATTGAGAAAAGAGAATAAAGACTTCCGGTGGTGGCCATGGAGTGAGTGGTCGCATATTTGGTTGCTCTCGCTCATGGTGGTCTTTTTGTGGTCTTTACCCCAGATAGCAGCAGGAATTTTGAAGGAAAAAGGTGCAGAAGTGTGAGCAGACGACATTGACCCTCTAGTTTATGGAGCGGCGGACCAGAAGTGCCCGGAAAAATCAAACCAGTTGGCTGAGGCGGGTGGGGTGCTGGCGACGCTTGCAGAGATGGCAGACGGGCAGGGGCAAGGTCCGGCCCTGCTGGCCCAGTGGTCGATGGAGCAATTGGTGAGCTTCTTGAACGAGAAGTTTACCCAGCAGCAGAAGGAAAGTTTGGATCACTTGGCCCGGGCGGTGGACTCGATCAAGGCGGTGGTTGACCGCGTTGAGACGAGACTGGCAACTCAGGGTCAGATGATCCAGAGGTTGGAGAAGCTGGTGGGGGAGCATTAGGAACAGTCCACCTCGATGGCAGCGGAGATAGGGCTGATGCGAGACCAGCAGAAGCCACTGCTGGAGAAAGCAGAAGACGTGGAGAACCGATCTTGTAGGCAGAACATCCGGATCGTGGGCCTTTCGGAGGGGAGCGAAGGAACGGATGCGGGTGCGTACGTTGGGAAGATGCTGGAGAAGCTGCTTGGGGAAGGTGCATTTGACCAGCCGTTAGATGTGGATCGAGCCTACTGGGTGCTTATACGCAATCCCCGGGGAGGGCGAGCCGCCGAGGGTGATGGTGATCCGGTTGCATTGGTTCCTAGATAAGGAGCATATCATGAAGTGGGCCAGGCAGACAAGGCGTTGCAACTGGGAAGGTGGCGAGCTCTGTGTACCAGGACCTTGGGGCAGAGCTGGCAAAGAGGGGGGGCGAGCTTTAATAAGGTCAAGTCGGTCCTGTATAAGAAGGGTGTAAAGTTTGGACTACTGCACTCGGCCCGCCTATGGGTGACCTATGGGGGCGGGAAGTTGTACTTTGGCTCGGCAGAGGAGGCAGCAGACTTTGTGAATGAGAATGGACTGGCAGGAGAAGGAGGACTTTGAACTTTGGTGGAGGAGAAGTGGAGTGAATGTACTGTATTGCACAAAACGTTGGTTTTTGGTGTTCGTTTTTCTGTTTTTTGGCTTTAGGCTGATTTACAGTTCTTTGTTAAGGGATGAGGGGTGGGTCTCTGTGTTCCGACCTTGGGAGGGATTGCTTGTTTGTTTTTACTACTTGCTTTTGGTTTGATTGTTTGCACTAAGAGTGGGGTGAGGGGAATTAATGGGGGGTAGGATGCTGGGCGCCATGGGTGGTGGCTGGCAGGCTAGCTGGGTGGGCTAGTTCACGGAAGCGCTATGGGGGGTGTTATATTTTAAATAATGGCTTACCTAAAATATATATATTACTCTTGAATCCACCAGGATGATAAAATGACCAATAGTGCCGGACAATTCGGCAGCCGGCGGGGTCGGGATTCACGCCACCCCCAGGTGATTCTCCGACCCGACGGGGGGTTGGAGAATCCCGCCCGAACTATTTAATGAGTGATAACATAATAAACTGAGTCCTTTTACTCATTACCAAACTAACATTAAAGAATTAAACTACAATACAGATAACTATATAACTAAACACTATTATAACAAACTAGTTCTAACTTCTCTCACTCTAGCTATTCTGTGTCTTGCTGGTTCACTGTTCTGAATCATATCATCATCTGCATCATCTGACTTAGGAAAGGCGGGTAACCAGTTCTTATAGTACCTGACTGTGAGCCATCTAGTGTTGAAATGACTGTACTACATTTACATACATTGATCATATATATTGATATCTGAATATCACTACATCCCCCTTTCTTTTTAACATTTTCTTTGAAATATTTGAAAAGAAAATTTACATAAGAAATTCAGTGTACACAGTATACAGTAATCACTAGATCATTGAAAAAGTTCACAAATTCAGACAATTAGGTTTTCTTCTTCTCCTTGTCGATCTTCTCGACTTCAAAGGTGATGAAGAATTCTCCAGTTTGTTGTGAATCAGTACATTGGATTACATTCCTCTTTCAAGTTGTTTGGAAACAGTTTGGTTCAAATCAAGATCTGGAAAAATGTTGACAGTATCTTTGACTTGAAGTAGATTTCTTCTATTTCTTCTTAGAATGGTTCCATCAGAAGTTCTGATCAGATAAGATCTTGGTAAGAATTGTCTAATTATGTGAGCTTTGTCAGACCAACCTCCTTCAGGAAGTTCGAATCTAACTATATCATCATCAGATAGAGTAGACAGTTCTTTTGAATGTTGATCAAAATATCTTTTCTGACTCATTTTCTGTTGTTGCATTCTTTTAAAAAGATTTTGTTGTTCTTGATCAGGCACGTGTAATTGAGGTAATGTTGTCCTTAACACACTGTTGTACAACATTGGGATGGAGATAAGCCTGTTGACAGAGGAAGTGTTCTGTAGTTGAGTAAAGCTAAGTAAAAACCAGATTCTTTAGATTTGCTAAGTAGCTCTTTCACGATGTGAACACCTTTCTCGGCTTTTCCATATTACTGTGGAAAGTGTGGGCTTGAAGTAACATGTTGAAAGTTGTATTTCAACATGTTACTTCAAGCCCACACTTTCAGCAGTGGGCTTGAAAGCAACACGGTTTTGTGAAGGAGAGGTCGTGTCTCACTAACTTGATAGAGTTTTTCGAGGAGGTCACAAAGATGATTGATGCAGGTAGGGAGGTGGATGTTGTCTATATGGACTTCAGTAAGGCCTTTGCCAAGGTCCCTCATGGCAGACTGGTACAAAAGGTGAAGTCACATGGGATCAGGGGTGAGCTGGCAAGGTGGATACAGAACTGGCGAGGTCATAGAAGGCAGAGAGTAGCAATAGAAGGGTGCTTTTCTGATTGAAGGGCTGTGACTAGTGGTGTTCCACAAGGATCAGTGCTGGGACCTTTGTTGTTCGTAGTATATATAAATGATTTGGAAGAAAATGTAACTGGTCTGATTAGCAAGTTTGCGGACGACATAAAGGTTGGTCGAATTGTGGTTAGCAATCAGGACTGTCAGAGGATACAGCAGGATTTAGATCATTTGGGGACTTGGGTGGAGTTTAATCTGGACAAATGTGAGGTAATGCATTTTGGAAGGTCTAATGCAGGTAGGGAATATACAGTGAATGGTAGAACCCTCAAGAGTATTGACAGTCAGAGATATCTTGGCGCACAGGTCCACAGGTCACTGAAAGTGGCAACACAGGCAGAGAAGGTAGTCAAGAAGGCATACGGAATGCTTGCCTTCATTGGCCGGGGCATTGAGTATAATAATTGCAGCTGTATAGAACCTCAGTTAGGCTACACTCACAATACTTGGAGTATTGTGTTCAATTCTGGTTGCCACACTACCAGAAAGATGTGGAGGCTTTGTAGAGGGTGCAGAAGAGATTTACGAGGATGTTGCTTGGCATGGAGGGCATTAGCTATGAGGAGAGGTTGAATAAACTCGGTTTGTTCTCATTGGAATGACGGGTGTTGAGGGGCAACCTGATAGAGGTCTACAAAATTATTTAAAAAAAAAAATAATTTTTATTAAAATGTTTAAAAAATATAAACATCACAACAATATTAACAAAACAACCACGGTAAAAACCCAAGAACAACACCCACCCAACTTCAAAATCAACTGCAAACAAAAGAAAAAACAAAAGAACACCCAAACAACAAAAGGGAAAGAGATAATACCCACCACATCCCACAAACCCATGTACACAGTTCTCCCTCCCACCGAACCAAACCCCCCCCCCCCGTTTGCTGCTGCTGCCAGCCTATTTCCCTACCGCCCCGCCAGGAAGTCCAGGAAAGGCTGCCACCGCCTGAAGAACCCTTGTACTGATCCCCTCAGGGCAAATTTCACCTTCTCCAATTTAATGAACCCCGCCATATCATTGATCCAGGCCTCCATGCTTGGGGGCCTCGCATACTTCCATTGCAGCAAGATCCTCCGCCTAGCTACTAGGGACACAAAGGCCAGAACAGAGGCCTCTTTCGCCTCCTGCACTCCTGGCTCCACTGCAACCCCAAAAATTGCGAGTCCCCAGCCTGGCTTGACCCTGGATCCCACCACCCTCGACACCATCCTTGCTACCCCCTTCAAAACTCCCCCAGCGCTGGGCACGCCCAAAACATATGGGCGTGGTTCGCTGGGCTCCCCGAGCACCTAGCACACCTGTCTTCGCCCCCGAAAAACCTACACATCCTCGTCCCAGTCATGTGGGCCCTATGCAGCACCTTGAACTGTATGAGGCTAAGCCTCGCACACGAAGAGGAGGAATTCACTCACTCCAGGGCATCCGCCCACGCCCCCTCCTCAATCTCCTCACCGTGCTCCTCTTCCCATTTACCCTTCAGTTCCTCCACCGAGGCCTCGTCTACCTCCTGCATTACCCAGTATGTGTCCGAAATCCTCCCTCTTCCAACCCACACCCCCGAGAGCACCCTGTCCCGCACCCCACGTGGGGGCAGCAAGGGGAACCCCTCCACCTGCCGCCTGGCAAAGGCCCTCACCTGCATGTACCTAAACATGTTCCTCGGGGGGAGCCCAAACTTCCCCTGTAATACCCCCAAGCTCGCGAACCTCCCCTCCACAAACAGGTCCCTCAACCTCCTAACCCCTACCCTTTGCCAGCCCAGAAATCCGCCATCAATGCTCCCTGGGACAAACCGATGGTTCCCCCGTATCGGGGCCTCCATCGAGCCCCCAACTTCTCCCCTATGCCGTCTCCATTGCCCCAAAATTATGAGGGTAGCCGCCACCACCGGGCTCGTGGTATACCTCGTTGGAGGGAGCGGCAACGGCGCCGTTACCAGCGCCTCCAGGCTCGTGCCCACACGTGACGCCACCTCCATCCTCTTCCATGCTGCCCCTTCCTCGTCCATTACCCACTTACGCACCATCGCTGCGTTTGCAGCCCAATAGTATCCACAGAGGTTGGGCAATGCCAGCCCCCCCCTATCCCTGCCCCGTTCCAGGAACACTCTTCTCACCCTCGGAGTCCCATGCGCCCACACAAATCCCGTAATACACCTGTTGACCATCCTAAAAAAGGCCTTTGGGATAAGGATGGGGAGGCACTGGAACGGGAACAAAATCCTCGGGAGCACCATCATCTTAACGGACTGCACCCTCCCCGCCAGTGACAGCGGTAACATATCCCACCTCTTGAACTCCTCCATCTGCTCCACCAAACTTGTGAGGTTGAGCTTGTGCAAGGCCCCCCAACTCCCAGCCACCTGGACACCTAGGTTCCTGAAGCTCTTCCCTGCCTGCTTCAGTGGGAGCCTACCAATCCCCTCCTCCTGGTCCCTCGGGTGCACCACGAACAACTCGCTCTTCCCCAGGTTCAACTTATACCCAGAGAAACCCCCGAATTCACTAAGAATCCTCATCACCTCCGGCATCCCCCCAACTGGGTCCGCCACATACAGCAACAGATCGTCCGCATAAAGCGACACTCGATGCTCCTCCCCACCCCGCACCAGGCCCCTCCAGTTCTCTGACTCCCTCAGCGCCATGGCCAGGGGCTCAATTGCCAACGCGAAGAGCAAGGGGGACAGGGGGCTCCCCTGTCTCGTCCCCCGGTACAGCCGAAAGCACTCCGACCTCCTCCGATTTGTGGCTCCACTCGCCATCGGGACCTCATTGAGCAACCTCACCCAACGGATAAACCCTTTCCCAAACCCAAACCTCTCCAACACCTCCCACAGATACTCCCACTCAAACCTATCAAAGGCCTTCTCCGCATTTAATGCCACCACTATCTCCGCCTCCCCTTCCACAGCCGGCATCATAATAATGTTGAGGAGCCTTCGTACGTTTGTATTCAACTGCCTTCCCTTCACAAACCTCGTCTAGTCCTCATGAATGACCCTGGGCACGCAATCCTCTATTCTAGTGGCCAGGATCTTTGACAGCAGCTTGGCGTCGCCATTTAGCAGCGAAATCGGCCTATATGACCCACACTACAGGGGGTCCTTGTCCCGCTTCAGGATCAAGGAAATCAGCGCCCGTGGCATAGTTGGGGGCAAAGCCCCCCCCTCCCTTGCCTCGTTAAAGGTCCGGACCAACAGGGGGCCGAACAGGTCCACATACCTTTTATAAAATTCCGCCGGAAACCCATCCGGCCCCGGCGCCTTCCCCGACTGCATGCTCCTTATCCCTTTAACCACCTCCTCCAGCTCGATCGGCGCCCCCAGTCCTTCCACCTGCTCCTCCTCAACCCTCGGAAATCGCAGCTTGTCCAAGAAGTGCCCCATTCCACCCCCCTCCACCGGGGGTTCCGACCGGTACAGTTCCCCATAGAAGTCCCTGAAGACCCCATTAACATCTACCCCCCTCCGCACCACCTTCCCAGCTCTATCCGTCACTCCCCCAATCTCCCTGGCTGCGTCCCGCTTTCGGAGCTGGTGTGCCAGCATCCTACTCTCTTCTCCCTGTATTCATACACCACCCCCTGTGCTTTCCTCCACTGAGCTTCCGCCTTTCTGGTAGTCAATAGGTCGAACCTGGCCTGAAGGCTACGCCTCTCCCCCAGCAATCCCTCCTCCGGAGCCTCCGCATATCTCCTATCCACCCTCACCATCTCCCCTATCAGTCTCTCCCTCTCCCTCTGCTCCCCCCTCTCCCTATGTGTTCGGATGGAAATCAATTCCCCTCTTGTCAAGGCCTTCAATGCCTCCCAGACCGTCCCCACTCGGACCTCCCCGTTGTCATTGGCCTCAAGGTACCTCTGAAAAAATGAATGAAAATCGCTTATTGTCACGAGTAGGCTTCAATGAAGTTACTGTGAAAAGCCCCCAGTCGCCACATTCCGGCGCCTGTCTGGGGAGGCTGGTACAGGAATCGAACCGTACTGCTGGCCTGCTTGGTCTGCTTTAAAAGCCAGTGATTTATCCCAGTGAGCTAAACCAGCCCCGATACCTCTCGATACACCCCCGAACCCTCTCGGCCACCTCCTCGTCTGCCAGCAGCCCCACCTCCAAGCGCCAGAGCGGACGTTGGTCCCTCTCTTCCCCCAGCCCGAGGTCCACCCAGTGCGGGGCATGATCTGAAATGGCAATGGCGGAGTATTCCACATCCTCCACCCTCGAAACCAGCCCCCTGCTCAGGACAAAAAAAAATCAATCCTCGAATTGGCCTTATGTACATGGGAGGAAAACGAGTACTCCCTGGCCCTTGGCCTCGCAAACCTCCAGGGATCCACCCCCCCATCTGGTCCATAAATCCCCTCAACACCTTAGCCGCCGCCGGCCTCCTACCCGTCCGGGACTTGGATCGATCCAATGGGGGATCCAGTACCGTGTTGAAGTCCCCCCCCATGATCAGGCCCCCCACCTCCAGGTCCGGAATGCGGCCCAACATACGTTGCATAAACCCCGCATCGTCCCAATTTGGGGCGTAAACATTCACCAACACCACCCGCTCCCCCTACAGCTTACCACTCACCATCACATGTCTCCCGCCACTGTCAGCCAGCACATTTAACGCCTCAAACGTCACTTTCTTCCCCACCAGGATCGCCACCCCATGACTTTTCTCATCCAGCCCTGAGTGAAATACTTGGCCCACCCATCCCTTCCTCAGCCGAACCTGGTCCACCACTTTCAGGTGTGTCTCCTGGAGCATGGCCACATCCGTCTTCAGCCCCTCCAGGTGCGCAAACACACGGGCCCGTTTGACTGGCCCATTCAGCTCCCTCAGATTCCAGGTTATCAGCCGGGTCAGAGGGCTCCCTGCCCCCCTCCCCTGCCGATTAGCCATAACCCATCCCTTGCCCACCACCGGCCAGCGTCCCCCGCTCTGCCAGTTTCCCACGGCGGCAACTCCTCCCCTCCAGCACCCCCTGCATCCTCCAGCTCCTTCCTGACTGTTTCAGCAGCAACCCGGTACCCCCCCCTCCCCCCCCCCCCCCCCCCCTCCAGCACCCCTGCATCCTCCAGCTCCTTCCTGACCGTTTCAGCAGCAACCCGGTACCCCCCCCCCCCCCCCCCCCCCACCTCCCCGCCCCCCTCCAGCACCCCTGCATCCTCCAGTTCCTTCCTGACCGTTTCAGCAGCAAGCCGGTACCCCCCCTTCTCCCCCCCAGGCTAGGACCCCTCCTAGCCGCGCCCCTCCCTCCATAGCACTCCCGTGAGCCAGCTAACTTCTGCTGACCCCGGCGATTCCCGCCCTATCTCCGACTCCTCCCCACATGGGACTACCCCTCCTCCATCGTGCCCACCAGCGGGTGCTCCTCCCCCCCCCCCCCCCACTCTTAAGCGGGAAAAGCAAAAACAGCCAGCAACGGCCCGCACTTCTCAGCCCCGACTTCGCCCCCACCATCTCCCAGCACGGGAAACCCGAGAAAAGCCCGCGCTTTCGCCCTGCCCAGCCCCGCCTCCTCTAGGGAAACTCCCATTGTCAGTCCCCCCCACCAGCTCCTCGAACTCCCCGTTTACCCCCCTGCCCAAACCCGTCCACCAGACCCATACAGAAAAACCCATACAAAAAAGACATAACGACGTCACCCCACCCACGCTAAGGCCAACCCACATCTTACATTAAACCAAGCAAATACAAATACAGTATTATACAAAATCCCCCATCTTAGACCCTCAGTTTGAGTCCAGTTTCTCGGCCTGCACAAAGGCCCACGCCTCCTCCGGGGACTCAAAATAATGGTGTCGATCCTTATAGGTGACCCACAGACGCACCGGCTGCAACATGCCGAACTTCACACTCCGTCTGTGGAGCACCGCTTCGTCCGGTTGAACCCGGCCCTCCGCTTCACCACCTCCGCACTCCAGTCTTGGAAGATCCGTACCTCCGTGTTCTCCCACTTTCTGCTCCGCTCCTTCTTGGCCCACCGGAGCACACACTCATGATCCACGAACCACTGAAACGCACCAACACCGCCCGCGGCGGCTTGTTCAGCTTGGGCCTCCTAGCCAGAATTCTGTGGGCCCCCTCTAACTCCAGGGACCCCTGGAAGGACCCAGCCCCCATCAACGAGTTCAACATAACAACCACATAGGCCGCCAGGTCCGACCCCTCCAGTCCCTCCGTGCGGCCCAGGATCCGCAAATTCTTCCGCCTCGACCGGTTGTCCAGCTCCTCGAACCGCTCCTGCCACCTTTTATGGAGCACCTCGTGCATCTCCACCTTCCCCGCGATGGCCACGGCCTCATCCTCCCTTTCGGAGGCCTGCTTCTGCAGCTCCCGGATCGCGGCCCCCTGGACTGACTGAGCCTCCATCAGCTCTCTGGTGGTAACCTTCAATGACTCCAGCAGCTCCACCTTAAGCTCCTGGAAGCAGCGCAGCAGAGTCGCCTGCTGCTCCTGCGCCCACTGCCTCCACTCCTCCGTGCCTCCGCCAGCCGCCATTTTGTTTTTCTTCCCCCGCTTTTCCAGGGGTGCTTCCACCGTTTTTCTTCTTACCCCACTCCTGGTCCGGACCATAGGATCGTAGAGATCGACTCCTCTCCTCTTCCCACGTCGGGATTTGCCGACAAAGTTCCGTTGGGGGCCTTGAAAAGAACCCCAAAGTCCGTTTTCAGCGGGAGCTGCCGAACGTGCGGCTTAGCTCCGCATTGCCGCCACCGGAAGCGAGGTCTACAAAATTATGAGCGGCATAGACAGAGTGGATAGTCAGAGGCATTTTCCCCAGGGTAGAGGGGTCAATTACTAGGGGGCATAGGTTTAAGGTGCGAGGGGCAAGGTTTAGAGGAGATGTACGATGCAAGTTTTTTTACACAGAGGGTAGTGGGTGCCTGGAACTCACTGCCAGAGGAAGCAGTGGAAGCAGGGACATAAGTGACGTTTAAGGGGCATCTTGACAAATACAGGAATAGGATGGGAATAGAGGGACACAGATCCCAGAAGTGTAGAAGGTTTTAGGTTCGATGGGCAGCATGGTCGGCACAGGCTTGGAGGGCTAAAGGGCCTGTTCCTGTGCTGTACTTTTCTTTGTTCTTTGTTCTTTGTTCCAAATCATGCCATTCATGACTTGAGAAACAAGGGCCATTGTCAGATATTATGATACTGGGAATACCATGTCCGGCAAATACCTTTATTTTTAAATTTTATTTAGAGTACCCAATTCATTTTTTTCAATTAAGGGGCAATTTAGCATGGCCAATCCACCTAGCCTGCACATCTTTGGGTTGTGGGGGCGAAACCTACGCAAACACGGGGAGAATGTGCAAACTCCACATGGGCAGTGACCCAGAGCCAGGGTCGAACCTGGGACCTTGGCGCCGTGAGGTAACAGGGCTAACCCACTGCACCACCGTGTTGCCCTGCAAAAACCTTTATGACATTGTTGGATGTGCTGTCGTTCAGTTTCACTAACTCAGGAGATTGGAAAATTAGTCAATGACTACAAGATAGTCTTTTCCAAAATTGTGAAAAAGATCAGCACCAGCCTTGACCCATGGTGATGTTACTGGATCATGTGGTTGCAGTGGTTCTTTGCATTGCTGACTTTGATGGGATTGACATGTTGAACACGACGATATCATATTTGCAATATCATTGTTGATACCAGGTCAATAGATAGACTGTCTGCCACGTCTTCTATATTTTTCAATGCCTAGATGACCCTCATGTAATCTCGACAGTATTTCAGAACGCATGCTTTGTGGCTATACAATGCAATCTTGTCTCAGCGGTATACCATCTACAATGGTCAGTTCTGACTGAATGGATTGATATTGCAGACCATTACCCTTGGGCCATTCTTCTGGAACATGTTTCATAACTTTCATCACCGTGGTATCTTTCTGTGTTTCAATGCGAATTTGCTGATGCAGGTAGCAATTCTTTGAATAGCTGCAAATGTGACTCAACATCATTGATGGATTCTTCTTGGGGAATGTCAGTGTTGACTGACCTAGATAAAGTATTTGCAATTACTAATGCTTTACCTGGCGTATACTTCTGTGTGAAATCGTATCTTCTCAATTTCATCATTAAACGTTGAAGTCTGGGAGTCATGTCATTTTAGTTTTGTTCTATGAGGCCTGTTCTGTGCTGTACTGTTCTATGTTCTATGTGTACTTGTGGAGGATGATCAATTTCCACTGTGAATTTGGGTAGACCATTTATGTCGTCGTGGAATTTGGAAATCCCCGTGACTAACCCTAGACACTCTTTTTCGATTTGGGCGTACCTACACTCAGTGTCAGTCATTGATCTTGACGCATAGGCAATAGGAACCCAATTATCAAACGGTCTTTTTGCAGTAAAACAGCGCCAATGCCATTTTTACTTGCATCTGTTGAAACTTTGGTTGGTTTTGTAGGATCAAACCATGATAAGCATGGAGCTTGTGTCAATTGTTGTTTCAAATCAGTCCATTCTGCAGTATATTTGTCAGTCCAGATGAATTCTGTGTTCTTTCTGATCAATTGACGTAGAGCAGTTGTTCTCATTGATATATTTGAAATGAACTTTCCTGGAAAGTTGATAAATCCGAGAAAGCATAAGACAGCCTTCTTATCGTTGGGAATTTGCATTGCCTTGATAGCTTGCACTTTGTCTTGATCTGGTTTAATGCCTTCAGCCGTTATGTTGTCACCTAGGAATTTTAAAGATGAGTCCGCAAACATGCACTTGGCCTTGTTTAACTTTAAGCCATAATTGTCAATTCTTTGAAAAACCCAGTGGTTAGCATTGCTGCCTACGGCGCTGAGGACCCGGGTTCGAATCCCGGCCCTGGGTCACTGTCCGTGTGGAATTTGCACATTCTCCCCGTGTCTGCGTGGGTTTCACCCCCACAACCCAAAGATGTGCAGGATAGGTAGGTTGGCCACTCTAAATTGCCCCTTAATTGGAAAAATTAATTGGGTATTCTAAATTTATAAAAAAAAAAAAAATTCTTTGAAAAACCTCCTGAAGACGCTTGATATGCTCTTCAGATGTTGTTGACCAAGCAATTATGTTGACAACATAAACCCGAACTCCTTCTATGTTCTCGGTCATCTGTTCCATTGCTCTGTGAAAAATGTCGAAGCAGATACGATACCAAAAGGCATCCTATTGAAACAGTGCAGTCCAAGAGGTGTATTGAAAGTACAAAGAAGTTTGCTGGAGTCTTCTAACTGCATCTGCCAAAATCCTTGAGACACGTCAAGCTTGGTAAATATTTTAGCATTTGCCATCTCAGCAGTGATATCTTCTTCCTTTGGTATTGGATAATGCTCTCTCTTGATACTTCGATTGAGATATTTTGGGTCCATACAGATTCTTATTTCACCTGTAGGTTTCTTGACACAGGCTAGGGAGCTTACCCAGTCAATAGGTTGAGTAACCTTAGAGATTATTCCTTGAGTTTGAAATCTTGACAATTCAGCTTTCAGTCGATCTTTAAGTGGAGGAGGAACACGTCTAAGTGGATGGATCACCAATTTGGCATTCTTTTTCAGTTGGATTTTATACTGAATAGGTAATGTGCCCATACCTTGAAAAACATTTGGGTATTGCTGTAAGAGTTACTGAACATCATCATTGAATGCACTTGATTGACAGGTATTCATGAAGATTCTCTGTATGAGTTGCAAATCTTTGCTTGCTTGTGCTCCGGGTAATAATGAACGAGTATTATTGACAATTTCAAACCTTACTTGTTGTTGAATGTCTCTGTTTGTGACACTTAGGTAGCAGGATCCATGTGAAGAAATGGGGTTGCCATTGTAATCACGCAATGAGCATTCTGGAGGAATCATTTCATAATGATTCTTGATCTTGGACAAGTTCTTGGAATTCAAAAGATTCGCCGAGGTGCCGGTATCCAATTTAAAAGTGATTGGAATTGTGTTAACATACACAGTAGTCATCCATTCGTTGCTTACTATGTTGACATTTTGTTCTTCCGTTGCTTGAAGATTTTTTTAATACTCTTGATGAGATAACTTCATTGTTTTAAGATGATCCTCGCTTGCTTGTAGATCATGCTTGATGGACGAATCATCTACACCAACGAAGAAAGTATTTTCCAATGAGAAAATATTGTCATCTTCCAAGAAATCTTCTCGAGTGTTGATTTCTTCTGTTTTGTCCACAGCTCGAACTTTGTGATACTTTTTGTGTGTAGGAGGAATGTATGTAGCAGTTGATTGACACTGTGAAGCATAATGGTTGAGTTTCTGACATTTTAAACATTGTTTGCCAAAACCTGGACAATTCCCCTTTACGTGGGCATTGCCACATTTGTGACACGTAATTACATTGTCATCATGCCGTAATTGTGAAGTACACGCATGCACAGACTTCTTGAACGTCTCGCATTTTGGTGCATAGTGCTCATGTGCAGAGCTCAAAAATGCTTGCAGAGGATTGCTTCCATTCCTTACAGGTTTCTCCTTTGCTTGCAACACCAGTTTAATTTTCTCTGCCTCGTGGTAGAGATTCGCACTTTTTTCTTTTCGATAAAATGCTAAATATTGGCTTCTGGTCTGTTCTGCTGTTATACATTTGTCAATCACGATTTGTGGAGTTAAATCATTTTGACGATTAACGCTTCTCTGATATTATCATCAAGTATACCATATACTATTTGGCCTCTTACAAGAGAATCATGCAGATTTTCATAGTTACACGTTTTAGCTAAGAGCTTGAGATTGGTGATAAAATTATTCACAGGTTTACTAGTTTTTTTAATTCGCCGATGAACTTTCAATCGTTCTAAAATCTCATTTGTCTGCATTTTACAATGTTCATCAAACTTCGCTGTCACTTGTTCAAATTTTGTTTTATCTTCTTCTGCACTAAAATGAAATGAGTTGAATATTTCGATTGCTTGCTAACGCGATCCTTCTAGCTTCTGGTGCTGCACTTAAATCACTAGCTTCTAGATAAAGTTGAAATTGCTGCTCGAACAACTTCCAATTTAAATTTAAATTACCAGTGGTCTTTAGATGCCTTGATGCATGAACTTAGTCCATGTATAGGCCGTTTGCATCAAAGTTTTCAAAGCTGCGATGATTTCTATAATCGAATAGTTGATTCTGTTTGTTCTTTTTTCTTTCTTCTTTTCTATGCTAAATCTTTGTTAGTCTTTCTTAAAAATTTATAACTCGCTGGTACCATGTTATATTTTAAATAATGACTTATCTAAAATATATATATATTATTCTTGAATCCACCAGGATGATAAAATGACCAATCTTCTTCTTGTTGAAAGAAGAAATATTTTATGAGTAATAAAATAATAAACTGTGAGACCTTTTACTCAATACTAAACTAACAATAAGGAATGAAGGTACAATGCAGGTAACTATATAACTTTACACTATTATAACAAACTGGTTCAAACTTCTCTCACTCTCACTATTCTATGTCTTGCTTGTTCTGAATCATATCATCATCACATCATCATCTGCATCATCTGACTTAGAAAAGGTGGGAAACCAGCTCTTATAGTATCTGACTGTGAGCCCTCTAGTGTTGAAATGACTATACTACATTTACATACATTGATCATGTATATTGATATCTGAATATCACTACAGGGGGGTGAGCTGAAGATCTGTGGGGGGAGCGGGGGGATTGGGTGGGGGGGGGGCAGTACTGCTGATGGGGAGGGGACTTTCAAAGTGGAGGAGGAGGAGGGTGGATGAAAGTAGTTGCCTGAGGATGGGCTAGGGGAGATGCGGGACATGGGCCGAAGACTAGCCTAGGAGAGGATATGGCTGATCGGCAGGGGACATGGGTGGAGTGCCCCCTGACTAGACTGGTCATGTGGAATGTTCGGGGACTGAATGGGCCAGTCAAAAGGGCCCCTGAGTTCATGCACTTGAGGGAATATAGAGGTGGACCGGGGGGGGGAGGGGGGGGGGGTAGATTAGTGGGAAACTGGAGGGAACGAACGTGGTGTTGGTAAATAAATATAAATATATATGCCCCGAACTGGGAGACGGGTACTGGGGAAGATTCCGGACCTGCATCAACTGATTATGGGGGGAGATTTCTACATGGTCCTTGATCCAAGGCTGGACCAGTCGATTTCGAGGTCTGGTGAGGTATCAGTTATGGCTAAGGAGCTCCGGGGGTTCATGGACTATATGGTGGGGGGGGGGGGGGGGGGGGGGGGGGGGGGGGGGTGGAGATTCGGGAGGCCAAGGAGTAGGGAGTTTTTGTTCTATTTCCATTATAGGCTTTTCTGTGATGGACAAAGCACTGCTGGCTGCGGTGGTAGATACTGAATATTCAGCAATAGTGGTGTCAGATCACGTCCCACACTTGGTGGACTTGTAAGTCAGCAAAGGAAGGGTCCAGCACCCGCAATGGAGGTTGGATGTGGGGCTGTTATCAGAGGAGGAGGTGCTAGAGCGGGTGAGGGAGACATTTCGGGGATACATTAAGAGTAATGATACGGGAGAGGTGTCAGTGGGGATGGTCTGGGAGGCACTGAAGGCGGTTATCAGGGGAGAATTCATCTCAATTCAGCCCCATAAGGAGAAGGCTGATCAGCAGAGTTAGACAGACTGGTAGGTGAAATTTTACAGGTGGGCAGGATGTATGCAGAGACTCTGGATGACGGGCTTTGAAAGAGCGTCAGATACTGCAACTAGAATTTGGTTTCCTGTCCACAGGTAAGGCAGTGGGACAGCTGAGGAGGGTAAGGTGGGCAGTTTATGAATATGGGGAAAAAGCTAGTAGGATGCTAGTGCATCAGCTGAGGAAACATGAGGCGTCGAGAGAGATAGGGAAAGTGAGGGACATAGGGGGGAAGGTGATTCTGGACCCGGCAGGAGTGAATGATGTGTTTCAGCAGTTTTACAGTAGATTGTATGAATCGGAACCCCCCAGCCGGGGAGGAGGGGATGAAACAATTTTTTGGGGGGGTTGGATTTCCCGAGGATAGATGAGGAGTTGGTGGAGGATCTGGGTGACACAATTGGGCTCAGGGAGGTTATAGAAGCGTTGGGGGCAATGCAATCGGGCAAAGCCCGGGTCCAGACGGATACCCGGTGGAGTTCCATAAGAAGTTTTCGGCCGCTTTTGGTAAAAGCTTTCAATGAGTCAAAGTTGTTGGGAGTACTCCTCCTAATGTTATCACAGGCATCGATTTCCCTTACCTTGAAACGGGATGAAGATCCAGAAATCTGTGGGTCGTGTCTGCCAATCTTTGAGCTAAATGTAGATGCAAAATTGCTGGCAAAGATCTTGGCCACACGGATAGAGGGCTGTGTTCCGGGGGTAATAGGGGTGGACCAGATGGGCAGCATGGTAGCACAAGTGATTAGCACAGTTTCTTCACCGCTCCAGGGTCCCAAGTTCGATTCCCGGCTTGGGTCACTGTCTGTGTGGAGTTTGCACTTTCTCCCCGTGTCTGCGTGTGTTTCCTCCGGGTGCTCTGGTTTCCTCCCACAGTCCAAAGGTGTGCAGGTTAGGTGGATTGGCTATGCTAAATTGCCCTTCGTGTCCAAAACGTTTTGGTGGGGTTATTGAGTTACAGGAATAGGGTGGAGGTGTGGGCTTAGATAGGGTGCTCTTTCCAAGGGCTGGTGCAGACTCGATGGGCTGACTGGCCTCCTTCTGCACTGTAAATTCTATCTATCAATCCCTGGCACTGTGAGACAACAGTGCTAACCACTGTGCTACCATGCCACCCCTAATAGATCTCTTATGGTTTATTACTACTTGTTCACTGTTTACTATATTTACAAGTTTTGTTTTATCTGAAAATTTCAAAATAATACCCTGTACACCCAAGTCCAAGTCACTATTGTGCATCATAAACAACAGTGGTTCCAGTACTAAGCTCTGGAGAATGCCATCCAGTCTGAAAAAAGGCTGTTCACAACTCTATTTTCTGCCCCTTAGCTCATTTATACCCATACTGCAATTACCCTTGGACTAAGGGGTGATACGATTCAGATTGATTTACTGATTTTCCAATGAATTAGTGTGTGAAAACCTTAAAAGTAAGTTTAAACTGCCTGACAAGGGAGAAATATATTCATAAACATGCCGTGTGTGCTCAAGGATGCAAACGTTTTGTGGTAGTGTTCACATCCAATGGCAGAAGGTTTTCAGCCCCTGACACAAGGCCATTTCTGAAAATCTGGAACTCGCTCTTGATATCATGGAACATCCCCTCAGTAAGACACTGATGATACAGATTTTGTAAATAATCATTGTAATCTTACCACAATCTAACAACAGATAATATTATTTCCTACAGATACCCCAAAATTGGTGAATCGAATCTGGGAAACTGCGTTCTAATCTTAAACATGATTTCATGGCTAAGAAGTTACCACCATTTGAAATCTCATCATCCTGCTTGCTTCAAGGTTATTGACCGGCCAGTACTCCAGATGCCCAGGCTGATCAGATAATCTTTATTAGTGTCCCAAGTAGGCTTACATTAACACTGCAATGAAGTTACTGTGAAAAGCCCCTAGTCGCCACACTCCGGCACCTGTTCGGGTACACTGAGGGAGAATTCAGAATGTTCAATTCACCTAACGGTACGTCTTTCGGGACTTGTGGGAGGAAAACAGAACACCTGGAGGAAACCCACCCAGACACGGGGAGAACGTGCACACTCCGCACAGGCAAAAGCCTGGAAATGAACCCAGTCCCTGGAGCTGTGAAGCAACAATGCTAGCCACTGTGCTACTATAATGTCTGGATAGCTGGTGGAATTTAAATTCAGTTAATAAGTCCGAAATATGAATAGAGTCATTGTGACCCATGAATTTATCATTGATTGTTTATCATCTAGTTCCGAATGTCCTTTCGGGAAGGAAATCTGCCATCCTTACATGGTCTGGCCTACATGTGACTCTAGATCCACAGAAATGTGGTTGACTCTTAAATGCCCTCTGAAATTCCCTAGCAAGCCACTCATTTCAAGGGAAATTAGAGGACAAATACCACCCTTGCTAGCGATGCGCACGTCCCATGAAATAATTAAAGGACACTTGTCAATCGAATCTGGGAAATTGCGTTCTAATCTTAAAACATGATTTCATGGCTAAGAAGTTACCACCATTTGAAATCTCATCATCCTGCTTGCTTCAAGGTTATTGACCGGCATATGTGCTCACAGCTTCCTGCTGGCTCAGATGTTCCTTATGATATTTGATTTTGACTAGAAATTGACAGCATTATTTGGGAAATAGAAGGGCACACCCCAACATGTCCACAGGGAACAAAGATCAATTATGAGGTTTACAGACAGGGTAAATATTGTAATTTTTAGATTTATTGAATTTGTTCCAGTGTTTCATACAGTAAAGACAGTATTACTGTTGTGTAGTGATGATAGTCCCCCCCTTAATTATAAAAAAGATACCTCATTAAACTCTGCAAGTTTCTACTCAGGGATTTAAGGTAAATGCTACTTTAAATGTTGATGGATATCTTACATTTCTTTCTGCAACAAATATATAGACTACAAACTTGGACTCCACTGGAAAAAAAGATGATTCTTTCTTTTCCTAGAATTATGAATGTTGCAATTTATTTTCCTATCAAATATGAATTGCATGTTTGTTCTTTAATAAACTTTTATATAATTTAGGAAATATATTGTCACGCATAGTCTTATAAACTCGAGATCCCATCGCTGTACACTTTTGAGTGCAGAGGTACATTATTGAGGAGAGATGCTCAAACCTTTATAATATCCATGTTGTTATAATCTGGCTAAAACTTATTTAAAAAGGCTATGTGGTGTATAATAATATTCTCTGCTGACTCATTTCCTTTGGGGAGAGTTAGATTAACTGTTTAGACCCATTCAAGTGCCTGTGAGGTCTCCCTTTCTCAACCTTAATTGAAAGTGTTTATTTGGGAGTTGCCTGATTTGGGGTAGTCTCAAAAATGGGCTAGGATTATAATTCAGGATAGGCTCCATTTGAAAGTCCACCTTTTAAAAAAATATATTTTTATTCAAATTTTAACAGTTACATTTAACACATATAACATTACAAGATAAAATAAACCCAACACCAACCCCTGAACCTGCCCCCCACCAACATCCCAACTAGCAGTTGATGGTAACCAGCTCCCTGAAATGTAGTATAAAGAAACCCCATCTATTATGAAACCCCTCACTCGCCCCTCTTAAAGCAAATTTCACCTTTTCTAACTGCAAGAAGTCCATTAAACCCCCAGCCACACCGAGGCATAGGGTGGAGAACTGACCTCCACCCCAACAGCACCCACCTGCAAAGGATCAATGAGGTAAAGGCTAAAGCATCTGACCCCACTCTCGTCTGCAGCTCTAGCAAGTCTGCCACTCCAAATATGGCCCCCAGCAGACTGGACTCCAAATCCACGTGCAAGATCGCCAACATGGTGCTGAACATCGACCTCCAGAATTTCTCTAATTTCAAGCAGGACCAGAATATGTATATGTGATTGGCTGGCCCTCTCCCACACCGCTCACAAATAACTTCCACCACCTCAAACAACCGGCTCATCCAAACTTTGTCAGGTGCACTCCGTGTACTGTGTTTAGCTGTATAAACCACAGCCTCACACACGAGGTTGAGGCATTCACCACAGTATCTCACACCACAACCCCTCCTCCAGCGACATCCCCAGCTCCTCCTCCCACTTAGCCTTTTTTAATTTGTCAAAACCCAACCAAGTTAGTCAAACACGATTATCCATGAATGAATTTGCACTATCTCTCTATCAGGCCATTCTTGTCCAAGTGATGTTTAAATTTTCTCCTAAACTATTGTTTCGGAAAGTTTGCTCACCAGTGATATCAACTGACAGACCTGTAATTTCCAGATTTGTCCTTCCCCACTTTTTAAATCCAGGGTGCAACATTTGAAATCCTTCAAATCCTCTGGCACCACCCCTTATCTCCCAATTGGAAAATTGTGTCCAATACCTTGGCAATCTCGTCTCTTATTTCCTTCAGAATGCGTGGATCCACCCCATCACGTCCTGGTGATGTATCACTTTAAGCATTGTCAACTTTTCTAGTGCATCACCTTTCTCTTCTTTTATCTCATGTAACATCGCAGCAACCCCTTTGTTTTCCATAGATTTTGTAAAGTCCTCAATGGAGACAAAATATTTATTTAGTAGGTCAGCCTTGCATTCTGCCAACATCGCTAGATCTTAGTTTAGGCCCAAAGTTGCTTCCAGTAATCCTCTGACAATGGCCACATAAAAGGCTACTTAATAAGATAAGAGCCCACGATTTTGGGGCTATTGTATTAGCACAGATAGAGGATTGCCGAACTGATAGAAGACAGCGAGCTGGGATAAGAGGAGCATTTTTCGGATGGCAACCTGTAGCTAGTGGAGTGCCACAGGGATTTGTGCTGGAGCCACAATTATTCACAATAAATATTAAAGACTTGGACAAGGGAAGTGAATGCACTATTGCCAAGTTTGTGGATGACAGAAAATAGGTGCGAAGGAAAATGGTGAAGATGACACAAAGCATCAATAGAGGGCAAAAATCTTCACCGCTGGAATATAATGTAGGAAAATGTGAAGTTATGGGGCGATTCTCCGATGCCGCACCGCATCGGGAAAGCCGCCGTGAACTCGATCGAGTTCAACGACGGCGCAAAACGGCCCCGATCGCGACCTATTCTGGCCCCGGGGAATGGGCTAGCATCGGGGCCACACGGAACACGGGGGGGGGGGTGACGTCGGAAGCGCGCGACGCCCGAACGACCTCGCTCCGCGTCGTAAAAGGGCGCGATCTACAATAACAAAGGAGTGGGGGGGGGGGGGGGAATGTCGGAGCCACGGAGGGCCGCCCCGAGGTTCCGTGGTACGGACCTAGAGACCCTTCTCGATGAGGTGGAGCAGCGTAGGGGCATCATCTGCCCAAGACGAGGGTATCGCCACCCTTCCAGCGTTGTGCGACGGGCCTGGCGTGAGATGGGCACGGCAGTCAGTGCTGTAGGGCAGACCCCTCGGTCTGGGAAGCAGTGCCGCAAGAAGCTCCACGACCTCACCAGGGCTGCCAGGGTAAGTGCCACGAGGGTTCCCCCGGGTCACAACCACCCCCCCCCCCCAATGTCCCTCATCACCCACCCCCCTGGGAACGAGGGGGAGGGGGAGGGGGGTGCGAGGGTGAGTGGAGGGTGATTAACAAAGTTGTCACAGACCCACATGAGCGCTGCGACTCCCTGGAGAGATGCCATGGTGTAGCTGCAACTTTCCCCCCAACCTGTGCCAATATCTGAACGCCCTGATGATACCTGCCGAATTGTGATGATCTATCTATGCCCCCCCAACAGGACAGGACTGCCCACAACAGCCGGGAGCGCAACAGATCCGGAGGGGTGTTCACCCATTATGCACCCTCTGACAGTGTTCGAGCAGAGGGCACTGGACCTTGCTGGGGGATCTGCCACCTGGGAGGTCGCGCAATGCGAGGTTGGAGGTGCAGAACCAAGTGAGACAAACCTACATGACAACCCCCCCCCCCCCCACCCCCCCCCCCAGCCCATCCTCTGTCCCCTCACACTCTACCCACTGGACCCCCCATCCTCTGTCCCCTCACACTCTACCCACTGGACCCCCATCCTCTGTCCCCTCACACTCTACCCACTGGACCCCCCCATCCTCTGTCCCCTCACACTCTACCCATTGCACCCCCCATCCTCTGTCCCCTCACACTCTACCCACTGGACCATCCTACGCCAGGCCGAGCGTGTCTAACTAACCCCGTATTATTCTGTTCCCTAGGGCATGCTGACGAACATCCAGGGCCGTCTGGTGCCACACACAGGCGACCACCCACGACAACCACCGCACCCAGGGTCGCACGCCAGAGGGTGGCAGGAGGTCGGCCAGGAGTGCCATCCTCCAAATCCAGGACTCTCGAGCAGGACGTACAGAGGATGGACAGTAACAACTTTCATGGCTGTGCGTTGCCCGAAGGTCGGGCCGTGAGACAGGACAGGATGGGGTCAGTGGACCCAGACGCACAGAGGACGGCGACGCAGTCAACGGACTCACCTGATGCTGAACCATACATGGGCCGCATGCACCCTGCGCTGGGACATGACTGGGACCAGGACCATCCTGAATTTATGATGGACGAGGACCTAGAGCTTGCGGCACTGCTGTCTCCCACACCATCTACCATCCCAGAGACACTCACCTCGGTTGGACAATTAAGTGATGAGGCTCCTGGGTCACGGTCTGGTGTGCACTACACAGCTGAGCCGGTACAGCAGGTGGAGGTCAGAGCAGCCGAGGGGCCCGGCCGGGTCGGAGGGCAGCCCAGGCCCAGCATCCAGCTGGCGGCCAGACGTTTCCCGGGATCCTGGATTTACTCGACCCACCTGGTCAGCCGATGCATTTGGAAGAAACCCAGGGACACAATGACGGGATGAGGGCCGTCTTCCAGCAGCTGCAGACGCGGTTAACCCCCCCCCCCCCCCCCCCACCCCGGGGCTGCTGCTGGCCTTTTTCCCTACCGTTCCGCCAGGAAATCTAGGAAAGCCTGAAAAACCCCTGTACTGATCCCCTCAGGGCAAATTTCACCTTCTCCAATTTGATGAACCCCGCCATATCATTGATCCAGGCCGCCACGCTTGGGGGCCTCGCATCCTTCCACTAAAGAACAATCTTCCGCCGGGCTACTAGGGACGCAAAGGCCAGAACGCTGGCCTCTTTCGCCTCCTGCACTCCCAGCTCCACTGCAACCCCAAATATTGCGAGTCCCCAGCCTGGCTTGACCCTGGATCTTACCACCCTCGACACCGTGCTTGCTACCCCCTTCCAAAATTCCCCCAGCACCTAGTACACTTGTCTTCGCCCCCAAAGAATCTACTCATCCTCGTCCCGGTCATATGAGCCCTATGTAGCTAAGCCTCACACAAGAAGAGGAGGAGTTCACTCTTTCCAGAGCATCCGCCCACGTCCCCTCCTCAATCTTCTCACCCAGCTCCTCTTACCATTTACCCTTCAGCTCCTCCACCGAAGCCTCGTCTACCTCCTGCATCACTTGGTACATGTCCGAAATCCAACCCACACCCCCGAGAGCACCCTGTCTTGGACCCCACGTGGGGGCAACAGAGGGAACCCCGCCACCTGCCACCTGGGAAACACCCTTACCTGCATATACCTAAAAATGTTCCCCGGGGGGAGCCCGAATTTACCCTCTAACTCACCCAGGCTCGCAAACTTCCCGTCTACAAACAGGTCCCTCAACCTCCTAACACCTGCCCTGTGCCAACTCAGGAACCCGCCATCGATTCTCCCTGGAACAAACCGGTGGTTCCCCCGTATCGGGGACCCCATCGAGACCCCCACTTCCCCCCTGTGCCGTCTCCATTTCCCCCCAAATTTTGAGGGTAGCCGCCACCACCGGGCTTGTGGTATACCTCGTTGGAGGGAACGGCAACGGGGCCTCCAGGCTCGTGTCCACACAGGACGCCATCTCCATCCTCTTCCACGCTGCCCCTTCCCCATCCATTACCCACTTACGCACCATCGTGCATTGGCATCCCAATAGTACCCACAGAGGTTGGGCAGCGCCAGCCCCCCCTCTCCCTGCCCCGCTCCAAAAACACCCTTCTCACCCTCGGGGTCCCGTGCGCCCATACAAATCTCGTAATACTTCCGTTGAATCTCCTAAAAAAGGCCTTCGGGATAAGGATGGGGAGGCACTAGAACAGGAACAAAAACCTCGGGAGCACCGTCATCTTGACTGACTGCACCCTGCCCGCCAGCGACAGTGGCAACATGTCCCATCTTTTAAACTCCTCCTCCATTTGCTCCACCAGCCTTGTAAGGTTAAGCTTGTGTAGGGCCCCCCCCCAGCTCCTGGCCACCTGGACTCCCAGGTACCTAAAGCTCCTCTCCGCATTTTTTAGTGGGAGCCTACCAATCCCCTCCTCCTAATCCCACGGGTGCATGACGAACAGCTCGCTCTTACCCAGGTTGAGCTTATACCCTGAGAAGTCCCCAAATTTCCTGAGAATCTTCATCACCTCCGGCATTCCCCCCACTGGGTCCGCCACATATAGCAATAAGTCATCTGCATAAAGCAACACTCGGTGCTCCTCCCCACCCCGTACCAGTCCCCTCCAGTTCCTCGACTCCCTCAACGCCATGGCCAGGGGTTCGATTGCCAACGCAAAGAGCAAGGGGAACAAGGGACACCCCTGTCTCGTCCCTCGGTATAACCAAAAGTACTCCGATCTCCTCCTATTCATGGCTACGCTCGCCATCGGGGCCTCATATAACAACCTCACGTATCTGACAAACCCCTCCCCAAACCCAAACCTTTCCAGCACCTCCCACAAGTACCCCCACTCAACCCTATCAAAGGTCTTCTCCGCGTCTAGCGCCACCACTATCTCCGCTTCCCCCGCTACCGCCGGCATCATTTTAACAATCAAGAGCCTCCGTATGTTGGTGTTCAGCTGCCTTCCCTTCACGAACCCCGTCTGATCCTTGTGGATGATCCACGGCACACAGTCCTCTATCATTGTGGCCAAGATCTTCGCCAACAGCTTGGCGTCCACATTTAACAGCGAGATCCACACTGCAGGGGGTCCTTGTCCCGCTTAAGGTTCAAGGAAATCAGCGCCCGGGACATAGTTGGGGGCAAAGCCCCCCACTCCCTTGCCTCGTTAAAGGTCCTAACCAACAGGGGGCCCAGCAGGTCTGCATACATTTTATAGAATTCGACCGGGAACCCATCTGGCCCTGGGGCCTTCCCCGACTGCATGCTCCCTATCCCTTTGACCATCCGGCCATCCGACCCCGGCGCCTTCCCCGACTGCATGCTCCCTGTCCCTCTGACCATCCGGCCATCCGGCCCCGGTGCCTTCCCCGACTGCATGCTGCCTATCCCTTTGACCATCCGGCCATCCGGCCCCGGCACCTTCCCCGACTGCATGCTCCCTAGGGGCTGGTTCAGCTCACCAGGCTAAACCGCTGGCTTTTAAAGCAGACCAAGCAGGCCAGCAGCACGGTTCGATTCCCGTACCAGCCTGCCCGGACAGGCGCCGGAATGTGGCGACTAGGGGCTTTTCACAGTAACTTCATTGAAGCCTACTCGTGACAATAAGCGATTTTCATTTCATTTCGCCATCCGGCCCCGGCGCCTTCCCCGACTGCATGCTGCCTATCCCCTTGACAATCCAGCCATCCGGCCCCGGGGCCTTCCCCGACTCCATGCTGCCTATCCCCTTGACCATCCGGCCATCCGGTCCCGGTGCCTTCCCCGACTGCATGCTCCCTATCCCTTTGACCATCCGGTCCCGGTGCCTTCCCCGACTGCATGCTGCCTATCCCTTTGACCATCTAGCCATCCGGCCCCGGGGCCTTCTCCGACTGCATGCTGCCTATCCCTCTGACCATCCAGCCATCCGGCCCCGGGGCCTTCCCCGACTGCATGCTGCCTATCCCAGTGACCATCCGGCCATCCGGCCCCGGGGCCTTCCCCGACTGCATGCTGCCTATCCCTCTGACCATCCAGCCATCCGGCCCGGGGCCTTCCCCGACTGCATGCTGCCTATCCCAGTGACCATCCGGCCATCCGGTCCCGGGGCCTTCCCCGACTGCATGCTGCCTATCCCCTTGACCATCCGGCCATCCGGTCCCGGTGCCTTCCCCGACTGCATGCTCCCTATCCCTTTGACCTTCCGGCCCCGGGGCCTTCCCCGACTGCATGCTCCCTATCCCTTTGACCATCCAGCCATCCGGCCCCGGGGCCTTCCCCGACTGCATGCTTCCTATCCCTTTGACCATCCGGCCCCGGCGCCTTCCCCGACTGCATGCTGCCTTTCCCTTTGACCATCCGGCCATCCGGTCCCGGTGCCTTCCCCGACTGCATGCTCCCTATCCCTTTGACCAGCTCCTCCAGCTCAATCGGCGCCCCCAGTCCCTCCACCTGCCCCTCCTCCACCTTCGGGAGTCTCAGCCGGTCCAAGAAGCGGCCCATTCCCCCCCCCCCTCCCCTCCGCTGGGGGTTCAGACCGATACAATTCCCCATAAAAGTCCCTGAAGACCCCATTGATGTCTACACCCCTTCGCACCACATTCCCTCCCCTATCCTAAACTCCATCAATCTCCCTGGCCGCATCCCGCTTACGGAGCAGATGCGCCAGCATCGTACTCACCTTCTCTGTGCCTTCCTCCACTGAGCTTCCGCCTTTCTGTTGGTCAGTAAGTCGAACTTGGCCTGAAGACTAGGCCGCTCCCCCAGCAATCCCTCCTCCGGAGCCTCCGCGTACCTCCTATCCACCCTCACTAACTCCTTAAGGCGTTGGGCTTGATGTGCACGCATCATCCATGGCCCTGGAGAGGGTTGCCCTCTCACAGGCAGCAATACACCAGAGCCAACATGACATTGCCGGCGCGCTATGGGCCCTGGCCGAGTCTCACCAGGCCATGGCCCAGTCCCAGCACGCCATGGCCCAGACCAAGCACGCCATGGCCCAGTCCCAGCAGTCAGTCGCGGAGAGCATCGACCGCCTGATGCACGTGCTGGATGGCGTCGCGCACTCACAGGTTGAGTCGCACAGTCCCTGGTGGGAATGTCTCACTCTCTGGACCCCGTCTTTGCTAACGTTCGGACCCTGGTCGATACCGTTGCAGGCCTCCAGGACTGGCAGCGCCAGGTGTCGGTGGGTCGACGGGGCACCTCCCCACTCACACCTCCGTCCAACAGTGAGGCCCGAGGGCCACCGGGCTTCCCAAGGGAGGAGGAGGTTCTGGGGCCCGTCCCATTAACTCTATCACGGGACGTCCCTGAATGCTCGGCCTCCCCCCGTCCCATCCCTGGTGCATCGGGTGGGCAGCGGGCAGAGCAGGGTGGCACCACGTCATCTGAAACGCCCACGGAGCAGCCTGGCCCATCAAGGCCGGGTCGCCGCAGGAAACGAGTGCCGACGGGGAGACATGTCGCGAGGCGTGATTCTCAGCAGTCCACCTCCACTCCTGCTGTATCATCTGGGGATTCACTTAGACGTAGTGGTCGGGCCTGTAAGGCAATGAAGAGGGACACGTAGTAAGTTGGCATGGGTAAAGGGCACAGTTTAGTTGTAGGGGCTAGGGCATCTGTACATAATATTCACCATTAAACTCACTGTTGCACCTAACTTGTAAGACTGATTTTTCCGTTGCCACGGGGATCGTGATGGTGAACGAGTGTCGCTGGGGTTGACGAGCGGTGAAACTTCGGTGCCGGGTGTGCAGTCCCTTCCCCTGCCCTCCCCCCTCCCACAGTCGGACACCGTAGTCCTCGGCACTCCGATGCCAGCTGCCCCATGCGGGCATGTGATGGAGTGTCCCTGACGAACTCAGCGACCACCGAGATAGATGGTTCAGCTATTGCCATGAGTCAGACTTTGTCTAACGATTCTGAGCTCACAGCTCATCGCAGAGTGGGCTGTCATCATTCAACATGGCACTGATCACACCCGCTGACACAGCCATCAATGTCGTGCCATACCGTTGTGCCGCAGTGGTCAGGGTGATCTCGAAGTGGAGCAGTGTACGCAGAGTGGGAGTGCGTGGCGGGGGTGGGGGGGGGGGGGGGGTGGTGGGATTTGTGTGCTGTCCGTCTGCATCACTGGCGATGCAGGTGGTAGTGGTAGTGTTCAGCGATGTCGTCGCACGCAACACGTGAATCTTGCAGCCACTAACG
The DNA here is from genome assembly GCF_902713615.1 of Scyliorhinus canicula. Classification (NCBI taxonomy): domain Eukaryota; kingdom Metazoa; phylum Chordata; class Chondrichthyes; order Carcharhiniformes; family Scyliorhinidae; genus Scyliorhinus; species Scyliorhinus canicula. The sequence continues at coordinate 159,210,571 of NC_052158.1, read as the reverse complement.
CGTTGTGTGCCCGCTGTCCTCGCCAGTGCCGTCGTGCAGCCTCCTGAACATTACCAGCACCCGGGCCGTGTGTGTGTGCTGTGCCCGACGCACCACCAACCTCCTCCAGCTCCTCCACCCCCTCCTCCTCCTTCTCCTCCGTGTTGACACCACTGCCAGTAGCTTCTCCCTCTGACTCCTCCACCAGGGCATCTCCCCTCTGCATTGCAATGTTGTGCAGCGCACAGCATACCACAACAATGCGAGCGACCCTCTCGGGCTGGTACTGCAGGGCCCCTCCGGAACGGTCCAGGCACCTGAATCTTTTTTAGAAGACCAAAGCAGCGCTCCACCACACCCCTGGTTGCTGCATGGGCCTCATTGTAAAGGGTCTCCGCATTGGTCTGAGGCCTCATATGGGCGTCATCAGCCAAGACCTCAGCGGATAACCACTGTCGCCCAGCAACCAGCCCCTCAGCCAGGGGGGCCGTCCCTCAAACATAGCGGGGATGAATGACTGCGCAAGAATGTACGCATCATGCCCACTCCCAGGGAACCTTGCGCACACGTGCATGACCCTCATGTGGGGGTCGCCTACCACCTGGATGTTTATGGAGTATGTCCCCCTCCTGTTAATGAACACTTCCCTGTTGCCTGCAGGCAGGCGCATGGGGACGTGAACACAATCAATCACTCCCTGGACCATCGGTATCCCGGCCACGTTGGCAAATGCACGGGCTTGTGCTTCTTGATTTGCTCGGTCCTCGGGAAAGGTGATGTTGCTGTCCGCGATGACAAACAGGGCGTCGGTCACATCCCGGATGCCCCTGTGCATCGATGCCTGCGATATCCCGGATAGGTCCCCACTCGGAGACTGGAAGGTGCCGGTAGCATAAAAGTTAAGTGCCACCGTCACCTTGATGGCAACCGGTATCGGGCGTCCTCCTCCCGTTCCACGTGGGGCGAGGTGCGACACGAGGTGGCAGACTTGTGCGACCGTCTCTCTGCTGAACCGGAGTCTCCTCCTGCAGGTGATGTCCGGCAGTGTCACGAAAGAGATCCGGGCACGGTACACCCTCGGCCTCGATCGTTGCCTCTGGTGCCCTGGCTCCACCATCAATGCCTCCTCCCCCCCATCCCCCCCAATGCTGCTCGACATCAGTGCACGCATCCTGTGCCGTCCTCAGTGTTTGGGGGTCAATGTTCCCCTCGGCATCCCCCTCAACATACCGGCCTTGAGCGTCTGCGGCCTGTATGGCGACAACGGGCCACTCCGCGGCCATTCCCTCTGCTGCTGCAGCTGCCCCTGCATTCACTGTGGGATATCGCTGTGGACGCTGCTGGATGTCCAACTGCAGTGCAGCGGCACCAACCACTGCGCTGAACATCGCCGTTCAGTTCAAATACATTATGGTCACCTACAGAAGGGTGGTGGGGGGCAGAGAAACGACATGTTAGACGGAGGTTATTCGACACCTCGGCAGCCGCCTGTCACGGGATACCTGTGTGTCCCGGTGGCCTGGTCGCGCTGCTGACACGCGGCCAGCCTAACCACTGGTCACTTTCTGTGTCCAACGGTCAGTTAAGAACGTTCTCCTCACCGGTGCATCAGTGGGCTGTGCCCATCAGCCACAGGGCAACCAGCGGCCGTGTCCTCGTCACTGTCCTGCCATGGCAGGGCGGCTGAGATGCTGCATCCGGGGGTGGAAGACCCACCCCACTCACTCCCTTTCCCCTCTCCCTCCCACTACTCCCTCCCTCTCCCCCCTCCCACTACTCCCTCCCCCTCCCACTACTCCCTCTCCCCCTCCCACTACTCCCTCTCCCCCTCCCACTACTCCCTCTCCCCCCTCCACTACTCCCTCTCCCCCTCCCACTACTCCCTCTCCCCCTCCCATACCTCTCCCCTCTCCCACTACTACCTCGCCCCCCTCCACTACTCCCTCTCCCCCCTCCCACTACTCCCTCTCCCCCCCTCCCACTACTCCCTCTCCCCCGTCACACTACTCCCTCTCCCCCTCCCACTACTCCCTCTCACCCCTCCCACTACTCCCTCTCCCCCCCCACTACTCCCCTCCCCTCCCACTACTCCTCTCCCCCCCACTACTCCCTCTCCCCCTCCCACTACTCCCTATCTCCCCTCCCACTACTACCTCCCCCCTCCCACTACTCCCTCTCCCCTCCCACTACTCCCTCTCTCCTCCCCCACTACTCCGTCTCTCCCCCCTCCCACTACTCCCTCTCTCCCCCCACTACTCCCTCTCTCCCCCTCCCACTACTCCCTCTACCCCTCCCACTACTCCCTCTACCCCTTCCACTACTCCCTCTCCCCCCTCCCACTACTCTCTCTCCCCCTCCCACTACTCCCTCTCCCCCTCCCACTACTCCCTCTCCCCCCTCACACTACTCCCTCTCCCCCTCCCACTACCCCCTCTCCCTCCCACTACTCCCCCTCCCCCCCACTACTCCCTCTCCCCCCCACTACTCCTTCTCCCCCCTCCCACTACTCCCTATCTCCCCTCCCACTACTCCCTCTCTCCTCCCCCACTACTCCCTCTCTCCCCCCCTCCCACTACTCCCTCCCCCCTCCCACTAGTCCCTCTCCCCCCTCACTACTCCCTCTCCCCCCTCCCACTACTCCCTCTCCCCCCTCCCACTACCTCTCTCCCCCACTAATCCCTCTCCCCCCCACTACTCCCTTCCCCCCCACTATTCCCTCTCCTCCCACTACTCCCTCTCCCCCTCCCACTACTCCCTCTCCCCCTCCCACAACTCCCTCCCCCCTCCCACTACTCCCTCTCTCCCCCTCCCACTACTCCCTCTGCCCCCCTCCCACAACTCCCTCCCCCCCTCCCACTACTCCCTCTCCCCCCTCCCACTACTCCCTCCCCCCCTCCCACTACTCCCTCCCCCCTCCCACTACACCTTCTCTCCCCCTCCCACTACTCGCTCTCTCCCCCCTCCCACTACTCACTCTCTCCCCCTCCCACTACTCGCTCTCTCCCCCCTCCCACTACTCATTCTCTCCCCCTCCCACTACTCACTCTCTCCCCCCTCCCACTACTCGCTCTCTCCCCCCCCACTACTCGCTCTTTCCCCCCCCTCCCACTACTCGCTCACTCCACCCTCCCACTACTCACTCTCTCCCCCCCTCCCACTACTCGCTCTCTCTCCACCCTCCCACTACTCACTCTCTCCCCCCCTCCCACTACTCGCTCACTCCACCCTCCCACTACTCACTCTCTCCCCCCCTCCCACTACTCGCTCTCATTCTCGGGGATGCCTTCCCCAGTTTGCGAAGACTCCGGGACGGTCCGCTCACCTCCTCACTGCTCATCAGCCAGCACGACTGGCTGACGACTTTATAAAGCAGGTGTGGATGGCGATGGCGTGAACTGGAGTCACGCCGTTGGGACTTCGGCCCATTCGGGCCGGAGAATAGCGGGAGTTCCGGAGAATCACTATTTTGGGTGCATCGGGCGATTCTCCGGGTTTTTGCGCGCGGAACACGACGGAACAGATTTGGCCGTTTCGGAGAATAGAGGGAGTGCGTCGGACTGGCGCCACGTGAAAAACTGGCACGGCCCGCTATTCTCCCAACCGGCGTGACATTGGAGAATTGCGCCCATGCACTTTGGTAGGAAGAATAAAAGAGCTGAATATTGTTTAAATAGAGAGACTGCAGAAAGCTGCAGCACAGAGGGATTTGGGGGTCCTCGTGCATAAATCACAGAAAGTTACCATGCAAGTGCAACAGGTAATTGGGAAGGCAAGTGGAATGTTTGCCTTTATTTCAAAGGGAATGGAATATAAAAACTGGGAAGTCCTGCTAAAACTATACCAGGCACGAGTTAGACCACACCTAGAATACTGTGAAAAGTTTTTTGTCCCCTTTTTGGAGGAAATACATTTGAGGTGTTCCACCGAAATTTCAGAAGATTGATCCTAGGTTTGGAGGTATTTTCTAATGAGCAGAGGTTCAGCAGATTGGGCCTGTACTCATTGGAGTTCAGAATAATGAAAGGTGACCTGACTGAGATATATAGGATTCTTATACACCTGAACCCCCAAGTCTCTTTGGACATTTTTGTTGATTTGTTCATGAGATGTGGGTGTTACAGGCTGGGCCAGCATTTATTGTCCATCCGTAATTGCCCCTGATGGGGGCAGTTAAGAATCAACCATGTTGCTGTGGATCTGGAGTCACATGTAGGCCAGACCAGGTAAGGATGGCAGATTTCCTTCCCTAAAGAACATTAGTGAACCAAATGGATTTTCACGACAATCGACAATGGTTTCATGGTCATCAATAGACTATTAATTTCTTATTTTTATTGAATTCAAATTTCACCACATGCAATGGTGGGATTCGAACCAGGATCCCCAGAGCATTACCCTGGGTCTCTGGTTTACTAGTCCAGTGACTATATCACAATGCCATCATCTCCCCATCCACTGTACCTAACCTCTTTCCATTTCGAAAACACTCTGCTCTATCCTTTCTTGGTCCAAAATGGATAATCTCACACTTGCTTACATTAAATTATATTTGCTACAATTTTGTCTTTATAGCTAATATGCCAAAAGTAGACCTTTGGACTGCCTTTACTGTTAAACCACTGCTCTATTCTTGTACTATCTCTCTTTTCCTTCTATTCCATTTAGCATTTTTCCACATCGTTCATATTCATCTTACTTCTAATTTTATTATCAAGCTGGTATCTATCACTTGCTCCATACTCCTGCTCCATTATTCACTTATCTTTTCATCACTTTGTTTGCTCTCGACTTCCCCAACCCCTTCCCTCTCATTAATATGTATCTCAACTGCATCATCTCCTACTTACAGTTCATCCATTCCTGCATTATGCTTCTACTTTCATCACCTTTCCCTAGGTACTGACTCCATTCCTCAACTAGGCCACAGTTTCAGATTAAGCCAATCTGTTCACAACCTTCTTCTTCTACCTGCTAAGCCTCATAAAATTGAGGTCTTTTTGGATTTGGATTTGTTTATTGTCACGTGTGCTGAGGTACAGTGAAAAGTATTATTCCGATTACAGTCCAGACAATCATTCCATACATGAAAATAATTCATAGGGCAAACACAATGTAAATACATAGACACCGGCACTGGGTAGAGCATACAGGAGTGCAGTACCACTCAGTAGAGAAGATGTGTGAAGAGATCAGATCAGTGCATAAGAGGGTCGTTTAGGAGTCTGGTAACAGTGGGAAAAAAGCTGTTTTTGAATCTGTTTGTGCGTGTTCTCAGAGTTCTGTGTCTCCAGCCCGATGGAAGAAGTTGGAACAAGCCGGGTGGAAGGGGTCTATGATTATGCTGCCCGCTTTCCCAAGGCAGCGGGAGGTGTAGACAGAGTCAATGGATGGGAGGCAGTTTCATGTGATGTACTGGGCCAAGCAGTTGCCATACCAGCCTGTGATGCAGCCACATAGGGTGCTATCTATGGTGTATTTGTAAAAGTTGATAAGAGTCAATTTGGACATGCCAAATTTCCTTAGTTTCCTGAGAATGTGTGGGAGCTGTTGTGCTTTCATGGTCAGAGCATTAACATGGGTGGATGAGGACAGATTGTTGGTGATGTGCACACTTAGGAATTTGAAGCTTTCATCCATCTCCACCTCGGCCCCATGGATGCAGACAGAGTTGTGTATGATACTTTGCTTTCTGAAGTCAATGACCAGCTCTTTAGTTTTGCTGACATTGATGGAGAGATTGTTGCCATTACGCCACACAACTAGGTTTTCAATCTCCCTCCTGTATTCTGACTCATTGTTGTTCGAGATCTGACCCTCAACGATCGTGTCATTAGCAAACTTGTAGATGGAATTGGAGCCATATTTTGTCACACAGTCATGTGTGTATAGGGAGTATAGGAGGGGGCTTAGTAGGCAGCTTTGTGGGGTCCGGTATTGAAGACTATTGTGGAGGAGGTGTTGTTTATTGTTACTGATTCTGGTCTGTAGGTCAGAAAATCGAGGATCCAGTTGCTGAGTAAGGAGCCAAGTCCTAGGTTTTGAAACTTTGACATGAACTTGACTGGGATGATGGTGTTGAAGGCGGAGCTTTAGTCAATGAATAGGAATTCTTGTTGTCAAAATGGTTCAGTGTTGTGTGTAGGACCAGGCATATGACATCTGCTGTGGACCGGTTGTCACGGTATGCAAATTGAAGTGGATCTCGACATTCTGGGAGTATGGAGTTGATGTGCCTCATGACCAACCTTTTGAAGTGCTTGGTTACTATCGATGTCAATGCCATCGGAAGGTAGTCATTGAGGCACGTCTCCTGGTTCTTCTTTGGCTCCAGTATGATGGTGGTCTTCTTGAAGCAGGTGGGGACCTTCGAACGGAGTAGGGGGAGGTCGAAGATAGCTGCGAACAGACCCGCCAGGTGGTCTGTGAAGGACCTGAGTGCACGACCAGGGATCCCGTCTGGACCCATCGCCTTCCGAAGGTTTACTTTCAGGAAGGCTGATCTGACTTTGGAAGCTGTGAAGGTGCGTATGGATGTGTCCGGGGCATGCTGGGGCAGCCAACAACAGTTTGATGGTTTCTTGCTCGAACCGATCATAGAATGTATTGAGTTCATCAGGGAGATCATCTAAATCTTTTCTACCCATTTCTTAATTTGCAGCAATTCCCACCCCCCAATTACTCCTGTGCTCACTGAGCAACATTAGCTCTGATTAAGCTACATTTTGATTTTAAAATTCTCATTCTTGTTATAAAATCCTCCATTCTCTTGCCCCTCCCTATTCCCTGTAATCTTCTCCAACAAACATCCCTCCAAGATATCTGACACCATAATTTATCCAGCGTTGGTGGATGTACCCTCAGCCCTTTTCTCCGAAATTCCCTCACTGCACGTCTACACCTCTCTCCCTTCATTTCTTCCTTTGAGACACTTCTGAAATCCTACCACATTGACATGGCTGTTGGTCACCTGACCCAATTTCATCTTATGTGCCTCCGTGTCATTCTTTGTTTAATTATGATCCGTGAAGTGTCCTGGGACAGTAAGTATGCTATATCAATAGAAATTGTTTTTGCCTGCCTGTCTTTGACTCACATTTCACATGAGCCAGATCCCTCCTTATTTCACCGCAATTCCCCAGTTTAATATTTTTATTCTAAATTGCACCTTGTCCTTCTCCATAACTAACATGGACCTTATGATAATTTGATTGCTCGTGGGGAGATGGTGGTGCAGTCGTAGTGTCACTGGGTGAATAATCCCGAGCCCAGGTTAATGCTCTGAAGATATTAGTTCATAGCCCACCAGGAAAGCTTGTGGAGTTTAACTGGTTAATGAAAATCTGCAATTGAAAGCTACTCCCAACAATGGTGCCATGAAACTATCATCTACTGGTACAGAAACTTATCTGGTCGACTAATGCCCTACAGCGGGAAGGAAGCCTGCTATCCTGACTCGAGACCCACAGCAATGTGTTTGGCTCCCAACTGCCCTCTGGAATTCCCCGGAAGGACACTCAGGGACAATAGCGATGGGCAACAAGCACATGTCCCCTGAAAGAATTAAAAAGCAATTCCCATTATGACATCCTCCATTCTTTAGGAGTAAACCCAAACATGTTTCATTCCCCATTCAACAGGATAGATACTAATCTACATGTTTGCGATGCTGCCGAATTCCACAACAAAGGCTTCACTAATTTCACACATTCTAACTGCAGCCATTTTCTGCCATCGGCCTCGCTTGCTCCGGCTCCTAAGGTCCTGTTTCTATGAGTGATGGTAAATTGAGTAGCATGGCTGGGAAGATTTCTTTGGAGCCATTGAATGTATAACTTGACCCAACCAATGTAGTTACCGACTGGAGCCACAATTAATAAAACTATAACCTGACCGGGCCGAATCTAACCTTGGGCAGATTCACAAAATGGGCAGCAGTGAATTGGCCAGTTTTATACTCGTACAAATAAAAAATCCAAACTTGGCAACATGAAAAATGGGTACCACCCAAGTTGCTCCACTACCCAAATCTAATTTCACTCCAAAAGACATCAACACTTTTGTAAGATTTGGAGCAAAGGTAAATTTACAGACTGCAGACTCCGGTAGAAATATACCCACATTGGAATTATTTAAGGAGAACACTTTAATCTTGATTGAAGCCTGCATATTTCAGTTTACAGGTGCTATTTGTTTGTGATACCATCAGTGTTAAATCAGGTGGAATCTCTTTCAATATTTGTATAAAACCCCCAAAGAGCGTCCTATACTCATTGGATCAAGATATTGAACTGGAATTATTCAAGTATGTCCAATACTTTGTGACAATCATTTAACACACTTCCCAGTAGGATGCTCAGGAAACAGGAGCAGGAGGGGAAATTATATATTGTTTTAATTAAGTTCCGTTTTAGGAACTGGACTCGGTTCACTTGGGATTAAACCAAGATATACTTGGATATCCCCACGGCCCCATATATCTAATGGGTCTGTATAAGTGGTATAGACGTAAAAGATTCTAGTCGTCGCACTGTGTTGCTTGCCTTTGCCTCTTGCAATGTATTGGAAATTATCTTTCGTCTTATTGCACTCTCTACTCTCACCCCAATCCAAAGCAACTGGATTATGCAAACTGCAAGGAAACTTTGTTTCACCTGGCATGGCACATTACAGCGACGTGACAATTGGAGGATTGTTCCCCGTCAGTTTGTATGTTAATGTACCAGAGCTTCACTACAGGGCCAAGCCTGAGGAGTTACGCTGCACCGGGTAAGTCAATGTACCTTCGATGTTGTAAATATTGTGTAGGAACTCCAGTTTCCTCGCTGCCTGTGGAAGATTACAATTAAGAACAATATTGAGGAAGGCTCAAAATCTACAATGAAAGGCACCAGCGCGGTTAGAAAGAGGACGAAAGAAGACCAAGTCACCCAGAGAAAGCGCAGTGGAGTTGAAGACCTCATTGGACTGGAGGCCGGGGTAACGCTGAATTTTAGATGACTTGCCACGAAACGAGTGGCAGCTAAGCGGCTGCAGTTACACACCCCGCCTAACGCCAATTCCCATTAATTGATGGGTGAAGGAAATATGACCAATTCGCAACCGAAGTTGCATTTTGCCCCCCCCCCCCCCCCACCGTGGTATTTGGACGGAAGCAAAACTGGGACATCAATAATTTCCCAAGCTTTAGAATCCAAATAAAAAGTAATACGTTCGAGTTGGAAACAGCGGGAGAAGATCAGCGAGGACGGAGGGAGGAGCAGGTGTTGCTGAGGAATATATACAAAAACGTTGAGGAGTGGTGTGGATCGAACGAGAAAACAGGAGTGACAATCAATATACATCGAACAAGTTTCATTTAATTCTCCGATAAATTTGATTTTTACTTCGATTCACGAATTCTTCATTTGTTCACTTGTAATATGTTAATATCACTGCTCTTTCTTCCCAAGTATCTGGGTATCTGGGAGAGGTTGATTCTAGGCTCGTGGGCATTACCGACAAGGCCGATATTTCTTGCCTTTCCCATGGAGCGCTGGAGCAGTTAGCAGGAGCTGCATTCTTCAGGCCGAACGAATGGTTTGCTCGGCCAGTTAAGAGTCAGCCTCCTTGCCGTGTGTTTGGAGTTGCCCATAGGCCAGTCAGAGTGAAGAGATTTCCTTCCTTCAAGGTCATTCATGAACCAGATGAGTTTCATAACTATCTAGTTTCAGGGTCATCATTAATGATACTTGTTTCTTAACTCTAGATTTGCTTAGTTCATTCCCCTGCCACGCTTTTGGGGTTTCAGCTCATTGTCTTCAGATCATTTGCCCAGCATTACCAGATAAAGCATCTATGGAGAGAGAAGGGAGCTAACGTTTCGAGTCTGGATGACTTTTCGTCAGAGCATCCGAACTCGAAACTTTAGTTTTGTTTTCTCTTTACAGATGATGACAAACGTGCTGAGATCTTCCAGAATTTTCTGTCCCAGTTTCCACAATCTCTCTTCATAAATCAATCCTGAAATCAGAGCAATTAATCTGATGACTCTCTTGCACTCCCTCTATGGTAAATACATCCTTCCGAAGATTAGGAGACAAAAAAACAGTACACAATGCTGCAGGTGTGGTCTCACTAAGGCTCTGTACAAGTGCAGCAAGAAAGGCAACTTTACTCCTGTACCCAAATCCCCTTGTAATGAAAGCCAATATATTATTTAGCGTCCTAAATGCTTGCTGGCTTTTAGTGAATCATGAAGAAGTATGCCCGGGTACACTGAGATGTCACACTGAGATGTTACTTAAACTGAGAAGTTACTTACACTGAGAAGTCACTGACACTGAGATGTTACGTACACTGAGATGTTACTTAAACTGAGATGTCACTTACACTGAGATGTCACATACACTGAGATGTCACATACACTGAGATATTACTTACACTGAGATGTTACTTAAACTGAGATGTCACTTACACTGAAATGTGGCTTACACTGAGATGTCACTTACGCTGAGCTGTCACACACTGAGATGTCACTTACACTGATATGTCACTTACACTGAGCTGTTACACACTGGGATGTTACTTAAACTGAGATGTCACTTACACTGAAATGTGGCTTACACTGAGATGTCACTTACACTGAGCTGTTACACACTGAGATGTCACTTACACTGAGATGTCACTTACACTGAGATGTTGCTTACACTGAGATGTCGCTTACACTGAGATGTGGCTCACATTGAGATGTCACTTACACAGCTGTCACTTACACTGAGATGTCACTTACACTGAGATGTCACTTACACTGAGTGGGGGTTAATGGGTGTTTCTCTGGTTGGAAATCAGTAGCTAGTGGTGTCCCTCACTGATCCGTGGTGGGCCCACAATTGTTCACAATTTACATAGATGATTTGGAATTGGGGACCAAGGGCAATGTGTCCATGTTTGCAGATGACACTAAGGTGAGTGGTAAAGTGAAAAGTGCAGAGGATACTGGAAGTCTGCAGAGGGATTTGGATAGGTTAAGTGAATGGGCTAGGGTCTGGCAGATGGAATACAATGTTGACAAATGTGAAGTTATCCATTTTGGTAGGAATAACAGCAAACGGGATTATTATTTAAACAATAAAATATTAAAGCATGCTGCTGTGCAGAGGGACCTGGGTGTGCTAGTGCATGAGTCACAGAAAGTTGGTTTACAGGTGCAACAGGTGATTAAGAAGGCAAATGGAATTTTGTCCTTCATTGCTAGAGGGATGGAATTTATGACTAGGGAGGTTATGTTGCAATTATATAAGGTGTTAGTGAGGCCACACCTGGAGTACTGTGTTAAGTTTTGGTCTCCTTACTTGAGAAAGGACATACTGGCACTGGAGGGTGTGCAGAGGAGATTCACTAGGTTAATCCCAGAGCTGAAGGGGTTGGATTATAAGGAGAGGTTGAGTAGACTGGGACTGTACTCGTTGGAATTTAAAAGGATGAGGGGGGATCTTATAGAAACATTTAAAATTATGAAGGGAATAGATAGGATAGATGCTGGCAGGTTGTTTCCACTGGCGGGTGAAAGCAGAACTAGGGGACATAGCCTCAAAATAAGGGGAAGTAGATTTAGGACTGAGTTTAAGAGGAACCACTGCACCCAAAGGGTTGTGAATCTATGGAATTCCTTGCCCAGTGAAGCAGTTGAGGCTCCTTCATTAAATGTTTTTAAGGTAAAGATAGATCGTTTTTTGAAGAAAAAAGGGATTAAGGGTTATGGTGTTCGGGCCGGAAAGTAGAGCTGAGTCCACAAAAGATCAGCCATGATCTCATTGAATGGCGGAGCAGGCTCGAGGGGCCAGATGGCCTACTCCTGCTCCTAGTTCCTATGTTCTTATGTTCTTATGTCACTTACACGGAGATGTCGCTTACACTGAGATGTGGCTCACATTGAGATGTCACTTACACTGAGATGTCGCTTGCACTGAGATGTCACTTACACTGAGATTTCACTTAAACTGAGATGTCACTTACACTGAGATGTCACTTAAACTGAGATGTCGCTTACACTGAGATGTGGCTCACATTGAGATGTCACTTACACTGAGCTGTCACTTACATTGAGATGTTACTTACACTGAGATGTGGCTCACATTGAGATTTCACTTACACTGAGATGTCGCTTACACTGAGATGTCGCTTGCACTGAGATACCCCTTAGACTGGGATGTCACTTAAACTGAGATGTCACTTGCACTGAGATGTGGCTTAGACTGAGATGTCGCTAACACTGAGATATGGCTCACATTGAGATGCCACTTACACTGAGATGTCGCTTACACTGAGATGTGGCTCACACTGAGATGTCGCTTACACTGAGATGTGGCTTACACTGAGATGTTACTTACACTGAGGTGTCACACTGAGATGTCCCTTACACTGAGATGTCACTTACACTGAGATGTCACGTGCACTGAGGTGTCACGTACACTGAGATTTCACTTGCACTGATATGTCGCTTACACTGAGATATCACTTACACTGAGATGTCACTTGCACTGAGATGTCGCTTACACGCATCCGACAAGTGACTGAAACAGAATCAATTTGCAGAATCTATTCTGATGACTGTTTCTGATACTAACCTCGTCTGCCCATGTCTGAGGTCCCAGTTTTGATTTGCTGTGCACTCGATTGTCCGATTCACGATTAATCGCCGCGTTGTCCCGCCAAACGAAACTGCCCACAGCGAGTGTCAGATCAGTCGCGTTATTCTGGTGCAGTTCATATGAAATTAAGAACTGGCCTCATGTTTCAGAAGCACACGTGGACATTTTTGTGCACTTTAAGGTGTTGGCAGTTTCTCCAGCGCAATGGGGCAGATGCAATGAATTACATGGTGACATGGCCAATGATGCGTACATTCCACAAATAAATCATAATAATTATGCTTTCAAAACATTAGTCATAAAAGAGATGATTGAAATCAATGAAGGAATATCTGTGCCTGTGATCCTGGGGCTAATGTGTGCTGGACAGGTTTGATTTCAGAGCCTTTCGCTGGTTACAGACGATGATCTTTACCATTGAGGAAATTAACAAGGAAACGAGGATTTTGCCCAATATCACTCTGGGCTACAGGGTGTACGACACTTGTGATATCTACTCTCTGAGAGCAGCTATGACATTTCTGAGTGGTGCTGAAGAGTTAATGTCAAACAATACATGCCGAGGAGCAGTGTCTGTTCCAGCAATAATCGGTGAAGCCGGGTCGCTTCAGTCCAGCATCATTGCGAGTACCACAGGCCCGTTCCAGATTCCCATTGTAAGTACAACAGGACCGTTCCAGATTCCCATTGTAAGTACAAGAGGACCGTTCCAGATTCCCATTATAAATACAACAGGACCATTCCAGATTCCCATTGTAAGTACAACAGGACCGTTCCAGATTCCCATTGTAAATACAACAGGACCGTTCCAGATTCCCATTGAAAATATAACAGGACCGTTCCAGATTCCTATTGTAAATACAACAGGACCGTTCCAGATTCCCACTGTATATACAACAAGACCATTCCAGATTCCCATTGTAAGTACAACAGGCCCATTCCAGATTCCCATTGTAAATACAACAGGACTGTTCCAGATTCCCACTGTAAATACAATAGGACCATTCCAGATTCCCATTGTAAGTACAACAGGCCCATTCCAGATTCCCATTGTAAATACAACAGGCCCATTCCAGATTCCCAGTGTAAGTACAACAGGACCGTTCTAGATTCCCATTGTAAGTACAACAGGCCCATTCCAGATTCCCATTGTAAATACAACAGGGCCACTCCAGATTCCCATTGTAAATACAACAGGACCATTCCAGATTCCCAGTGTAAGTACAACAGGAGCGTGCCAGATTCCCATTGTAAATACAACAGGCCCATTCCAGATTCCCAGTGTAAGTACAACAGGACCGTTCTAGATTCCCATTGTAAGTACAACAGGCCCATTCCAGATTCCCATTGTAAATACAACAGGACCACTCCAGATTCCCATTGTAAATACAACAGGACCATTCCAGATTCCCAGTGTAAGTAGAACAGGACCGTTCCAAATTCCCATTGTAAATACAACAGGACCGTTCCAGATTCCCATGGTAAGTACAACAGGACCGTTCCAGATTCCCATTGTAAGTACAACAGGACCATTCCAGATTCCCATTGTAAGTACAACAGGCCCATTCCAGATTCTCATTGTAAATACAACAGGACCATTCCAGATTCCCATTGGAAGTACAACAGGACCATTCCAGATTCCCATTGTAAGGTTTCACCACTTTTATAATCTTTTCCGTTATCGAATTCCTTTGGTGGTAATTTTCACTCCAGTTTTTCCACCTGTTTGACTCAGTGTTGGGACAACTACAACTTGCCTAATTCAGTGGGAAATAAACCCAGAGCGCTTCACATGAACGTGATCACACAGGATTCCGCAGCGAGTCACATAAAGAGTACGAGGTTAGTTGACCAAATGTTTGGTCAAAGCGTTAAGCTTTAGACAACATCTGAGTGGAAGAAAGCGAAGTGCAGAGGCAGAGAGTTTTAGGGCAGAATTCCAGAGCGGAGGGGGGGGGGGGGGGGGGGGAGGGGGGGGGGGGGGGGCTCGGAAGCTTGAATACCCTCAGTGAAGAGAATGCAGATGGGAAAAGGTCATAGACACGGAGCCACAGTCACAGAGCCATTCAGCCGAGAGAAAAGGCCCTTCAGCCCATCGCGTCTGCGCCGGCCAAAAACAACCATCTATTCTAATCTAATTTTCCAGCACTTGTCCCACAGTCTTGTCTGCCTTGGCATCGCAAGTGCACATCTAAATACTTCTTAAATGTTATGAGGGTCTCTGCCTCCACCCCCTTTCAGGCAGCCAGTTCCAAACTCCCACCATCCTCTGGGTGAAAACGTTTTTCCTCACATCCTCTCTAAACCTCCTGCCCCTTACCTTAAATCTCTGCCCACTGATCATTGATCCGTCCACCAAAGGGAAACACTTTTTTCCTGTCGACGCTATCTATGCCCTTCATAATTTTATACATCTCAATCCTGTCCTCCCTGAGTCTCCTCTGCTCCAAGGAAAACAACCCCAGTCTATCCAATCTCTCTTCATATCTAAAACTCTCCAGTCCAGGCAACATCCTGGTAAATCGCCTCTGCACCCTTTCCAGTGCTATCAGATCCTGACTATAATGTGCATTCCAGAACTGCTCGCAATACTCTAGCTGTGGCCTAACCAATGTTTTATACAGTTCCAGCATAACCTCCCTGCTCTTAACCTCTGTGCCTCGGCTAATAAAGGCAAGTATACCATCTGCCTTCTTAACCACTGTATCCACCTGTTCTGCTAGCTTAAGGGACCAGCAAACACACACACCAAGATCCCTCTGATCCTTGATGCTTCTTCGGCTCCTGTCATTTATCATGTATTCCCTTGCCTTGTTTGTCCTGCCCAAGTGCATCACCTCACACTTATCCGGATTGAATTCCATTTGCCACTGATCAGCCCATCTGACAAGTCCATCCATATCCTCCTGTAATTTAAGTCTATCGCCTCACTATTTACCACCCCACCGATGTTATATCATCCACTCATTTATGTAACCCACAAACAACAAGGGCCCCAACACTGATCCCCGCAGGACCCTGCTGTACACAGGCTTCCAGTCATAAAAACAGCCAACCACCATCACCCTCTGCTTCCTGCCACTCAGCCAACTATGGATCTAATTTGTCAAATTTCCTTGGATCTCTTGGGCTCTTATCTTCACTATCAGTCTCGCGTGTGAGACCTTATCTAAGGCCTTGCTGAAGTCCAAGTAGACAACATAAAATGCATTTCCCTCATCTATACTCCTGGTCACCTCTTCAACAAATTCAATCATGTTAGTCAGACCGAACCTCCCTTCAACAAAGCCATGCTGTTCTTGATTAATCCCTACCTGTCCAAATGCAGATTAATTCTGTCTCTCAGAATTGCTTCCAATAGTTCCCCCACCACTGAGGTTGGACTGACTGGCCTGTAGTTTCATGGTTTATCTCTTCCTCCCTTCTTGAATAATGGCACCACTTTGGCTATCCTCCAGTCCTCCGGCACCTCTCCTGTGGCCAGAGAGGAATTCAAAATTATTGCCAGCACCCTGAGTACTTCGCCCCTTGGCCCACTCAGCAGCCTGGGATAAATTTCTCCTGGCCCTGGGGTGTGTTCACTTTTAAGCTGGCCAGACCACTCAGAACCTCCTCTCTGTCTCTGTTAATCTCTTTAGTTTTAATACAGTTCTTCGCCCTGATTTCTATACCCACACCGCCCCTCTCACCAGTGAACACTGACACAAAGTATTCATTTAGAACCCTATCTACAATCACCGGCTCCACACATGAATTACTACTATGGTCCTTAATGGACCCTACTCTTTCACTAGTTATCTTTTTACCCTTGATGTGATTGTGAAACAATTTGAGATTTTCCATTATTTTACCTATCAGTATCCATTAATGCCCCTCCTTTTGTTCTCCTAATTTCCTTTTTAAGTTCCCTCTTGTCTCTAGGGTTTCTGCTGTTTTGAGCCCTCAATATCTGCCTTAGACCTCCACTTTTCCCCTGATCCAGTGCTGTATACCCCTTGATGTCCCGGGTTCACTGTATTTGTTGATTCCATCATTTTTCCTGATTGGAACATATTGGCTCTGTATTCTGCCTATTTCCTTTTTGAATGTGTCCCACTGCTCGGTCACAGATTTACCCAAAAGTGTCTGCTCCCAGTCCAAATCATATCTGATATTATTGAAATCCGCCTTCCCCCAGTTGAAAACTTTCACCTCAGGCCTTCGTACGTGTCATCCAATTATTTGTAATTGGTATTGAACAGTATGCTTTGGTAGTATGTTTGAGACCATTTAAAAAGATGTCAGGTATAACAGTCAAAGTTGCTCCTGGCTCACCTGCTGCCAAAACAGATAGACACACGCACACACACACACATGTATAACCCCAGCGTCATTTTTGTCTGAATGGTGGTTACAGTCCGCAGTGATGGGATGTTCCCGGGGGGGGGGGAGGAGGAGTGTAATTTCTCTCACTGGGCTGGTGGACGGCGTTCGACGGAATACTGAAGGTACAAGATGGGAACGAAGCAGATTTAATAGAAATGTTAAAAAATATAAACGCCAGGCACGATAGAGTGACATTGATTAGGGTAGAGTTGGACTTTTGTTCCAATCGGGTAAAATGTGCCCTCGCGGACTCGGTCTGGTCTTGAATTATGAGTCTATTCCTGGACTGCGGACCTAGATCATTGGACGCTGAATCTGCCCCATCTATGTCCAGTGCCCAATCCTGGATTATGAGTTGGGACTTGTGCTGTCTTTTTCATTATGGACCGGACTCTTCGTTGTGAATAAATTAATGACTTTATTTTGTTTTTTGCAGATCAGTTACTTCTCTACTTGTACCTGTTTGAGTGACAGGCGCAAATACCCGGCATTTTTCCGGACGGCGCCTAGCGATTATTTTCAGACCAAGGCTTTGGCGCAACTGGTGAAACATTTTGGCTGGACGTGGATTGGAGCTTTTGGCAATGACGACGATTACGGCCGATTTGGGATTCAGCAATTCATTGAACAGGTCACTGACTTTGGCGCTTGTGTCGCCTTCTCGTACATTCTGCCCAAGATTTACGACGCGGCGAAGATATCTCAAATGGTGAACGTTATAAAAAGATCTTCGGCGAGGGTCATTGTCGTCTTCACCCCCGAAAGGGAAATGCTCCAGTTGATTGAGGAGATCGCTCGCCAGAATGTCACCGGAATCCAATGGCTTGCGAGTGAAGCGTGGGTCACAGGGTCGGTGCTTTACACCGAGCAGTTCATGCCCTACCTGGAAGGGACGATTGGCTTTTCATTCCGCCGAGCAGAGATCCCTGGCCTCCGGGAATTCCTCCTCCAAGTTAAACCTTCCCCGCACCAGAGCAACAACTATGTCAATGTGTTCTGGGAGGAGTTGTTTGCCTGTAAATTTAAGCAGCCCAAAAATAGCACCGACGGAGCAAGTATCGGAGCACGTGTATGCACAGGATCCGAGAGTCTGGAAGACATCAATACCATATACTCTGACACTTCACAACTGAGAGTGTCGTACAATGTGTATAAGGGCGTTTACGCCATTGCCCACGCACTGCATCGTTTAAGCTTATGTGAGAGTGGGAAAGGACCTTTTATAAACAGCACTTGTGCAAGTATACACAGCTTTGAACCGTGGCAGGTGAGCATCTTTTGTAAAATGTATGCTCAACTGGTCCTTTTTATTGGGGAATATGCAAATTATAGAGTACAGCAGGAGACCAGAATTCTTGGGTCAGACTTTTTGATGATCCACCCAATGAATGGAAAGCTTGTCTCTTTCCCCACAGACAAGCTTAGATTTTCCTGTTCAGTAATTATTCAATTTCCTTTTGGAAGTTACTATTCAATCTGTCTGCACGACCTTTCAGGCATTGCATTCCAGATCGAAACAACTCGCTGCATAAACAATCCTCATCTCATCCATGTCTCCAGAAATATACTTACAGAGATGTGAAGGATTGTTAAGAGTATGGACAAAGTTAAACAGGAACATCACTGTAAATTAATTGCAGGATACGAAATAGGAAACACAGATTCAAACTAGTATAAGGTGTTTTTAGGATAGATATTACAAAATGCTTCATGTGTCTTAGTTTATGCACAGGATTCTATGGAATCTAAAATACAATGATGATTACTTATTCTGACATATATTCTATTGTTTTCACTCTGTATAGTTTACCATCCCTTTCACTTTTTGGTTGCTGCTCCTTATTGAAGAGCAGTGTGTGAAATATATTTGCAAATAGATGAACAGTGAGGCAAATATATTGGATATTGCCGTTATGTCAGTGCTGCAGTAACCGACATTATGAA
The DNA here is from genome assembly GCF_902713615.1 of Scyliorhinus canicula. Taxonomy (NCBI): domain Eukaryota; kingdom Metazoa; phylum Chordata; class Chondrichthyes; order Carcharhiniformes; family Scyliorhinidae; genus Scyliorhinus; species Scyliorhinus canicula. Next base: position 159,191,654 of record NC_052158.1, on the reverse strand, counting down.
CGAATTAAGATAGGCTGAAAGGTCTCCTTTATCCATATTTAGCTAAATATCAACTAGGATCGGATAGTGGACCCTCGGATGAGTTTTAAAAGGTGTTAATTTGCTGGAGGAAAGGAAGACTGAGGGAAAAAGTATGTGACTGCTCTTCAAGTACCAGCAACACCAAAAATCCAGCAGAATTTAATCTTCTTCATAGATTCGATGAATATGGTAGGATATAGGGTCGGTTACTGCATTAGTAATCCAGAGGTTTGCACATATTATTCAAGGAATTCATGGCTAAATTGCACCATGGCACTTTGCTACTTTGATCCCAGTTTGAAAACACAGACTTAAACATCTTATCAGTAAACTGACCACGAAGCGTTGGATTGTTGTAAAACCGCAACAGGTTCATGAACCCGGTTCCCGGGCAATGTTGGTGAGCAAATCATCTAATTGGACCGGAATCTGTCTTTGAAAGTTACAAAAAAGGTCGGTAGCAAGACCTCTACAGGTGGTAATCCTTTGACAGAGCCAGAGAATTTGTATGGATCATTGGCAGGGAAGGTAGCGGAGACGACCCAGGTAGAAATGCTGACGGGATGTTGGCGTAAGAGTTTGAAAAGCAATTGGACAAACACTTTGATAAGCAAGGAAAGGTCATGATAGAAACCGTCAAAAAGTCAATTGGGGCGCTTGGCCCGATTCGGGAGAACGTCGGAAAAACCTGGGAGGCTGTGAAGGACCATGGAGAGTGCTGAAGGGTGTGGATGCAGCTTGTAATGGTATAGCAATCTTCTAAACCTGAGCCAGTATCGAGTCTGGCCCCCAACTGGCTCCTTTCGCTTGTGGGGAGGCGGTGGCACAGTGGTATTGTCACTGAACGAGTAATACTCTGGGGACCCAGGTTCAAATCTCACCTCTGCAGATGGTGAAATCATAATATTTAAATGCATTAAAAATCTGGAATTCAAAGCCTAATGATGAGTCATAAAAGCACATCTGGTTCACTAATATCCTTCAAGGAAGTAAATCTGTCATCCTTACCTGGTCTGGCCTACATGTGACTCCAGACCCACAGCAATTTGGTTGATTGTTAAATGCTCTCAGGGATGGGCAATAAAAGCTGGTCCAGCCAGCGACACCCACATCCCATGAACAAATTTTTAAAAAGGAGGGGAGCACATCCGGTGTTTATGGGCGGATTCTGGTAGAAGATTTCTCTTCAGTGGAAGGGGTAAAATCTGGGTGAGAGGAGGAGCTGGGGCCCAGAATAGATGATGAGAGTGAGGCCCTGTGCAGGACGAACTCCACATCTTCATGCATGAGACTGAGCTTGATTCAGCTTAAAGTGCTGTTTAGTGAAATGAAATGAAATGAAAATCGCTTATTGTCACGAGTAGGCTTCAATGAAGTTACTGTGAAAAGCCCCTAGTCGCCACATTCCGGCGCCTGTTCGGGGAGGCTGGTACGGGAATCGAACCGCGCTGCTGGCCTGCTTGGTCTGCTTTAAAAGCCAGCGATTTAGCCTGGTGAGCTAAACCAGCCCACTCACCAGTGCAACCAACCAGTGCTCACCTGACCAAGTCTAGGATGAGGTTTTTTCCCCTCAGATGTGGACGATAGGTGCAAGCGCTGTTCCTGGGGTCCAGTTAACCATGTTTGATGTTCTGATTTTGTCCCAAGCTTCTGAACCTTAGCACCATGCTGGTGATCTTGAATATTGAACTGGAGCCCCATCGGTTAGTTGCCATATTTGGGGTCGGACCTGGAGGGGCTTCAGACAGATACGCAGGCAGTTGTCTTTATTCTGTAAATTGTGTTTGGTTTGTTTATATAGATTAGTCTATTTTGTAATTTCTGAAACGAAAATCTCTAATAAAAACATTTGAAACAAGTAAATTCAAGAAATAGATTGCTAGATGTTTTGGGTATTGCGGTTAATTGGGATAATGTGGAAAGTTGGGGCTGAGGTCGAAGGTTAGCCACAACTGTATGGAATGTTTGACAAGGCTCAAAGGGCTGAATGGACTACTCCTAATGTGTTTCTTCTACTCTTTCCTTCTTCAGCTCCTGCATTACCTGAAGGAAGTCAGATTCACCGACCATTTCGGAGGGGAAATAGGATTTGATGAAAATGGAGATGCAATTGCTTCGTATGATATGATTAACTGTCAGAGAGGCCCCAGTGGTAACATTGAGTATGTCCAAGTCGGTCGTTTTGATGCTTTCGCCGCTGCAGGGCAGGAACTTTCTCTGGAGGAACATTCCATTGTTTGGACTGGTGGCAAAGCTGAGGTATGGTCAGGACAATGAAAATATGTTGTCTAAACTTTAAAATAGTTGGAATGTACTCAATAGTCACTAAGTGGTCAATGGTTAATTTGTCACCCTGAGTTTAAACAGTCAATTAGTCTATGCGTTCAGTGATTAACGGTTTACAATGTGGTCAATAGTTAGGGGAAATTATTCAAAATTAACGAATTAACAATCAGCGGAATGGTTTATTTCTGAATAACCATATTCTACGATCATCCTCCCGCCCAAATTCAGGAGAGAATAACTTGGTGGAGTTTGAATGGGAATGAGCTACAAGAATCCAGACTAAATTTAACCATCCATTCGTCTTGTCTGACCATTTTGTCGCCATTTTCATGTTAAAGAATGAGGACTGACACGTCAGTGGACTATTCTATCTTTTGTTATTTTGCACAGCCTCCGTGGTCAGCGTGCAGTGAAAGCTGCCCCCCTGGGACGAGAAAAGCCTCTCGAAATGGTGAACCTCTTTGTTGCTTTGACTGTGTGCCGTGTGCGGAAGGGGAGATCAGCAATGCAACAGGTAATGCTCACTTACGCGCGCTTAAAGGGGCATTTTGGAAGGTCATTGTATTCATGGCGAATGGAACATTCGTGGTGGAAAGTACCAGGGCGGGAATGTTAGCTACACTGGTTTGTGTCTGGCAGAAACTAATTGACCTGCCCCTTATTTCTACCCAGGGCAACATCGTTCCTACAGCCCATACTGACTGCTTAGAAACTCTTTGAGCCTTCCCTACCGTGGTCCAGCTCCTCATCCTTCAAGCGTGAACCATAATAAGTCTCGGCCCGAAGTCTGAGAGTGGCGGGAGCATCATAAACACGCCTGTCCTGTCCACCAACCACGTTCAGGCACCCGCGCTTTCCTACTGCTTTGCAATCACGGGGCGTGGTGGTTAATATTATTTTCCTTAACTGGAGGACATTAAGGCAAATGTTAACTCAATGCAATCTAACCGGAGCTCGGAGCTCTCCTTATCTCTGAAGCTGAGTGCCACACTGGGCAGTACCTTTACTAACACATGCACTAGAGAAAAGGCTGTCACATATTTAATCTTCAGACTTTTTTGAGAGACGCATAAAAGGTATTATTGAACCTAATCGGCACAGGCGGTGGCCATTTGGTCCATTTGACCTCGTGCTAACGCTTTGAATCAGCTCTGCCATGGATCCAAACCCTCTGTTCTTTCCCCATGAACCCGGGATTTGGCCAGTATTGACCCAGTTCGATTGGAAAGTTACTTCTGAACGTATTCCCACCACTCCTTCAGGGAACGCGTTCCTAAGGCAGGTGCGCATTTGCAAAGACTGAAAGAGAAGTCAAGGCAAGTTAGAAGCGAATGATATATCTGTAAATCTGCGCTAGAAATACTTCACGCTGTAGGATCGCAAAACGGATGTGGAGTGAGAAACCTCTTTGACCCAAACTCCCAACATTCAGACTCCACCATCCTCTCATTTTGTAGCTATTGCTTCACTGAGTACAGGGAGGTCTGTTCATGGAGGGTAGGAACACTAAGGCAAGTGAGGCGTTCAGCAGTTTTGAGGATGTATACCCTGACCTGGAAAGTGAACTGAGTTTCTTTCTGTACAGGTGCTGTCAGACGTGTTGAGTGTTTGCAACATTTCCTGTTTTTAGTTCTGACCAGATGCCTTTCGATTTACAGATTCCGTGGAGTGCAAGAAATGCTCTTCGGACGACTGGTCAAGCAGTGACAGGACAGTGTGCATCCCCAGGGAAATCGAGTATCTTTCCTTTAAAGATGGAACAGGCATGACATTGGCCATAATTGCATTGTTGGGAGCCTGTCTGACGGTCGCAGTTCTGGCCATTTTCTTTAGACACAGGGACACTCCTATCGTAAAAGCGAACAATTCCGAACTGAGCTTTCTTCTCCTGAGCTCCCTAGTCTTATGCTTCCTGTGTTCCCTGACATTTATTGGTCGGCCAACCCTTTGGTCCTGTATGCTGAGGCACACGGTTTTCGGAGTCGTCTTTGTGCTCTGTATCTCCTGTATACTCGCTAAGACTGTGGTGGTGCTGATGGCATTCAGAGCGACGCTGCCGAGTAGCAACGTGATGAAGTGGTTTGGACCCGCCCAGCAGCGGGCTGTGATCTTTCTATGTACCTGTGTCCAGGTTGGGATCTGCGCCGCGTGGTTGGTCAGGTCGCCCCCATTCCCAATTAAAAATACCACTTACCAAAGCGCTAAAACCATCCTCGAATGTAATGTGGGCTCAGAGGTGGCTTTCTACACTGTACTGGGTTATATTAGCTTCTTGTCTTGCATCTGTTTTGTATTGGCCTTTCTGGCCAGGAAGTTGCCCGACAAATTCAACGAGGCTAAATTCATCACCTTCAGCATGTTGATCTTTTTCGCAGTGTGGGTGGCCTTTATTCCCGCCTATGTCAGCTCACCCGGCAAATACACGGTGGCAGTGGAGATCTTTGCCATCTTGTCATCAAGCTTTGGGCTGCTTCTGTGTATTTTCGCCCCTAAATGCTTCATAATACTGCTGCGGCCAGAGAACAATACGAAAAAGATGCTCATGAGTAAAGGGTAATATTAGCAAGATAAAGAGTTATCATCCTAGCCCCACCCGACCCAGCCTTGCGGGGGGGGGGGGGGGGGGGGGGAGAGTGCGGACTGACACCATCACATCGACAGCCCCTTTTACACCCACTTGATTTTTCCTGAAATCAAGCGGATTGCAAAACCCGCCAATCTGATCAGGAGTTAGTCTGCCAGCCGGCAGGATAGATTAAAAATACACCCTTATATCACCAGCATTACCATCCCCGTTGAAATCCTGAAGATGGACTCCAGCGGTTCAAGAAGGCGGTTCATGGCCACCTTCTCAAAGGCAATTCGGAATGGGCGGCAAATACTGGCCCTGCCTGCGACATCCATGTGCCATGAACGAATAATAAAAGATTATCATTAACCAGAAACTTAATTGGACCCGCCATTTATATGCGGAAGTGAAGGTGTGAACGCCTATGGTAAAGGGGTAATTTTCAATTTCTCCACGTGTAAAATAAACAGTAATTAATGAACTGTTCGCAATGGTAGAAACGGTCCGATCTGCGACCTGCTGATTTGAACGGAATGAAGGACAGGCTGATTTTATGAACAGACAGATACATAGAAGATAGGAGCAGGAGGAGGCCTTTTGGTCCTTCGAGCCTGCTCCGCCATTCATCACGATCATGGCTGATCATCCAACTCAATAGCCTAATCCTGCTTTCTCCCCATAGCCTTTGATCCCATTCACCCCAAGTGCTATATCCAGCCGCCTCTTGAATATATTCAAAGATTTAGCATCAACTACTTCCTGTGGTAGCGAATTCTACAGACTCACCACTCTGTGTGTGAAGAAATGTCTCCTCATCTCTGTCCGAACTGGTTTACCCTGAATCCTCAGACTGTGACCCCTGGTTCTGGCGGGAAATCGGTTGCAAGGTTGTTCTCCAGGTGGCGATGATGACGATGACACTCTGTGGAGTCAAACTTCCTTTTCGGCAGCTTATATTGGTTTATACATTTCTCAACACTGTCAGACCTGCTACTATTGCCGCTGTTGTAAACTCTACTGCAATGTATGTTGACTATTCAGCGTGTTGTGCTCATTTATAACCAGTTCACTGAAAACAAATGCTCTACTGATGTGGAACACGCTTCACAGGCACGGATATATCAACTAGAAGAAATTAATACAATGTTGATTGCTATTCGCATATTTCATCAAAATAAAGCCACCTTTGCTCGATTATAGTGTTAGTCTTGGCTCAGTGGAAGCTCTGAGTTAACATGTTGTGTGTTCAAGTCCAATCGCAGAGGTTTAAGCTCATTATCTTGGATGGAACTTCAATGCCGGCTGTCAGCAGCTCACGATATTAAACTGAAGCCCTCTTTGCCCCCTCAGATGGATGCACACATTCCCTGGGAATTATTCAAAGCGGAGTTCTTCTGATTTGCTGGCCAAGGTTAATCTAGCAATCATTAGGAAACAGGTTGGCACGTCCTTTATTGGATTTAAGTTTGATTTTCCCAAACCTGATGCTGCATTTCTCTACATTGCAACCAAATTACACTTCGAAAGTATCTCATTATCTGTGGAGAGCTTTGGGCAGCACAGTGGCGCAGTGGTTAGCACTGCTGCATCACAGCGATGAGGACCTGGGTTCGATCCCAGCCCCGGGTCACTGTCTGTGTGGAGTTTGCACTTTCTCCCCGAGTTTGCATGGGTCTCACCCCCACAACCCAAAGATGTGCAGGGTAGGTGAATTGGCCACGCAAAAGTACCCCTTATTTGGAAAAAAAACTAATTGGATACTCTAAATTTAAAAAAAGCTGTGGAGAGCTTTGGGGTATCCTGAAGACATTTAAAAAAAGCAGATTTCCTTGCTGGAAGTAGAGAGTAAGGAATTCACTGGATCCTGGAGGTAGTTCTATGTTTCTCGAAAGAGGAGACTTAGAAAGATGTGGCAAACTTTTCAGAAGATGGGGTGACAGACGTCAGATAGGAGACAGGCTTTTAGATTCAATTGGCTTTTCTTAAAATGTGCTTGTTCTTATATTCTGGAAAAATGTCATTGAAATACAAACAGAGTAAAAAGATATCGTATTAAATCTTTGTAAGTGTCATGGTAGCACAGTGGTTCGCACTGGAGAAAAGCAAATGACTGCGGATGCTGGAATCTGAAACGAAAGGGAAAATGCTGGAAAATCTCAACAATCTGGCAGCATCTGTAGGGAGAGAAAAGAGCTAATGTTTCGAGTCCGATGACTCTTTATCAAGGCTAGGGTTAGCACTGCTGCCTCATAGCACCAGAGACCCGGTCTTGGGTTATTGTCTGTGTGGAGTCTGCACGTTCTCCCCGTGTCTGCGTGGGTTTCTTCTGGATGCTCTGGTTTCCTCCCACAATCCAAAGATGTGCAGTTTAGGTGGATTGACTATGCTAAATTACCCTTAGTGTCCAGGATGTGCAGGCTAGGTTATGGGGTTACGGGCATGGGGGTGGGGGAGGAGGGTGGAGTGGGAACGAGAAGGGTGCGCATTCGAAGGGTCGGTGCAGACTGGATGGCCGATTCTATGAGTCATTGGTTACGGGCCATTTCTAGGCATCACATTTTGGAAGGAATATAATTACCTGAGAAATGTGCAAAGGAAATTTAGCGAACAGAATGCGGGATTGAGAGTCTAGAATACTGTGACTGGTCGCCTTAGAGCGGAGGAAGTGAAGGAAGGTTGAATAGAGGTTGAGAAAATAGTTGAATCAAGGAGATCTTGTGGAGCAGTTCGTAGTGTCTCTGTTGCTAAACCAAATGATCTGATTCGAATCCCACTCCAGAAATTGATGGCCAAATAATTTGCGCCCATGAATGCGGCCAAGCAGTTTGATTATCAACAGGCAGATCCTTTCAACTTGCGGATAGCAGTAGGGGAAACTCTTAGAGTCGAATTTAACAGTGGTCCGGTTTCCCATCATGCAGCAGACGGGTGGGCGGGCCAACAAGCCTGGAACCAGTCCACTTAATTTAATTATCAATTTAAGAGGCAAAGCAGCTAATTAGCTGCCCGTCTGACTGCAGTGATACGGCCCAAAGGAAATAATCCACTTTCATGTCAAAATTTAGAATAGGGTGGGATTCTGTTTTTTGGGGGGGCAGGGGGTTTGATGTTTAATAAATTGATGCACTATCAATTAAGATGTGACCAGAGTGTAATCAAGGCTTTATTAAGCAGAGATGTGTAGCGTCCTGCAGCTGCTGCCGAAATGGCTGCAGCTCGGTGAGCACACACATGTATACTCCGCCCACTGGGCGGAGCCGGCGTGCAGGGATCTACTCCCCTACCTGTAGTACAAGAGCCTTACCTATTACATCTCATATGGGATATATACAACAGTGGTGACTACCACAGGGTTTAAAAGTGCAGCTGGGACTCTGCAGTTCAAACTTTATTGGCTACAGGCGTTGCTCCTTCGAGTGGACAGATGAACCTTTCTGATCTGTTTCACAAGGAGTAGTCTCCTCTGATACAGATGCTCTTTTGATGGAATAGTTTCCTGTCCATTGCCCTGGCGTGAGGAGTGAAAAGTCTGAGACAGATGTGTATTGTGATTTAAGTTGGAGACACCAGCTCCAGTGTGGATGAGAGAAAGATTAGGAGGAAGAGGAGAAGGCAGAGAGGAAGATGGGAAGACAGCGAGGCTCAGGATGCTATTGTTCCTCAGGATGGGATCGAGTAGTGCCAGACCCGAGGGTCAGGAGGAACCCAGAAACCCTGAGTGGAGACACAGACGAGCTTTTGCTGCCCGATGACGGAGATTCAGTCCTGGAACTGAGTGGGATTCAGTGCAGAAGATTCAGGCTTTCAGTGTGACTGTAACATCGCCATTGAGACAAGGGGAGCCAAGTGATGCCCGTCGCATGATGGTGACAAATGTAATTTACTTATCCACAACAGGTGGCCTGTGGGGACCTCAGTGCGGTGGCACAGCCTGCTGCACGTCATTGCACCAAGGAATTTACAGATGCATGTTCTAACAGGCTGCGACTTACACCTCTAAAGAGAAATGGAGAGAGACCCAGGATTTGCAGCAATTGCAGGTTTCCCAATGGTGCCGGGAGATATGGACTGCATGTCTGCAGTCACAGAGGCTCCTGCTGGGCAGCCCTACACCTTAATAAACAGAGAGGGCTTCCATAAAACTCTAGCAATAAGGTCCTGTTTGTGCTAAAATGACTGATTGCAGGTATAAAGTTTTGGTCAACTGGAAATTTGACGGTTGACCTATTTAAAGGACAGTTTGCCATGCACAGATCGAAAGTTCACAGAATGCAAGAAAGAGGAACTCCAAGCGGACACCTGTAACCACAATGTCTGAATATCGAGGAACAATGTCTGGAGAATGAACCTGTGGTTAGATGATTGACGTCATTCAACAGTTCAAAATAGTACAAGTTTGAACTAGGGCATGGGTCAGAAAGAGTATAAGAATCCACTCAGAAGATTTTGTTTTTAGCGATGACTGAGGCACAAGCATGCAAATGCATCGTCCTCAGCGAAGGTTCAGAGAATAGAACAGACATCCAAGAAGAATTTGATCATTTCAGTTCAAAAAGGTAATATCTAGTTTTGTGTGAATATGTCAGTCTTGATATTCACGCTGCAAGTTTAGTGAATAAATCATGTTGAATCATAAGTTCAGTGTGTAGTGTTTGTTTGATGCATAACTGTTTGACCTCTTGTGTGAACACAAAGATCAGAGGGTCAACAAGACCATAAGATACAGGAGCAGGATTAAGTCATTTGGCCCATCGAGTCTGATCCACCATTCAATCATGACTGATATTTTACTTATCCCCATTCACTTGCCTTGTCCCTATAACCCCTGATCCCCTTACTAATCTATCTCTGTCAGTGATTTGGCCTCCACAGCCTTCTGCGGCAAAGAATTCCACAGATTCACCACCCTCTGGCTGAAGAAATTCTCTGTATTAAAGGATTGTCCCTTCAGTCTGAGGCTGTGCCCTCTGGTTCAAAATTTTCCGACTAGTGGAAACATCCTCTCCATATTCACTCTATCCATGCCTCGCAGTATCCTGTACGTTTCAATAAGATCCCCCCTCAACCTTCTAAACTCCAACAAGTACAGACCCAGAGTCCCCAACCGCTCCTCAATAAGACCATAAGACATTGGAGCAGAATTCTACTCGATAATTGCGACAATAATCAGCAGGTCATGCAGTTGTGAGCCAGGTACCCAGGCAGCAGTCACGACTTGTACATCCTTTGCAACTCATAGGTTGCACGGCTGGATTCCTTGGAGGAATGGCTATGGGGTGATAAGGGCTATCCACTAAAAAGATGGCTAATGCCGCATGTGAGTGTGCCCCGATCTGACACAGAGAGCAGGTACAATGGGAGTCACGGCAGCACCAAGGCCTTGGTGGTGCAGATGCGATTCCTATGTCAGGACAGATCTTAAGGTGCATTACATAACTCCCCATCACGTGTGTCCCTGTTGGTTGGGGTTCGTTGTGCAGTCCATAACATCACCATCCAAAAAAGAGATGCCCTGGAGGATGGTGACACGCCTGATGGGGATTGATCCTCTGCAAGAGGGCGACAATGAGTTAAGGTCCTTGATAATGCTCCTGGTGATGGTGGGCTGTGACATGTAGCATACGACAATGTGGCAAAGCTTCCTATAGCACGCCCTTCACTGTCACAGAAAGGGTTTGGTGAACTCTTTGCCCCGATTTCACCAGTGTCCAGCAATACCAGGTCGTGTTGATCATCTACTGCACACTGGAGGACAACAAGGGCGGCTTCATTGAATCATGGAGCAGATTTGCCGCTTCTACAACTCCTGTCACTTTGCCAGGATGGTTCTATACATAGAAAGATTAACATAGTTGGTGGAAATTAGCTGAAATGTAAATTGACGGACCCCGCCAGACTGCAATACCCACAGATCTTCTCTGTGGCCACAATTGGATGGAATTCCAATGGCCACGTGCCCGACCTGAACTCTCGTGAAATCGCGGGCGAGGATCTCGGGCAGGGGTCCTGACGTCATTGTGCCCCCACGTGATAGTTTGATCGGTGCGCGCGCGCAAGAGCCGGAAGTGTAGGCCAATGGAAAGGCCATTGCCCAGACTTTACATTACACTTGGCACACTGGTCAGCGGGCGTCCATGTTTCTTCAACATTCCCGATCCAGGGCGGGGGAAAAATCTGGGACTAAAAAAAATGTGAGGGTTGAAGGATTGTACGTTAAGCTGCAAGTTAGAGCCAGAGAGTCATTGAGGTTTTACAGGACCGAAAGATCCTTCGGTCCAGTATATCCACTCCCATTTACTCTAATCCCATTTCCTCAGCACTTGGTCTGTAGCCCTGGTCTGTATGCTGTGGCATACTGTGCTTCATCCAAATATATCTTAAATGTTGTGAGGGTTCCCTTCTTTACCACCCTTTCAGGCAGCGAGGTCCAGACTCCCACCACCCTCATGGTGAAAATGTTTTTCCTCAAATCCCCTCTAAATCTCCTGCCATCACCTTAAATCTATTCCCCCTGGTGATTGACTGCTCCGCTAAGAGGAAATGTGCCTTGCTAACCACCCTATCTATGCCCCTGAGAATTCGATATCCATCAATCAGCTCCCCACTCAGCCTTCTCTGTTCCAAGAAAAACAATCTCAGCCTAACCAGTCTCCCTTCACAGCTGAAATGCTCTAGCCCGGGCAACATCCTACTGAATCTTCACTGCACCCTTTCTAGTGCAGTCACTTCCTTCCCATAGTGTGGTGACCAGAACTGTACCCAGTACTCCATCTGTGGCCCACCCAGCATTTTATACAATTTGATCATAACCTCCCTGCTCTTCTCTTTTATGCCTCGGTCATTAGAGTAAGAAGTCTTACAGCACCAGGTTAAAGTCCAATATGTTTGTTTCAAACATTAGCTTACGGAGCACTGCTCCTTCCTCAGGTGAATGAGGTAATTAGAGGCAAATATCCCAATAAGCCTTCTTGAGGGCAGACCTGATAGAGACCTAGGAGGTTATGAGGGGCAAGGATACAGTGGATGGGCAAACACTCTTTCCCAGGGTGGAGGGGTCAGTCACCAGGTGGCATAGGTTTAAGATTAGTGGGGCAAAGTTTGGAGGAGATGTGTGAGGCAGGTTTTTTTACACAGAGGGTGGTTGAGGAATTAAACAAACGAATGTGATATAAAATAGGATTATTAGTTAGAATAATGTAGATGATAGAGCCGATGGTAGTGAGTTCACAGACAAAGAACAAAGGGATTCAGCAAAGCATGGCTAGGAGGAGGGGAAGGGAGCATCGTGCGGAGGGTGGTGAAAAGGATGCTGGGTAACAAGAGGCCCAGGGTTGAGGAATGCAAAGTGAGCCAATCAGGATATATGGCCATGTCAGGAGGTGTATAATGAAATGAAAATGAAAATCGCTTATTGTCACGAGTAGGCTTCAAATGAAGTTACTGTGAAAAGCCCCTAGTCACCACATTCCGGGGCCTGTTCGGGGAGGCTATTACGGGAATCGAACCGTGCTGCTGGCCTGCTTGGTCTGCTTTCAAAGCCAGCGATTTAGCCCTGTGTTAAACAGTACGGAATGACCTACGGGAATCTTGTATGTGAAACTTAATGCCATTTGAATGATATGTGCAGAAATCTCTTTGTCTCCGACCTCACTCGTTTCTGGGGGCTTCAGGAGACTGCATGTGTTCTGAATCTCTATAGAACGGGTCAGCCTTGCAAGTTGTTTAAAAATAAATAACACTGTACCTACAGATCCCTCTCGAGTTTTATTGAGGCCAGACTGACGGATAAAGAACTTAATTTGTCATGGTGAGCGCCTGGAACGTGCTGCCAGGGGAGGTTGTGGAAGCAGATACATTAAACTGTTCAAAAGGCATCTGGGCAAATACATGCATAGGATGGGTATAGAGGGATAGGAAGTGTTGAGGGTTTTCGCCAAGGGTGGTATCATGACCGGTACAGGCCTGTTCCTGTGCTGTATTGTTCTTTGTTCCTTGCTAACCACCTAATCAAGTCGACTTTTAAAATATTCGTTGATGGGATGTGGGCATCGCTGGCTGGGCCAACATTTGTTGACCATCCCTGGGGGCATTTAAGAGTCATCCACATTGCTGTGGGTCTGGAGTCATATGTAGGTGAGACTAGGTAAAGACGACAGATTTCCTTCCCTGAAGGACATGAGTGAACCACATGGGGTTTTACAACAATCTCATGGTCGTCATTAGACTTTTAGTTCTAGATTTTTATTGAATTCAAATTCCACCATCTGTCCTGACGGGATTCGATCCCATGTCCCCAGAGCATTCCCCTGGGTCTCTGGATTACTAGTCCAGTGACAAACCACTCCACAACTTGTCAACTAATCAATACCCATTTTCTCCATCACTATAAACTGTTATGCCCATTTGAAAATTGGCATTAGAATTAGAATTAGAATTAGAACAGTACAGCACAGAACAGGCCCTTCGGTCCTCAATGTTGTGACGAGCAATGATCACCCTACTCAAGCCCACGTATCCACCCTATACCAGTAACCCAACAACCCCATTAACATTATTTTTTTAGGACACTAAGGGCAATTTAGCTTGGCCAATCCACCTAACCCGCACATCTTTGGACTGTGGGAAGAAACCGGAGCACCCAGAGGAAACCCACGCACACACGGGGAGGACATGCAGACTCCGCACAGACAGTGACCCAGCCGGGAATCGAACCTGGGACCCTGGAACTTTAATAAACTAGGCCATGTAAAGTCAGTGTTGGGGGTTTAAGAAAATCACTGAGAAGGATGATGTGGAAAAACAGGATAAGACAGTGGGGTTTGTTAAAGTGATACAGGAAAGTCAAATTGAAGGAGGTGCAAAAGAATGTACAGCCTGATCAAGAGGTGTTTGATAAGAAGATGCCATATCTCTTTAAAGAATTGATTTGTGTGGGTAAAATTTACTCATGTGTACCAGTAGGAGTAGGTAAAGAAGTCAAAGTTTTAAGAGATATGGGAGTTAGTCAATCTTTGATGGTTAGAGATGAGGAATATGTAGTTTGGGTGAGAAGAGTAGTGCTCCGTTATATTACGTGTGGTTGGAGAGTCCAGTGAAGTGGTCAAGTGGTAGGAGGAGTAATAGAGAAACTATCTTGTCCAGGAATAGAGTGTATCTTGAGTAATGGTATAGCTGGATTGCAGGTGTGAATGATGCCTACTGTGGTTGATAAGCCAGTGGAAAATCAAATAACAGAATTGTTGAAGGACGAATGTCCAGGGATTTTTCCTGATTGTGTAGTAACAAGGTCGCAAAGTCACAGGTTAAGACAAGAGGAGAAATCAACGAGTGAAGATAAAGTTGAAGTCCAATTATCAGAAACGATTTGTGATCAGATGGTTGGAAAAAACAAAAACAGGTGGAGGATGAGGTGGATATTTTTAGTTCAGGAAAGTTAGCAGATTTGCAACAGAAAGATATAGAAATAAAATGGATGTTTCAGAAAGCATACAGGGAGGAGGAATCTGCGTGTATAACAGAATGTGATTACCTTAAAAATGATGTCTTATAAAATGGAGACCTTTACGTATGCAGGCGGATAAAAAGTGGACAGAGGTTCTTCAAGTGGGCAGAGGTTCATCAAGTGGTATTGCCAGGAGGGTATGGAAAAGAGGTATTGCGAGTACCACATGAGGTACCAGTGGGAGGTCATTTGGGAGTAAGGAAACCTCGAGCTAAAATACAAATACATTTTTATTGGCCTGGGCTACATAAAGATGTAGTTAAATTTTGTCGATTATGTCATACATGTCAAGTGACAGGGACACCTCAAGCGGTGGTAAAGCCAACGCCCTTAATATCCATTCCAGCATTAGAGGAACCTTTTACAAGGGTCTTAATTGATTGCTTGGGACTGCTTCCTAAAACGAAAAGTGGGAATCAATATATTTGGACGATAATGCATGTATCTACTGGGTTTCCAGAGGCCATTCCAGTACGTAATATTAGAGCTGAAAAGATTGTGGAGGAGTTACTTATATGTTTTTTACAAGATATGAACTACCCACAGAAATACAATCGGATCAAAGATCAAATTTTGCCCCGGGGATATTCAAGGAGGTTATGGATAGCTGAGGTGTGAAACAATTTGAATCAACTGTGTACCATCGATAATCGCAGGGAAAGTTAGAATGGTGGCATCAGATGTGAAAGACAATATTGAGATATTATTTTCAAGATTATCCAGAGGATTGGGATAAAGGAATTCCATTCGTACTGTTTGCAATTAGGGATGCACCTAATGAGTCAACCAAATTCAGTCCTTTTGAACTAATTTTATGAGGTGATAGAACCAAATAAATTGACTAAGGAGAAATTGGTGAGTGAGCAGTCTGAAACTACATTATTGGATTGCATGTCAAATTTTAGGGAACCATGAAATAGAGCAGGTGAATTGGCAAGGCAACATTTAAAAGTTGCACGGCATGTGATAAAACAAGAAGTGGACAAGAAAGCAAAAGTCCGTAGCTTTGCCGGTGGAGATAAAGTTTTAGTATTGTTACCAATGGTGGATGAACCTTTAAAAGCAAGGTATTGTAGACCTTATCAGATCAAAAGGAAATCGAGTGAGGTAAATTGTTTGTTAAGTACGCCAGATAGAAAGAAAACTCACCGAGTGTGGGCAGCACAGTGGGTAGCACTGATGCTTCACATCTCGGATCGCAGGTTCGATTCTTGGCTTGGATCACTCTGTGTGGAGTCTGCAAGTTCTCCCTGTGACCGCGTGGGTTACCTCCGGGTGCTCTGGCTTCCTCCCACAAGTCCCGAAAGACATGCTTGTTAGGTGAATTGAACATTCTGAATTCTCCCTCTGTGTACCTGACAAGCGCTGGAATGTGGCGACTAGGAGCTTTTCACAATAACTTAATTGCAGTGCAAATGTAAGCATACATGTGACAAGAAAGATTATATTATCTGAATATGCTTAAATGGTATTTTGGAAGGGAAGGAGAACAATAGGAAGAGGTTTTAGTGATTCTAACTCAAAGTGAATAACCGAATCCAGATGATTCTGAATTTGACATTCCTCAAATTAAATTGGATAACGATGATGTTCTTAAAATTTGGATAAATTATTGAGTTATCTTCCAGAGGAAAAACGAACTGACCTGAAAGCGTTCTTAATATCACATGGGCAAGTTTGTGTAAATAAGTTGGGAAGTACTAAAATGGTTATATATGATGTAGATGTGGGAAATGCTGTTTCAATTAAACAACATCCATATAAAATTAATCCTCTAAAATTGGCACAGGTTCAATAAGAAATTTAAAGTATGTTTGAAAATGCCATAATTGAAGTGGGTTGCAGTGAATGGAGCTCACCAATAGTGATGGTGCCAAAACCGGGTGGTACCCAACGATTTTGTGTGGACAATAGAAAGGTTAATGCAGTTACTAGAACAGACTCTTATCCTATCCCACGGATAGAGGACTGCATTGAGAAAGTGGGACAATCAGCTTTTATCTCCAAACTGGATTTACTCAAAGGTTACTGGCAGATACCTTTATCCGAAAGGGCGAAGGATAATTCAGCTTTTCTGACTCGAATTGGTATTTACCAATTCAAAGTTATGCCATTTGGCATGAAAAACGCCCCAGCCACATTTCAATGGTTAACTAACAAAATATTTTCAGGTCTACTCAATTGTGCTGTATACATGAACGATACGGCGATTTTTATTCCGACATGGAAAGAACATTTGAAGCATCTGATGGAGCTATGATGGACTTCAGGAGGCGGATTTGATGGTAAACCTAGCCAAATGTGAGTTTCAAAAAGCGCAGTAACATTCCTTGGCCATACAATTGGACATGGACAAATGGTTCCACAGAATGTGAAAACAAAAGATATTGGGGATTTTCCAATACCCTTGACACAACGCGAAATAATGAAATTTCTTGTCTTGTGTGTTTCTCACCGTAACTTTGTGCCGAATGGTTGTTCCACTGACGGACTTGCTGAAGAAGCATAGCATATTTCTGTGGATGGCGGAGTGTCAACAGGCATTTGACGGCCTGAAGGCTGTGGTAACCATTGCCCCTGTGTTGGCCACCCCAGGTTACACAAAACCATTCAAGGTGGCTGATGTAACTGATTTGAGCGTATGTGCTGTGCTCTTGCAAAAAGACAACAAAGGAATAGAGTGGCCTACTGAGTATTTTTCCAAAAAATTATAGATCACCAGAGGAAGTATTCAGCAAGACTTTGAGCTTAGTGCTGGCTTTGCAACATTTTAACATTTATGTTACCATCATCGTTGGGCCCCCAGGTGGAGTTATTCAATGGGCCACAAGGGGCTAGCACGGGTGCATTGTTAAACGCCCGAGCAGGCGGCCACCGATTCGCCGGTTCGATCATTGACGGGATGCCATGGCTGCACTTAATGATTCTCCCCTATACACAACATCGCAGGCATGATGGTCACCAGGAGAGCAGCACAGCAATTTCGTGATTCTTAATTGGAGACCCTTCTGGACGCCATGGAGGAGAGGAGGCTGGTGCTGTACACCGGGCCAAGATGGAGGACGGCAGGCGCCATTGTTTAGTGTGTCTGGGTGGAGGTGGCAGACACCGTCAGCACCATCGGGGCGGTGGCCCAGACTGCAGACCAGAGCAGTAAGAAACTGCACGACCTCCTGAGGTCAGCCAGGGTGAGAGCACAGCACTCTGCCCCTGGAACCAACCACCTTACCCCACACACACATGTGCCATGCCCCCCCCCCCCCCCCAGGCGGCGGTCGGACCCCCACCCTGACCCACATGGATGCACCCACCCATGCCAGCCACAATGGCCGTGTGCCCTGTGCATCAGTGCCATCAGAGACCTAACCCCCTGGGTTGCATGCGTCGGACCGTCTAACATTGCTTCTGTTTGTGTTTGCCCCTCCCCCAACCCCGGAGAAGTCCACGAAAACCCACCGGGAGAGGGAGAAGGCCGGAGGGGGTCCACCAGAACTGCTTTCCCTCACTCTGCCCCAGCAGAGGGCACTGGGCACTGTTGGTGGACCGGAGGATAGGGAGATTGCTGATGCAGAGGCCGGAAGTGCGCCACCAAGTGAGACCCCCCTTCCTGGTTGCGGCTCCTCATGACACGTGTGCCCACCTCAAACTCCTTCACCCACGCCCCAACCCCCTTCACTCGACACTACCCACCATCTCAGAGACAATAACTTTGGTTGGGCAAATTAGTGGCGAGACTTCTAGGACACTCACTGGTGCGCACCCGACACAGCTGCTCTGGTACAGCAGGTGGAGGTAGGAGCAGCCGAGGGGCCGGATGGTCAGAGGGCAGTCCAGCCGCAGCAACCAGCTGCCATGCAGATGGGTCCCGGGTTCCTGGAATTTCCAAACCCACCCGATGCAGTCAGAGACCCAGGGATTAGAGGAGGAATGACGGCCACCTTCCAGAACCATGGAGAAGCCTCGGGGCCATCAGGCACTCTGCGGGAGGAGGAGGTGCTGCGTCGATGACTATTCATCTGCGTGTTTGTCATGAGAATGTCACTTTAAGAAATGTTTGTCTGCTCATGTTACTGCAGTGATGTCAGAATTTGGGTGGAGCTGTGCTCTGGTTCTGCTTTTTAGTTTCACTTTGAAAAAAGCTTGTGTGTGTTTTTTTGCTTGTGTGTGTTTTTTTTGCAGTCAGCCAGAGAAGGTGTAATGTTGTTCCCTCTGCCATGTAAATACTATCTCTTGATCATTTGGTGAATTTAGAGTGATACCTGTTCTCAGGAGTGAATTTAAACCTGATGTGCTTCTGTTAAAAGGTCTTTTTTTAATGTCTCATGGATGTTAAAAGGAAAGTAAGGATTACTTAGTGTTGTATTCTTTGGGGATTGCTAAGAAATTCACTGTATGTTTTTAAAAAGTGAGCTTGAGTCCATAGGATAAACATTGCTTTGCTTTAAAAAATACTTTTAGATTTCTGCTGTACCCCACCTGTAGAGTGTGCCATGTGCTCCCCATACCATAATCTATTCGTGGATCAGGTAAACTCCATGATACATTTTGGGGTTCTCTAAACCTTGGCCCATAATACTTAGCCAGCAGAGTAAGTTCTTCCTTAGTGCGGCCCAGTGACAATAACAACTGCCATCAGACAGAATGTGAGGCAGATCATTTTGTGCAAAAGAAAAATAATACGGATGAGTTTTTTGAATTGGAAGGGCCCGTTCCGATCTACTTTCACTCTGTGTGAGTCACTCAATTTCCAAGTCGCCTCAAATGATGCAATAGTGACCTTTAAATCAACCTCCAAACTGAGACTAAATATCGCGTTCAGTGTCTGTGAAATAATTTGAAGCATCGAAAATGGAGATACTTCCCCACAAATAGACACCAAACAATTTCGCAGTCGATGCACGGACAAAACCAGTCCCACCCTTCCCTGGAGTGAACGTTTAATTCACATAGAATTTGACAAAGAGACATCCGGACTGGAGACGTTCTCTCCTCTCTTTCTCCGCAGACCCTGTCAGATCTGCTGAGATTGTCAAGTATTTTCTGCTTTTGTTGCAGATTCCAGCACCCGCAGTAATTTGCTTTTATCGTACAGAATAGACACCCTTCCAATATGGTTACAGTTCTTCCGTGTGCAAACTTAATCCAAGGAAAATGTCAGGGGCACAATAGCCCCGAGTGTTGGAAAACATCACCTGTGAGCCTCTCTGATCTGACAGCGAATACGCGTCAGCGAGGTTTGAGTTTGAAATCTCTTGGGACTGTCTTCTGATGGTTAAATACTCCCCGTACAGCGGGCTGCTGTACGCTGATTCGAAACGTTCTACCCAGTGACTCCTGAGAAAATCTTTGTTTTCCTGATGTCACTTTATTCCATTTGGAGTGTTCTGTTACTGATCCCAATCCAGATAGTCGACTCCTTCGTTGATGAGACATGTGAACTTCGGGAAATGTTCAACACTGGAATGATTCAGGATGGAGACGTCATCCTGGGCGGTTTATTCGCGATACATTTAAGAACAGCGCCGGATTATTATTTATTCCGATCCAAACCTCAACCAATGCGCTGTGTGGAGTGAGTAACAGTCATTTTTGATCATTTCATTTGGCAATGCTCTGGTCGGGGGTGGAATCTATCCTAAAGAGAATTTAATGTTTCTATCACATTTTATTAACTTTGGGTAGTTATTGTCATGTCATGCTTTCTCCCTCTTTTCTTCCCTTCTCCCGCCTTCCTTTGATCCATTCAGTTATTGAACCCTTTCATGTTGGGAAATTCGGTGAGACAAGGAAACTCGGAAATAAAAACAGGCAATGCTCTGTAGACTCAGCAGGTCGGGCGGCATCTATGGAGAGTGACTGAGTTAACGGTTCAGATCTAACAATCCTTCTGAAGAATTCATTTTTGCTCTCCTTTAGGACAGGAAACGCCAGGGGAGGTTTGATAGAGGTGCCTAATATTATGAGTTTTTTTGATTACGTTAACTGACAGATATTTAAAAAAACGAAGAAATACCTGGATCAGGTCTGGCAGCATCTGTGGAGAAAGTAACAGAGTTAATGTTTTGAGTCGAAAATGACTTCTTCAGAATTAATCGCCATCCCTGATGTGGGGACATAGAAGACCCTCGCATCTCTTATACTCGTGCAGAAAACACAGAAAGCGAACAAACAGGTGCAGCAGATAATCAGGAAAGGTAATAGAACGTTGGCCCTTATTTCCAGGGGGTTGGAGTGTAAGAATCGGGAATCTTGCTGCAGCTGTACAAGGTACTGGTGAGGTCACATCTGGGCACAGTGAGTAATTTGGTCCCCTTATTTAAGTCAACATGTTATTCCATTGCAGGCAGTTCAGAGAGGTTTCACTCGGATGATTCCAGGTATGGAGGGATCGTCTTATGAGCAAAGGTCAAACAGGTCGGGACTGCACATAGAAATGAAAAGAATGTGAGGTGATCTCATTGTAACATAAAGGTTCTTAAGAGTCTTTACAGAGTAAATGCTGGGAGGATGTTTCCCCTCATGGGAGAGTCTTGGACCAGAGGGCAGAGTCTCAGAATAAAGGGGTGCCAATTTAAGACTGAGATGAGGAGGAATTTATTCTCTTGAAGGTTGAGAGTCTTTGGAATTCCTTGCCACAGAGTCCTTGTAAATATTTAAGGCTTTGATAAACTGATTTTGATCAGTAAGCGATCAAGGGTAACGGGGGAAGGGGACATGAGCAACGTTGGATCAGCCACCAGCCTATTCAATGGGGAGCAGGTTCGAGGGGCCGAGGAGCGTACACCTATCCCTATTTCCTGTGGTCTTCTGGTCTTTTGCCATTTGTACAGTAAGATGTACCAATCGTTTGCTTGAAATGTTTACTTGGGACGAGATAAGAGGTGACAGTTACTTTAACTTGTTTAAAAATGGGGGTAGATCAGTAAACTGAATACACAGCTTCAACATTACTGACAGAATTACCAGAGAGGAGGTGAGAATTATTTTATGATCTAGAATTAATTGCATGAACGGGCGGTAGAAACAAATTTAAATGTAATTTTCTGGAGTGAATTGGATATTCACATGAACAGGAAATATTTACAGGTGGAGTGAGATTATTCCGATTCTCCATTGAAGTGATGTGGAGATGCTGGCATTGGATTGGTGTGAGCACAGTAAGAAGTCTTACAACACTAGGCTAAAGGTTGTTTCGAGTCACTAGCTTTTGGAGCGCAGTTCCTTCATCAGGGGAAAACAAACCTGTTGGACTTTTAATAATAATATTCGCTAATTGCCACAAGTAATGAATGAAGTTACTGTGAAAATCCCCAAGTTGCCACATTCCAGCGCCTGTTCAGGGAGGCCAGTACAGGAATTGAACTCGTGCTGCTGGTATTGTTTTGCATTACAAGCCAGCTGTTTAGCCCACTGTGCTAAACCAGCCCCTTTTCTTCTTTGAAATGACTCTCAACGGCACGATTGTGTGTGCGATAATGGAAAACAGGTCTGGAAATCAGCAGATCAGGCTTGATGCCGTTTAGCTTTAGCACGACAGCACGACACGGATTCAAGGTGTGAAATAGAAAGTTGGAGCAGGGGCCGGGAAGCAATTCTTTCTACAGGGCTGTTCAAAAGCTGGGTTTCCTTAATTATTGCTTAGGGCCCACACAATGGAGTCATTCATCAGTCTGACGGATGGTAAAATTACAATTTTTAGGAATGGATTTCAATCATATTTTGCTTTGATTGCAATCTATTATAGTTCGTTTAGCAGAAGACCTGAAAAGAGTCACAATTTTGGGAATAAATCTAAAATAATTTAGGAAAAAAATACGTTTTACTGCTGGAAATATGAAGATGCAAAGTAATCCAATTCAATTATTGCCCTGGAGTGTCACTAACAATCTGGAGATAAACCGAGCAATAAGAAATATTCTGTAAGAATGAAATGCGTTTCTTGTTCTCTAAAACCTATATTTCCCAACTGTCCCATTCGTACAGAAGATGTCTTATTGTTAGTTAAAGATAAAGGCATGGGAAATATCACAGTGACTTTGCCCTGCCACTTTCCAACAATAAAAACTAATTTGGGTGAAATTACATTCAATTTACGTACATAATTGAGACTTTTCTTTGTAGCTCTTCTCCTAAGCGAACTGTAATAGAGTTATAAAAACAAAGCTAATCCAGAAATGCTGGATGTTCTCAGCAGGTGTGGCAGCAACTGCGGAGAAATAATTCGGGTGATCTTTCCAGACTCGATGAGCATTGGTCAAGATTTTGTTAGAATAAACTCTAACTTGGTGCTGAAGCCAAACAGGCAGTAGGAGCCAATCAAAGATAGGGTGACACATTCTTCTCACAGAAGAGTTCCCCAAGTCAAATGCAGTGCTCAGTAAGAAGTCTTTAGGGGCTGGTTTAGCACAATGGGATAAACAGCTGGCTTGTAATGCAGAACTAATGGCAGCAGGACAGGTTCAATTCCTGTACCGGTCTCCCTGAACAGGCCCCCTGAATGTGGTGATTAGGGGCTTTTCACAGTAACTTCATTGAAGCCTACTTGTGACAATAAGCGATTATTATTATAACAAAACCACATTAAAGTCCAACAGGTTTCTTTGGAGTCACTAGCTTTCGGCACACAGCTCCTTCATAAGCTCACTCACCTGAAATTTAACCTGGCGTTGTAAGACCTCTTAATGTTCCCACCCCAGTCCAACGCTGGCATTTCCACATCATGGCTGCTAAATACAGAGCTCACACTGAGCAAAGAGACTGGCCGTTACAAAAAGAGTATAACTCAGAGATAACCAGCCCCTGTGGATATTTAGCACCCACTGCAGCAAATAGTTTTTGTAAGATTCAGCCGCCAGATTTCCATATCGCCTCATTCATCTACCTTGTCCTGGACGTCAAAACGCCAGCGTCCAACTCACTATGGGACAGAGGTTTCTCCTTCTCTTCTGCCTAAATATCTTACTTTCAATCGTGCCTTTGTGGGCCGTCATTCGGGACCCTGGTTTTGGGGGAAGCAGATCGTTGCTATCTACCCTGTTCTATTTACCTTCATTTAAAAAATCTCTATTGTATTATATTGTAATCTGCACAACAAAACGCATGTCCATTCAAGTATTTCTCAATGTTGCAATGAGCAATAATACAAAAGGAATAACATTGTCTTGAAACAAAAGTAACTCATAATGTGTGTGGCAGGTTTAGCCAAAGTGGACTGCGTTGGGCCCTCACCATGGTGTTCGCCATAGAAGAAATAAACGGGAACCCAGAATTGCTTCCTGACACAACTCTGGGCTACAAGATTTTTGACAGCTGTGACACACCTTCTGAAGGGCTTAAAGGAGCTTTCAAATTACTGAAAGGGAAAGACCGGATCATTTCCAATTCCAAGTGTGCTGGCATTCCATCAGTGTCCATGATTGTGGGAGATGGTGGATCATCGCAATCTATCGCAGTATCGCGAGTGGTGGCCCCTTTCGCCATTGGTATGGTAAGATGTGCCAATGCTTTTGTGACAATTATTTATGCGGGGGTGCCTGCAATTACTTTTACAAAGCCAAATAGTGTAAATGGTAGAAATTTGAAACAAAGACATGAAATGCTGGAAGTACTCAGAAGGTTTGGTAGCATCTGCTGAGAGAGGAAAGGGTTAATGAGACGGCATTGACCTCAAACGGTGACACTCTTCCTCTCTCCCCGGTTGGTACCAGACCTGCTGATGATTTTCAGCATTTATATTCAAATATATTTAACTGTTTTGGAGACAGTGGAGTACCATAACTGGGCACACAGATTAAAGATTAATTGGCAAAAGAACGGGAGATTGCACTGGGCATCCAGGACAAAAACTGGCAAGTCATGCTACAGTTGTCTAGAGCCTTGGTAAAGCTGCACTTGTTATATTGCGCACAAGTCTGCTCGCCACACTACCAGGAGGATGTGAAGGTTTTGGAAAGGATGCACATACGGTTTACCAGGATGTTGCTTGGTCTGGAGGGAGCTAGCTATGTGGAGAGGCTGAATAGACTCGGATTGTTTTCATTAGAACAATGGAGGTTGAGTGGTAACCTGATAGTGGTCTACAAGATTATGAGCGGCATGGATAGAATGGATGTGCAGGCACTCTTTCCCAGAGTGAAGGGTCAGTCACCAGGGGACATAGGTGCAAGGTCTGTGGGGCAAAGAGGAGATGTGTGAGGCAGATTTTTGACACAGAGAGTGGTGAGTGCCTGGACTGCGTTGCCTGGGGAGGTTGTGATTCATTAATGGCGTTCAAAAGCTATCTCGACAAATACAGGAATAGGATGGGTATAGCGGGATACAGCACTAGGAAGTGCTGAGGGGTTTGGCCAAAAATAATAATAATATCATAATCGCTTATTGTCACAAGTCGGCTTCAATTCAGTTACTGTGAAAAGCCCCTAGTCGCCATATTCCGGTGCCTGTTTGGGGAGGCCAGTATGGGAATTGAACCCGCGCTTCAGCCTTATTCTGCATTACAAGCCATCTGTTTAGCCCACTGTGCTAAACCAGACCATGGCATCATGATACCACCCCTGATACCAAGGGTGGTATCATGACTGGTACAGGCTTGGAGGGCAGAAGGACCTGTTCTTTGTTCTAAATTCGTTTTACGAAGAGAGAGGGACGGCACGGTAGCACAGTGGCTAGAACTGTTGCTTCACAGCTCCAGGGTTCCAGGTTCCATTCCCGGCTTGGTTCACTGCCTGTGCAGAGTCTGCACGTTCTCCCCATGTCTGCGTGGGTTTCCTCCAAGTGCTCCGGTTTCCTCCCGCAAGTCCCGAAAGACTTGGTGAATTGGACATTCTAAATTCTCCCTCAGTGTACCTGAACAGGCGCCAAAATGTGGCGACAAGCGGCTTTTCAAAGTAAGGTCATTGCAGTGTTAATGTAAGCATTCTTGCTACAATAAAGATTATTATTATTATGTGACGCACATGGAGACCGTGGCACCGTGGTGTTTTCACGAGGCCAATTATCCAGAGCCTCAGGGTAATGCTCTTGGAATCTAGGTTAGAATCCCCCCACTGCAGATGGTGAAAATAGGATTCAATGAATTGAAAAACTAATGATGACCATTGCCGATTGTCGAAAAAACCCATCTGATTCACGAATGTACTTTCGGGAAGGAAATCTGCCGTCCTTTGTTTTGCCTTCATGCGACTCCAGATCCACAGCAGTGTAGTTGATTCTGAAATGGTGTAGCAGGCTAATCGGGAATGGCCAACAAATGCTGGCCCGATGAATGACTAAAAATGATGCCCTTGAATTGTTTATATCCAAAACGAACCGAAAGGGCGGTGGGATCAGATTAACAGCAAAGGTGAAATGTTTATTGGGTAAATAATTGAAAAGGGGTCATGGCGGGAAAAAGGCTCTGAGTCTAATTAAATATCTGTTTGAAAGTAGCTACACAAGCACGGTGGCCTTGTAGCTTCATGTGTGGTTCCACAGTCCAAACATCTCTGTTAATCCTCTTCCCCCACAGGTCAGCTACTTTGCTTCATGCGCCTGCCTCAGTGATAAGCGTGAATTCCCAACTTTTTTCAGAACAATTCCCAGTGATACCATTCAGATGAGAGCTTTAATCCGGATTATCCACTATTTCAAATGGTCTTGGATCGGAGCTGTGGCTGAAGATAACGATTACGGCCGATTCGGGATGAGGGCTTTAATTGAAGAGGCTGCAAAGTTTGAAATTTGCATCGCCTACATCGAATTTCTTTCACCCGGTCGGACCAGGGAAAGGATGCAGCAGGTTGCGAACACCATCCGAAAGTCCTCGGCAAAGGTGCTGATAATATTCTGTGGAGAGAGTGACACCTTGTCCTTAGTAAATGAACTGAGAATGCAGAACATTACCGACATCCAGCTGATAGCGAGTGAAGCATGGGTCACATCATTCCAACTGTGGACAGCGGAAACCTGGGATATTTTAACGGGAACAATGGGGTTTGGAATAAGGAGAGCGAAAATTGCAGGATTGAGAGAGTTTCTCGTCAAACTCCATCCTTCCACAGCAACAGACAACCCGTTTGTGGAAGAGCTCTGGCGGGAAATCTTTGGCTGCAGTGTACACATCTCAAATCAGACTCTGGGAGGACACATAACAGCTTCCTCTTATAGACCATGCACAGGTTTAGAGAACTTGGGGACAATCGAGAGCACATTTACTGATGTATCCCAGTTAAGGATTTCCTACAATGTGTACAAAGCGGTGTACGCAGCAGCTCATGCACTTCATAATTTACAAACTTGTGAACATGGGAAAAGCCCATTTTCCAATAAAACCTGTGGTAGAAAGTCAAACCCTCTATCCTGGCAGGTGAGGCATTTTCGCAAACTCTTCCTCATTCTGTAAAGCTCAATGGTTTCTTATTTCGCCAGAAACAACATGAATAACAAACAACTGTTCTAATGTCCAATTATTGGTAAATTTATTTAATGCTGCGTTAATCTTTTTGCAGACATTGTGAAACATACTCATGAGTGCAGTAGATAATAATTGTTTTCCCGTTCCTAAAGCTTTTACAGTACCTGAGGGAGGTACGTTTCACAAACCAGTTTGGGGAGGAAGTAAGTTTTGATGAAGCCGGAGATCCTATCGCTTCCTATGACTTGGTAAACTGGCAGAAGCTTCCTGATTTGTCAGTTGATTTTGTGAAAGTTGGTTATTATGATGCAGCGATGCCGGAAGGAGAAGAACTCAAGTTGGATGATAGTAGAATCATTTGGCACAGAACAGCGATGGAAAATAAAGTAAGCCCATTTTAAATCAACCAAAGACGTGAAAGGATGCGCCTGCTCATTGGTTGCAGCCACCACAGAATGGCGCGTTTGTTTGACTGGTTATTATTGACGAGACTAAACAAGATTCTTTCGGGAATCGACCGGAGTGATTCTCTTGTTCAGTCACACCTTCTGGACCAGTTTTAAATGTATGTGGTCAATATGAGGATCCATGTTCTTCTTAATACATTTAAATTTCACACACTGTGGTCTTCAGGGCATGATTACAATTTTCTCTGATGATACGTAGATTGGAAACGTTGCCAACCGTGATGAGGATAGTTCTGAACTTCAAATGGACTTAGACATGTTGGTGAATTGGGACGACAAGTGACGGGTATAATTCGATGTAAAGAAGCGTGAGGTGATTCATTTTAGCAGGAAGAATATGGAGAAGAGCATAAAATAAAGAGAGCGATTCTAAAGGAGGTGCAGGAAGTGAGGTCGATGTACATGTGCACAAGTCACTGAAGGTGGCAGGGGAGGTTTAGAGTCCCGTTAATTAATTCTATCTTGGGTTTTATTAACAGCGGCGCCGAGTAAAAGAGTAAGCAGGTCATGTTGAACTTGTTTATGGCACGAGTTAGGCCTCATCTGGAACAGTCGTTCCAGTTTGTGGACCATACTTGAGGAAGGACATGAAGGCATTGGAGAAAGTACAGAGGAGATTCAGAAGAATGATTCCTGGGATAAAGAACTGTAGCTATGACGATAGGTATGAGAGGTTAGGTCCGTTTTCCTTTCAGACAAAAATGTTGAGAGAAGACTTGCAATTGACATCAAATGTCTTGAAACATATGGACAGGCTAAATAGTGAAACACTGTTCCCATTCACAAAAGCATCAAGAACAAGGGAGCATGTGCAAAGTAACAAGCAAAATGAGTAGACGTGATGCGAGGATTTTTTTCTTCAACCAGAATGGGGTTTGAGTCTGGAACAAACGTCCTGAGAGGGTGGTGCAGGTATTCAAGGGGGAATTGGATTTCTATCTGAAAAGAATGTGCAAGGTTAAGGAGATAAGGGAGGGAGTGAGATTGGATAGAAAACTATTTTATAGAGGCAGCTCAGACGCAATGGGCCAAATAAAAATTGCATGAAATGGATTTATGAGTTCCTGACGTATTTCAGCATCAGAACCAGAGGACATGACCTTCGTTTGAAATGATTTATTGGTGTCAAATTCAAAACCAAGCAGACAAAACATATCGATGAGCGTCATTCCAATCTATGATATTGCCGATATAATTGAAACTGTTGCCGTTGATGAACATAGGAGGGGCAGCACGGTAGCATGGTGGTTAGCATAAATGCTTCACAGCTCCAGGGTCCCAGGTTCGATTCCCGGCTGGGTCACTGTCTGTGCGGAGTCTGCACGTCCTCCCCGTGTGTGCGTGGGTTTCCTCCGGGTGCTCCGGTTTCCTCCCACAGTCCAAAGATGTGCGGGTTAGGTGGATTGGCCATGCTAAATTGCCCGTAGTGTCCTAAAAAGTATGGTTAGGGGGGGGGGGGTGTTGTTGGGTTACGGGTATAGGGTGGATACGTGGGTTTGAGTAGGGTGATCATGGCTCGGCACAACATTGAGGGCCGAAGGGCCTGTTCTGTGCTGTACTGTTCTATGTTCTATACACTTTAGAGTGAATCATTTCAGATAGTAACATTTTTTTGAATTAAGAATGTGAATTAATTTGCGACCTGCTGTGTTCTGAGAATGCATGCTTCGGCAGAAGTGGTGAGTTTGAACACATAGTTCTCATTAGACACGTAGACTCGGTAGGCCCAAAGGCCTAATTCTGCTTCTTTATCTGTGGTCTTGTGACATTTACTCAGCAGTGTTGTTTCCACATACCATGTCTGTTGAAGAGTATAATTGACAGAGTTTGATTGACATGATTAATCCACAAATCCCTTGTTGTTTTATCATGTGACAATAGAATGGTAGAATGAGAACTCGGTGTATCTTTTCCCTTTTCTGCTTCTAATAATTCCAACATTCGAACTTAATATTCAAATTTTGATGTCCCTTTATTAATGTCTATTCTATCCTGATTTTATCATTTAATATTACGGTTTTTATTGAGGTTTCTTTCTTTTGATGAATATTGCAGGGCTGGTTCAACACAAGGCTAAAGAGCTGGCTTTTAAAGCAGGCCAGCAGCACGGTTCAATTCCCGTACCAGCCTCCACGAACAGGAGCCGGAATGTGGCGACTAGGGGCTTTTCACAATAACTTCATTTGAAGCCTACTTGTGACAATAAGCGATTTTCATATTCAAATAAACATTATTATAAACATTATGTAAATCATAAGATTCGAACAATGCAGAAGGACGTGATTCCTCCCATTGCGTCTGCACCAACCCTCCGAGGGATGAACTTACCTCGGCCCATTCCCCTACCCTGTCCTCATAACAGCACTAAACCTTTTGGACACTAAGGGACAATTTAGCACGGCCAATCCACCTTACCTGTACAACTTTGGAATGTGGGAGGAAACCAGAGCACCCGGAGGAAACCCAAGCAGACACGGGGAGAACGTGCAAACTCCACACAGACAGTGACCCAAGGTTGCAATCGAACCTGGGCCCCTGATGCTGTGAGCAACAGTGCTAACTACTGTGCTACTGTGTTGTTTCAAAACATGCCATTTAATTTGCTCCAAAAAGAGGGAACCATATTGCAGCCTCTGTGGCATCAGAGTATTAACCCAGTGGCGGTAAGTTCCAGTCCTTCTGCAAGGCAAGTTCTAAAGTTGAATTCAATCCATGGCCTGGAATCAGGATGAAAGTTGCCTGATTGGTTTGTTATGTTCTTCCAAAGGAAGAGCACTTGGTGACGGTGGAACAATAATGAATAGTATATCCAAGGTAAACCCTAATATTTAAATTTAAGCATACCAGTAAGTAGAGACAGATGAGATGAGTGAAAATTATTGAAATACAAAAGAAAAAGATCAATACTTATTCAGATAACAATCTGATTATCCAGGGGCTGGTTTAGCTCGCTGGGCTAAATCGCTGGCTTTTAAAGCAGACCAAGCAGGCCAGCAGCGCGGTTCGATTCCCGTACCAGCCTCCCCGGACAGGCGCCGGAATGTGGCGACTAGGGGCTTTTCACAGTAACTTCATTGAAGCCTACTCGTGACAATAAGCGATTTTCATTTCATTTCATCAGAAACATTTCGGTTAATTGAAAACGTGAAATAAAAGAAGCCATATGATGGGGGTCATTCAAAATTACCCCTCAATTCCGCAATGGACAAATTAATGTGCTGGACTATTGAGTTGCAATGACCTGTCCTTAATGCCCCGCTTTCCTATGTTCGGATAACTAAGATTATGTTAATCAACACTGAAAATTTGGCAAAGATGCCATTCATCTGGTTTGGAAAATTTAACGTCATAGTTCAATAGCAATTGTCACACTCCAGGCGCCATCTTTTTAACCCTGTTGATTTGATGCAATCATTTACTGTTGGTTCCTGGCATCATGGTATGACAGCAATACATAGTGCAGAAGAGGCCCTTCGGCCCATCGAGTATGCACCGACACGTGAGAAAAACCTGACCTACCTACCTTTTCACAGTAACTTTATTGAAGCCTGCTCGTGACAATAAGTGATTTTCATTTCATTTCATTTCTAATCCCATTTGCCAGCACTTAGCCCATAGCCTTGAATGCTATGACATATTGTCTCTCTCTGGTATGTGGTTTCTTAAAATCATAGAATCATATAATTTTTATTGCAAAAGGAGGCCATTCGGCCCATCGTCTCTGCAATGGCCCTTGGAACGAGCACCCCACTTAGACCACAGGGGTTTTAGTTCAGAAGGGAAGCATGGTCCATGCAGGATTGGAGTGCCGAAGGGTCTGTTCCTGTGCTGTAATTTTCTGTGTTCTTTGAATGGCTTAATATGCCATTTCAGATGATAGTTAAGAGTCAAATCATATTACTTGGCGCCTCCATAAAAACCAACCTGAAACCGATATCAAGTTTCCTTCCCTTTAACCAGAGCTTTTAAAGAAATCAAGGATAATTCCGTAATCATCATTACTGAGATATATTAATTTTATTTAAATTTCACCAGATGCCATGGCGGGATTTGAACTCATGATATTTGAGAATTAGCCTCGGCCTCTGGATTGGTAGCCCAGCTACCATTACGTCAACGCCTTCCCTACACGATTCCCTCAATAGGGCAGCACGGTTGCATAGTGGTTAGCACAGTTGCTTCACAGGTCCAGTGTCTCAGGCTCGATTCCCGACTTGGGTCACTGTCTGTGCGGAGTCTGCATGTTCTCCCCATGTCTGCGTGGGTTTCCTCCGGGTGCTCCGGTTTCCTCCCACAGTCTAAAGATGTGCAGGTTAGGTGAATTGCCCATCCTAAATTGCCCTTAGTGTCTAAATAGTTTGGTGGGGTTACTGGATTGTCAGGATGGGTTGGAGGTGTGGGCTTGGGTGGGTGCCCTTTCAAGAGCCAATGCCGATCCAATGGGCCCAATAGCCACCTTCTGCACTGCAAATTCTATGTATGCAGTAGCAAAGTCAATTTGTGTTTTCTTTACATTTTGAATTGCAACCAAGTTTGAGCAGTAGCAAGTACAGATGGAATGCTCTCAGATGGCAAAGTACATTTCGTAATCAATTCAAAAAGATATAATTTGACAGGAGATTAATATTTGGTAAGACTTTAACTCTTTGCAAATGGATGAGTTTTGAGGATGTTAAGTATGGTCCCTGTCTCCACAGGTCCCTGTGTCAGCATGCAGTGATAATTGTGGTGCCGGAACAAGAAGAGCTGCCCGCAAGGGGCAGCCTGTTTGCTGCTTTGATTGTTTACCATGTGCTGATGGGGAGATCAGTAACCAGACAGGTATGAGAACCTTCCTTAATATTCCAGCAGGAAACAGGAACCTGGGAATATAAAGTACTGTGGCATGTTTTGGATTTGCCATCATAGCAGGTCTCGTTTGTGGTGATATGCATCACTGTATATACACAAGGGGTTAATGTAAATACAGTGCAAGTAAGTAACCACTAGAGGGAGCACCAGATATGTCATGACACACAGACATACAGCCAATGGGTCATTAGAACAGGACACAGCCAATGAGGAATCAGGACACCCAGAGGTGGCATTACCACAAGGACAGGGCACACATGCTCTTTCTCGTTCCACAGACTGACATCTAGAGAGCACATCAGGGTTGATCAGAAGCATCACACCCAGCACGCAGCTTAGAGCAGACTGGTTTAGTTAGACTGAGTTAATACAGTTAGATTAGCAGGAGAGTTTAACTCATTTCAGAACTGTGTTAATAGTTCAATAAACATATTGAACTCATTCAAAGTCTGGACCTTCCTGTGTCAAAGCACACATCAAGGAACAGTAAAGGAAAAGCGTTTTGCGCATGCGCAATCCATTCCTACACTTAACGACACGAGCGGCATGACGTCAGAGGCCCCGGAACACACCCACTTCAAGGGGAAATGACCGTAAATAGTGACGAAAGGTTTTAAAGCCAGAAAACACAATTCTTTCATCATGAAAGACAGCACAATGCCTGAACTTCGACCAGTAGATGAAAATAACCTCCACAGAACACTGAAACAAGCAGTTAGCACTGCCCAAAGAGATGATTTGGTCCTTGAAGACTACAACTCAGAAGATAATTTCATCATTGGGCGTAGCGAGCACCATAACAAATCCGAACCGCAACAAGATAATTTGTACATTGAAGCATCCTACACAATCATGGATGAGTTTGTCGGATTTGAGGATCCTCAGCCCAGCATAGACGACATCCCGACCCATGAGTACAGGATTCTGCTGCGGCCTGATGCCAAGAGACTGAGGGTGGTACAAGCCCACAGAGAGCGGCCTGACGCCACACCAGTGGTCAACACACCACGAAGAGTCCCCGACTCCACACAGAAAGCGATGAAAGACTCCACAGTGAGACCACTACACAACTCCGTTGAGAGCGCACAGATCGACTCCACAGCGAGACCACTGCATGACTCCACACAGGGAACGATGCCAGACTCCACAGAGAGAGTGATACAAGCCTCCTCAGTGAGCTCATTGACAGACTCCACAATGGGAGCAGCTCAAGACTCCGAAGCGCAGTCCATGCATGAACAAGACCATGAAGGTCTCTCCACCTTATTTGAGCAACCAGCTGCAGACGATACAAAACTGCCACGCTCGCATGAACAACAGGAAGACTGTGACAGTCTACCCAGATTACTTGAGCCACCAGAATAAGACTCTGACAGTCTACCCAGCTCATCTAACCAACAAAAAGACACTGAAGGTCTACCCACTGTATATGAGACAAGTGACGCAGGCATCACAATTCCCATACAAGGTGTGCAACATCACGGCGGGACTGATGGCTCTCAGCTCCTCTGTACAAAGGGACTTGACAATCAAAATGAGATTCTAAGTGCATCCTGGGAGGCTACGTCAATTCAAACCTCATCCACTGGAGACTCTCCACAAGAACGTGACATCTTGAAGATTTTGACTCCAGACGGGAATCATCAAGAAGCCAAAGATGATTCAGCTGAACCAGAAATGACTCCAGACGGGGAGCATCAACAAACCAAAGATGATTCAAGTAAACCGGACATGACTGCAGATGGGGAGCACCGAGGAATCAAAAACGAAACGCTCAATGAAACAGCAGATGCCACAAAGGACAGGGACACAAGGAACTTTGTGAAGGACTCGAATTCTCCACTCGGAATGGTAATTGAGCGCAACAAAGTCAACAACAAAACCTACGAAAACAACACCACTGACAACAACAAGAAGCATACCAAAGTCAACAAAACCAATAACACTGGAACAACGACTGGTACAACATGGTACAACTCTGCCAATGCAGGACACTGTGACAGCACAGCTCAAGACAGCGGCAAGTGTGCAGACATACCATGGCATGATAATGCATCTTACAAATTCACATTTGCTACACTACAAACAAGCAGACCAGATTTCAAGGCAGCTGACATACGGCATAAATACCGCAAACACAGGCACTAGTCCAGGTCAGACAGGAAAGATGACATCAAGAATCGCTACCACAAGCATCGAAAAAAAGAGTCCAAATCAGACAATGAAGTGATGTGACCATTTGAACACTTCCTGATGACTTCTTGGTTCCTTAAGCACAGGCACACTGATGGCGTTCACAAGGAAATGACAGTATCAACATCGACACTTTAATAACAAAACAAGAAAGCCACTTGACCATATAAATTCATGAACTTTGGACTCAGAAATATTATTTGGTATTGTATCATCATCACTGTCATCATGACTTGTACATGTCATCAATCATCTACCTATTTTGTTCAATTTTTTTTAACCAAGTACAGAAAATATGAAACACGAAAAAAGGGGATGTGGTGATATGCATCACTGTATTTACACAAGGGGTTAATGTAAATACACTACGACTAAGTAACCACTAGAGGGAGCAACAGAGACGTCATGGCAGACAGACATACAGCCAATGGGTCATTAGAACAGGACACAGCCAATGTGTAACAGAGGTGGCATTACCACAAGTGGGCACTTCACAACTGATATAAAAGGATAGGGCACACATGCTCTTTCTCTTTCCACAGACATCTAGAGAGTAGCTGATCAAAAGCATCACACCCAGCACGTGACTGAGAGCAGACTGGTTTTGTTAGACTGAGTTAATACAGTTGGATTGCAGGAGAGTCGAACTCATTTAAGAACTGTGTTAATAGTTCAATAAACATATTGAACTAATTACAAAGACTGGACTTTCCTATGTCAAAGCATACATCAAGGAAGCAGTTGGTGCTAGACGAAGACGCATAACACAACATCGTTCATTTCGAAAAAGTGCATTTGAATTACTATTTGAAATGTTGTGTGTTCACAGATTCTATAGAATGTATCAAGTGTCCAACAAATGACTGGTCCAACGTTCAAAAAAATCAATGCATTCCAAAAGAAATTGAGTTCCTCTCCTTCCACGACACCATGGGAATAACACTGGCGGCGATTTCACTGTTTGGAGCTTGTATCACAGGAGTTGTCGCAGCTGTTTTCTTATATTTCCTAAACACTCCCATTGTAAGGGCCAACAATTCAGAGCTAAGTTTCCTTCTGTTAATCTCATTAATACTCTGCTTTCTGTGCTCCATTGCATTCATTGGACAACCAACGCCATGGTCATGTATGGTGCGCCACACTGTGTTTGGGGTGAGCTTTGTTCTGTGCATTTCCTGTATTCTCAGTAAAACTCTGGTCGTCCTGATGGCATTTAAAGCAACGCTCCCGGCCAGTAATGTGATGAAATGGTTTGGACCCAAACAACAAAGATCAATCGTCTTTCTCTGCACATTGATTCAAATTAT
Source organism: Scyliorhinus canicula (assembly GCF_902713615.1). Lineage (NCBI taxonomy): Eukaryota > Metazoa > Chordata > Chondrichthyes > Carcharhiniformes > Scyliorhinidae > Scyliorhinus > Scyliorhinus canicula. Next base: position 159,156,067 of record NC_052158.1, on the reverse strand, counting down.
AATATGTGCGATCTGGTTGGTGACATCTCCCCCATTCCCATCTAAAAACACCAAGTATCAAAGGGCAAAGATTATCCTTGAGTGCGATGTGGGGTCCGCAGTTGCTTTCTGGTGCGTGTTAGCTTACATCGGCCTCTTAGCTTGCATGTGTTTGATTTTAGCTTTCCTGGGCCGGGCCTTACCCGACAAGTTCAATGAAGCGAAATTTATTACCTTTAGCATGCTGATCTTTTTTGCCGTTTGGTTTACTTTTATTCCAACGTACGTGAGCAATCCTGGAAAATACACAGTGGCCGTGGAAATATTCGCAATTTTAGCATCGAGCTTTGGGTTGCTGACATGTATATTTTCTCCAAAATGTTACATTATCTTGTTCAGATCAGAAGAGAACACCAAGAAACACCTAATGGGTAAAAATGCGCAACCCTAACAAATTAAACTCTCGGACTGCATGATGACGTAGAGCTGGAGAGAATGAAGGATTTGCGCCCTTAACACAAACAGCTTTGACTTTTAAGTTCCCTGGCAATGTGTTCTGATAATTGTTCGGATTAACGGTGCGTTTTGCAGATAGATAAATGTACGAAATGTTCTTCATTTTCTAAAAATTAGAAATATTAGTGTACGATTGAGTGTTCGTCTGTTGCTGAGTGTTCGTCTGTTGCTAAGGCTTAGACATGTATCTTGACAACTGTTAATAAATGCAACTATAAAAGCGTAAGTGGATTAACAATTAACAAAGTTGTTTGAATTTATTTTTACGGGACCTATGATTGCTTGGCCATACCAGCATTTGTTGCTCACCCCTAATTGCCCTTGAGAAGGTGGTGGTGAGCTGCCTGCTTGAACCGCTGCAGAACATGTGGTGTCAGTACATTCACTGTGCTGTTAGGGAGAAAGTTCCAGTGTTTTGACCCAAATTGCAGTGAATATAACGGTGACAGACATACAAGTCAGAATGGTGAGTGAGTTGGAGGGGAACATCCAGGTGGTGGGGTTCCCAGGTATCTATTGTTCTTGTCCTTCTAGATGGCAGTGATTGTGTGTCTGGAGGTTTTGGGTAAGGAGCTTTGGTGAGTTCCTGCATTGCATCTTGTAGATGGTACACACTGCTGCTGCTAGGTCGCTATACACCACAAATATAACAGAACATTACAGTGCAGTACAGGCCCTTCAGCCCTCGATGTTGCGCCAACCTGTGAAACCACTCTAAAGCCCATCTACACATAAGGAAGAAATTCCTGAAGGTCATCACCCACATTGCTGACTTCCAATTGTTCAAACAGGCTTCTCTCTCGTACACATCGCTTGTTACATTTTTGAGCAGCTGTTAAGAATGTTAGCCTTCCCTTGCGATTTGCCAATCAGTTGGTTGTTTTAGTTAAAGGTGTTTCTCTGATATAGACATTCCAGATTAACGGGTAAACTTTCCTCTAACCAATGTGCTTCCAGATGCACAATGGTCCATTTTCAGTGCGTGGATTTTTAAATAAGTAATGGTGAACAGGGAATCAGAGGATACGTAGCAACATTAGATGAATGACTATGATGCATTAAAATGGGGCAAATAAAACGGACCAATTATTTTTTCACTTCATTTCACTTCATGTGGAGTTGCCTTAATGATCAAAAACAAAATAATTCAAATAGTTCTTTCATGCTATTGGGGAACTAGGCCTAGAACAAGTGCTAGCTGCTTGCTCCATCTTACCCATAGTCATTCCATTTTAACATTTCATTACTCTTCATTCTTCCAGTTTGGCATCTGCGCTGTTATTGCTTTAGGAACAATTTCGACTTTTTCCTGTGCATTGTGCTACTTCTTGTCAAACTTAATTTAACTTGATTTGCACGCCAGAAATAATCTGCAATACACATTTTGCTCATAGATATTCACATTTGTTATGTCGAAGCTGACACTTCGAATGTGGACGAAATGCTGTAACTTGACACTCACCTGAAACCTGTTTACTCCTTTTTAAAAAAAGTGAAATATCAATTATGTTTACGGGAGGGCGTTTTGATGCTGCATTCTATAATTTTCTTCCAAACTGAGCTGCAAATTTTGCAAATCATACTTCATAGAAACAAAGAAACTAGGAGTACGATTCTGTCTGTGAAAACACAAAAAAGGAATTCAACCGGACCGACCACCCGGCATCGAACCAGGCTCTGGAACCGACAACAGCAAACCCAACCCTGCAAGGTCCTCCTTACTAACATTTGGGGGCTTGTACCAAAGTTTGGAGAGCTGTCTTACAGACTAGTCAAGCAAGCCTGACATAGTCATACTCATGGAATCATACCTTACGGACAATGTCCCAGACATCACTATCACCATTCCTGGGTTTGTCCTGTCTCACTGCCAGGACAGACCTAGCAGAGGTGGCAGCACAGTGATATACAGTGGGGAGGTAGTTGCGCTCGGAGTCCTCAACATTGACTCTAGACCCCATGAAGTTGCATGGCTTCAAGTTAAACCTCCTTCTGATTACCACATACCGGCCATCATCAGCTGGCGAATTAGTACCCCTATAATAATAATCTTTATTATTGTCACAAGTAGGCTTACATTAACACTGCAATGAAGTTACTGTGAAAAGCCCCGAGTCCCCACCCGGTGCCTGTTCGGGAACACTGACGGAGATTTCAGAATGTCCATTTCAGTGAACTGTACGTCTTTCAGGACTTGTGGGAGGAAACCGGAGCACCCGGAGGAAACTGATGCAGAAATGGGGAGACCATGTAGATTCTTCTCAGACAGTGATCCAAGCAGGGAATCGAACACGGGACCCTGGCGCTGTGAAGCAACAGTGTTAACAACGGTTGTACCATGCCGCCACCACCTCCATGTTGAACAGCACTTGGAGGAAGCACTGAGGGTGGCAAGGGCACAGGGTATGCTTTGCGTAGGGGACTTTAATGTCCATCACCAAGAGCGGCTCGATAGTACCACAAGAGAAGGGGCATTCCATTCCTCCCTCTGCTCCTACAGAATGTCACATAGAGGATAGGAGCAGGAGGAGGCCTTTTGGCCCTTTGAGCTTGCCCCGCCATTTATTACGATCATGGCTGATCATCCAACTCAATAGCCCAATCCAATCCTGCTTTCTCCCCATAAACTTTGATCCAATTCTCCCCAAGTGCTATATCCAGCCGCCTCTTGAATATATTTAATGTTTTAGCATCATCTACGTCCTGTGGTAATGAATTCCACAGGCTCACCACTCTTTGGGCTAAGAAAAGTCTCCTTTTCTCTGTCCGAAATGGTTTATCATGAATCTTCAGACTGTGACACCGGTTCTGGACACATCCATCTATGGTAACATCTTCCCTGCATCTACCCTGTCTAGTCCTGTTAGAATTTTATAAGTCTCTATGAGATCCCCCTTCATTCTTCTGAACTCCAGCGAGAACAATCCCAAACTAGTCAATCTCTCCTCATTTGACAGTCCCGCCATCTCTGGAATCAGCCTGGTAAACTTTCGCTGCACTCATTCGAGAATAAGAACATCCTTCCTGAGAAAAGGAGAGCAAAACTGCACACAATATTCTAGGCATGGCATCATCAAGGCCCTGTCTAATTACAGCAAGCGACCCCTGCTTCCGTACTCGAAACCTCTCGCAATGAAGGCATCCTTCCTGTATCTACGCTGTCTAGCCCTGTTAGGACATGGCAGTGCCCAAATAAATCTCACAACTCTGCTACATCTCCTGATATTGATCTTTGTAAAATTTGCAGCAGATGATGAACAGGACAATGGTCACCGCAACTATAAGTTTGGTGGATAAATCATTTAAATTCCAAGTGGATTTAAACCTGAATCTTCCCATTATCGGTTTGATCTTATCCAACCGTTCAATGAATCTGTCAAAACTTACAGTTTAATGGAATAGTGTTTGAAATCATATGTTCAAGTACAGCAACTTCAAATCGTTCCAAGACACAGTTTTGTTGAGGTATATGTGTCAAGTCACCTGTTCTGATGGATTGCATCCAGGTAATGAGCAAAAGTAGTGGAACAACTTACCTGAATATTTCCTCCAGGTACTGGGCAGTGTTGGCGGAGTGGGGAGTGGAAATGTGACACCCTTATTCAAGAGAGGGTGTAAGGTCAGTCCCATCAACGACAGGCCAATTAGTTTAACATTTGTGGCAGATACGATTTTGGAATCTAAAATCACGGATCAAAATCAACCGACATTTGGAGTTGTTTGAATTAGTTAAGCAGAGCTAGCACGGATTTGAAAGCTTTACGCACGGTGAAGTCGAGCCATCCTGAGTGAGTGAGACAGCTGGAGTGAGGTGAAATTTGGTAATTTGGAGCAGTGTGGTAATTCGGTGCAGAATGGGATGAGGTGCTTTTTCCCTATCGTTTTATTTACCTTCTTCTGGCTTTGTAACTGTTAACCTGCAGGGAGTGTTCCAGAGTGCATCCCGGAAAGGGAAGTGATACAAATACCTTTTCAAATTGTGAGGGAAACAACTGAAGTGAAATCACAGTAAAGCTGTGACCTGATTGGTTGGTAGGACATCTGTTAAATTTGACAAAAACACATTGAAAAGAAACTAATTAAATTTCATCAATAACCTAGGTAGAGGATTAACTAAACCTGAGGGCAGAGATTAATATTTACCATTTTATTTTACAGTAAAAATCTAGAGTCAGGGCCATATAGTTAATTTTAACTCAATCGAACAAAAATTCAAGTATGTATTTTAAATTAATTAACTAGTGCTTAAATGTCACTCAGTGGGGTGCAGTGCTCCAACTGTGATGTGTGGCAGATCTGTGATGCTTCCAGCATTCCGATCGAGTACATCTGCCAATGGCAGCTCCTCACAGACCGCATGGTTCATTTGGAGTAGCGGTTGGATGCACTTAGGAGCATGCAGGTGGTGAAAAGTGTCAAAGATAGGAGCTATAGAGACGTGGTCACACCCAAGGTGCAGGCAGACAGATGGGTGACCGCTAGAAAGAGCAGGCAGTCAGGGCAGGAATCCTCTGTGGCTGTCCCCCTCTCTAACAGGTATACCACTTTGGATACTGTTGAGGGGGATAGCCTATCAGGGGAAAACAACAGCAGCCATAACAGTGGCACCACAACTGGCTCTGTTATTCAGCAGGGGACGGCAAAGTGCAGGAGAGCGATAGTTATAGGGGACTCTACAGTAAAGGGAACAGGTAGGCGCTTCTGTGGACGTGAAAGAGATTCCAGGATGGTATGTTGCATCCCTGGTGCTCGGATCAAGGCTGTCCCTGAAGGAACACATGGCATCCTGAAGGGGGAGGGTGAACAGGCAGCGGTCTGAGTACACATAGATACTAACGACAACGACAGGAAGAGTGATGAGGTCCTGAAGAAGGAGTTCAGGGAGTTAGGCAATAAGCTAAAAAGCAGGACATCAAGGGCTGTAATCTCAGGATTACTCCCTGTGCCACGTGCCAGTGAGGCTAGAAATAGGAGGATAGTGAAGCTAAAAACGTGGCTAAACTGGTGGTGTAGGAGGGAGGGTTTCAGATTTTTGGACCATTGGGATCTCTTCCAGGGCAGGTGGGACTGGTACAAGAAGGACGGTCGCATCTAAACTGGAGGGGCACTGATATCCTGGCTGGGAGGTTTGCTAGAGTCACTCGGGAGGATTTAAATTAGTATAGCAGGAGTGTGGGAACCAGAATATGATCTTAGAAGGTGCAATAACTGAAGGGGAAATAGAGAACTATAAGAAAAGAACATGACCCTCAGGCAGAGCAAAAAAGCTGACAAGTGTAAAAAGGTCAAGGCAGGATTGAGGGTGTTGTACCGAAATGTGCTCAGTGCACGGAACAAGGTAAATGAACTTGTTGCGCACATTGAAATTGGTCAGTACGATGTTGTGGACATCACAGAGACGTGGCGGCAAGTGGATCAGTGGTGCGATCTAAATATCCAAGGATATGTGCCCTATTGAAAGGACAGGCAGGTGGGAAAAGAGGGCGGAGTTGCATTGTTAGTAATGAATGAAGTTAAATGGATAGCAAGGAGCGATGTAGGATCAGAAGGCATTGAATCTCTGTGGGTGGAGTTGAGAAATCTCAAAGGTACAAAGACTCTGATGGGAGCTATGTACAGGCCCCCGAGCAGTAGTCAGGAGGTGGGGCAGAAGATAAATCAGGTGATAGAAAATCATGTAAAAAAGGCAATATTACCATAATCATGGGGGACTTCAATATGCAGGTGGTCTGGGAAAATCAGGTTGGTAATGGATCCCACGGAAAGGAATTTGTGGAATGTCTAAGATGGTTTTTTTTAGATTTGCTTGTAGCAGAGCCTACTAGGGATGGGTAATGAGACAGACTTGATTAGGGAACTTAAGAACATAAGAACATAAGAACATAAGAACATAAGAACTAGGAGCAGGAGTAGGCCATCTGGCCCCTCGAGCCTGCTCCACCATTCAATTAGATCATGGCTGATCTTTTGTGGACTCAGCTCCACTTTCCGGCCCGAACACCATAACCCTTAATCCCTTTATTCTTCAAAAAACTATCTATCTTTACCTTAAAAACATGTAATGAAGGAGCCTCAACTGCTTCACTGGGCAAGGAATTCCATAGATTCACAACCCTTTGGGTGAAGAAGTTCCTCCTAAACTCAGTCCTAAATCTACTTCCCCTTATTTTGAGGCTATGCCCCCTAGTTCTGCTGCCACCCGCCAGTGGAAACAACCTGCCCGCATCTATCCTATCTATTCCCTTCATAATTTTAAATGTTTCTATAAGATCCCCCTATAAGGTGAAGGAACCCTTAGGGAGCAGTGACTGCAGTATGATAGAATTCACTCTGCAGTTTGAGAGGGAGAAGCAGCAATCAGATCTAACAGTATTACAATTAAATAAGGGTAACTACACAGACATGAGGGAAGAGCTGGCCAGAGTGATTGGGAAAGCAGCCTAGCAAGGAAGATAGTGGAATAGCAATGGCAGGAGTTTTTGGGGGTTATTAGGGAGGCACAACAGAAATCCATCTCAAAGAGGAGGAAACATGCTAAGGGGAGGACAAGGCATCCATGGCTGACGAGGGGCGTCAAGGGCAGCATAAAAGCTAAAGAAAAAGTATACAAAGTGCCGAGGATTAATGGGAAGCCAGAGGATTGGGAACACTTTAAAAGCGAGCAGAGGACAACTCAAAAATCAATAAGGGGGGAGAAGATGAAGTATGAGTGCAAGCTAGCTATTAAGATAAAAGAAGATAGAAAGAGTATTTTTCAATATATAGAACGTAAGAGAGAGGCAAAAGTAAACATTGGACCACTGGAAAATGTGACTGGAGAAGTAATAAAAGGAAACAAAGAAATGGCAATGAACTGAATAGTTACTTTGCACCATTCTTCACGGTGGAAGACACCAGTGGGATGCCAGAGCTCCAAGAGTACCAGAGGGCATGGGTGAGTGCAGTTACCATTACTCAGGAGAAGGTTCTGGGGAAACTGAAAGGTCTGAAGGTGGATACGTCGCCTGGACCGGAAGGACTACACACCAGGTTTCTACAAGAGATAGATTATGGAGGCATTGGTGATGATCTTTCAGGAATCACTGGAGGCAGGAAGGTTCCCAGAGGACTGGAAGGTGGCTAATGTAGGACCACTGTTTAAGAAGGGAGTGAGGCAGAAGATGGGAAATTATAGGCCGGTCAGCCTGACTTCGGTCATTGGTAAGATTTTATAGTCCATTATCACGGTAGCATGGTGGTTAGCATCAATGCTTCACAGCTCCAGGGTCCCAGGTTCGATTCCCGGCTTGGGTCACTGTCTGTGTGGAGTCTGCACGTCCTCCCCGTGTGTGGGTGGGTTTCCTCCGGGTGCTCCGGTTTCCTCCCACAGTCCAAAGATGTGCGGGTTAGGTGGATTGGCCATGCTAAATTGCCCGTAGTGTAAGGTTAATGGGGGGATTGTTGGGTTACGGGTATACGGGTTACGTGGGATTAAGTAGGGTGATCATTGCTCGGCACAACATCGAGGGCCGAAGGGCCTGTTCTGTGCTGTACTGTTCTATGTTCTATGTTCTATTATTAAAGATGAGATCGCGGAGTACTTGGAAGTGCGCGATATAATAGGACGGCGTCAGCACGGCTTCATCAAGATGAGGTCATGTCTGACAAATCTGTTAGAGTTCTTTGAGGAAGTAACAAGGAAGTTAGACAAAGGAGAACTGATGGACGTGATGCATTTAGATTTTCAGAAGGCCTTTGACAAGGTGTCGCATAGGAGACTGTTAAATAAGTTAAGAGCCCATGGTGTTCAGGGTAAGATCCTGTCATGGATAGGGGATTGGCTGACTGCCAGAAGGTAGAGAGAAGGGATAAAAGGGGTCTTTTTCAGAATGGCAGCCAATGACGAGTGGTGTACCTCAGGGGTTGCTGCTGGGACCATAACTTTTCACAATATACGTTAATGATCTGGAACAAGGAACTGAAGGCACTGTTGCTAAGTTTTCAGATGATGCAAAATCTGTTGAGGGGCAGGCAGTATTGAGGAAGCAGGCGGGCTGCAGAAAGACTTGGACAGGCAAGGAGAGTGGACAAAGAAGTGGCAGATGGAATACAATGTGGAAAAGTGTGAGGTTCTGCACTTTGGAAGGAGAAATGGAGGCATGTACTGCCATAATATCCACTCATTAATATAATGAGATACAGACAGGCAGTGATTGAGACACAGGAGGACACAGAACAACCAATCGCCAGACAGGACCACCACTATAAAGCCCACAGGGTATTAAGACTCCTGCTCTTTCGGGACCCAGATACTGAGACAGTCAGAGTGCACAAGTTAGTGGGCACTATTGCCATGTGGTAGCTGATAAGTCTGGTCGAGCTAGTAAGATGTCATCAGTAGGATTAGTAGATTGTCAACCCACAGCTGAACATATATATCAGTTCATAGTTAAATAAAACAGTGTTGGGTCATCTCCGGAGTCAAACGTTTGTTTCTAGCTTCCCCGCATCCAGTTACAGACGACGTCGAACCAACCTGCCTAACACATCATATACTACTTTCTAAATGGGAAGATATTTAGGAAATCAGAAGCACAAAGGGGCTTGGGAGTCCTTGTTCACGATTCTCTTAAGGTTAACATGCAGGTTCAGTCGGCAGTTCGGAAGGCAAATGCAATGTTAGCATTCATGTCAAGAGGACTAGAATACAAGACCAAGGATATACTTCTGAGGCTATATAAGGCTCTGGTCTATAAGAACCTGTTTGGAGTATTGTGAGCAGTTTTGGGCCCCATATCTAAGAAAGCATGTGCTAGCTTTGGAAAGGGTTCAGAGGAGGTTCGCAAGAATGATCCCTGGAATGAAGAGCTTGTCGCATGAGGAACGGTTGAGGACTCTGGGTCTGTACTCGTGGGAGTTTAGAAGGATGAGAGGAGATCTTATTGCAACTGATAGGTTACTGTGCGGCCTGGATAGATTGGACGTGGAGAGAATGTTTCCACTTGTAGGAAAATCTAGAAGTAGAGGACACAATCTCAGACTAAAGGGGCGATCCTTTAAAACAGAGATGAGGAGGAATTTCTTCAGCCAGAGGGTGGTGAATTTGTTGAACTCATTGCCACAGAACGCTATGGAGGCCAAATCACTGAGTGTCTTTAAAACAGAGATAGATAGGTTTCTGATCAACAAGGGGATCAGAGGTTATGGGGAGAAGGCAGGAGAATGGGGATGAGAAAAATATCAGCCATGATTGAGCAGACTCGATGGGCCGAGTGGCCTAATTCTGCTCCTATTTCTTATGGTCTCATGGTCTTATGGTAAAATAGAGATTGTGCTTGACTAATTTGGATTATTTTCATGAAATAACAGAGGTAGCCGATGAAGTCAATACAGTGGGTGTTGTCTACATGGAGTTTTTAAAATTACCATTGACAATGATTCAGATAAAAGGCTATTTATCAAATTTGCGCCTTATGGTAGAGGTGGTTAGTGTCCAAAGGGGTAGAAAATAGGCTTAAAGGAGAGAAAGCAGTGAATGCTGGTAGATGATCATTTTGTGAACTCGCTGGTGCCAGCTCTAGAAGTTTCAGATAGGGTGGAGGTGCAATGGATTGTGATGTGTTTCCAGCCACCGTATTTCCCTTGTCCATTCTCATTCTACCTCTGATTTAATTCCTGTTGGCTTGGAATGAAAGTCCACACGATATTGAAATGAAGCCTGGGAGTGAAAATCGGGCAGGGTTGCAATCTGATTCGAATCTTTACAACCCTGGATTCCTACAAGAGAAAGCATGTATTTATTTTGTAATTTTCAGACGCCCACAGTGATGGAGACTGGGCTGGTTCTGTGCCAATCCCAGTGGATTTTAGTGCAAGGAATAATTCCTGCAAATCCAGCACACTGATTAATTAGAGATAGAGGGAGAGATGGTGTGAGAAATGTGAGAGAGGCAGTTGTAGATCGGGTTGCGGATGTGGGGAGAGTGGTTTGTCACGATTCCATTAGCTGCCCAGAGGGAGATGTCATTTTCTGCATCTGATCTGACATATCATATAGGCGTATCTGAGAGAAACTACTTGCAATTCAGAACTCTCCATTTAGTTAATGGGAAGAAAAGGATGGACCGTTTCTATGGCCCCTTCTGTAACCTCTGACCATCCCCAAAACATTTTCTAGCTATTTTAAAACTATTTTATAATTAATAGTCACGGTTGTAATGCAGGGAACATGACATCCAATTTGCACACAGCAAGACTCCAGTGTCAGAGGGTACAACAGGATAGAGGTCGGTTGGAGACTTGGGGCGGGGAAATGGCAGATGGAGTTTAACCTCTGCAAATGAGAGGTAATACATATTGGTTGGTCTTTTCAGGTAGGAATTATACAGTAATTAGCAGAACCCTTAGGGGTATTGACAGGCAGAGAGATCTGGACGTACAGGTGATTGATTAGGAAATGTTGATTTAGAAAGGAACGTGGGTATCCTTGTGCCCAAGTCACTCAAAGCAAGCATGCAGGTACTCAAGCAGTTACGAAGGCAAACTATCTGTTGGCTTTCATTGCGAGATTATTTGAGTAGAAGAGCAAAGATGATTTACTGCATCGACATGTATAAGTTTCTGACAGGGCAGGAGAGACTAATGTCATGGGAGAGTCCCTTTAAGAGATGTTTTTGTCTTATCAAATGGCTTCAATGATGTCATTCTGTGGGTGGAGCGGGGCTGTGGCTCTGTGAACTCTTTTGGTTTCAATTTGAGTTCTGACTGCTGTGGGTTATAGACAGGAGAAAAAAGTGTTTTGGCCTGACTCTCTATTTTCAGTTTTAATATCTGTTCCAGTAAAGGTCACCTCGGTGGCGGCTTTGGATATATATAGTTGCTTTCCGGGGGGAGTTGAATCTGCTGGTTGAAAATTGGATATTTTCAGTAACAAGACCAGTATTAGTCTAGTGAGAATACAGTGTGCTCGTCCACACCCTTGAAAAAAATAGTTTTTGGTTTATGAGATTTTGTTATTCCATTGGAACAGTTAAGGGGGATTTCATTCAGTGTTATACATCGACGACTGTAGCTCTGTGGAGTCTTTATGTTTGCAATTGATAAAGATTCTGGCTGTTTGTTTATGTGCTAACTAAGGTCTTTGAATAAAGCTTGTTTGTACTCATTCTAGACAAATTCAACATAGAAGTTATAGGCCAGATGGAATTCATAATATGCCCTGGAATTTCTAAACCCTGGCCCATAACACTAGTTGCACGGATGTTGTTTCCTCTGGCCGGGGGTGGGGTCTAGATAAGGGGGTCACAGGCTCAGGGTAGGGGCTGAGCCATTTTGACTGAAATGAGGAGAAATGTCTTCTTTCAGAGGGTTATGAGCCTGTGAAATTCGCTGCCTCAGAAGGCTTTGGCAGCCAAGTCATTGACTGTATTTAAGAATATGTTCAAGAAAGAAATAGATTTCAAGCCATTAAACGTTTCAAGGTTATACGGAGAGATAGTTCGTATGGTGTTGAGATAGAGGATAAGCTATGATCATATTGAATGGTGGAGCAGACATGAGGGGTGGAATTCGCCTACTCCTGCTCTCATTTGTTTCTCTGTAGCACTCTCTGTTATGTTCAACTGGCAAATCTCCATTATTCTCCCGTTTATCACCATGGACGAGACTTAGAATCGTTTCATTTGGGATCTCCAAATGTTTATTCTTCAGAAGTTTACTTTGGTGGGCAGCATTTATGTGTTACTTAGTGAGTTAAAATGTTGATGTTGCTGGGGATTTGCTCTTCACAAAGCGGAGCTATCTCCAAGGATTTGGTGTGCCATCTCTGGCTTGCTGGATGGCAAAGAAATTTTGGCAATTGATAATCTGGTAGATGAGAATGTGACTGATAAAGTTAGACAAGTCTCCTGGTCCTGATGGAATGCATCCCAGAGTGCCAAAAGAGATGGCTAGGAAATTGAAATGCACTAGTGATAATTTACCAACTTCCTACCCTGAGTAGGAATTTGAGTACCGGAGGGTGGTCCCGGCGAATTAAAAATTAGCAAACGCGACACCACTGTTTAAAAAAAGGAGGTAGGCAGAGAGCGGGTATTATAGGCCAGTTATCTTAACCTTCGGTAGTAGGGAAGATGCTGGAATCTATCATCAAGGAAGAAATAGCGAGGCATCTGGATGAAAATTGTCCCATTGGGCAGACGCAGCATGGGTTCACAAAGGGCAGGTCGTGCCTACCTAATTTAGTGGCATTTTCTGAGGACATTACCAGTGCGGTAGATAACGGGGAGTCAATGGATATGGTATATCTGGATTTCCAAAAAGCTTTTGACAAGGTGCCACACAAAAGGTTGCTGCATGAGATAAAGTTGCATGGCATTAAGGGTAAAGTAGTAGCACGGATAGAGTATTAGTTAATTAATAGAAAGCAAAGAGTGGGGATTAATGGGTGTTTCTCTGGTTGGAAACCAGTAGCTAGTGGTGTCCCCAGGAATCAGTGTTGGGCCCACAATTGTTCATAATTTACATAGATGATTTGTGGACTAAGGGCAATGTGTCCAAGTTTGCAGGCGACACTAAGATGAGTGGTAAAGCAAAAAGTGCAGAGGATACCAGAAGTCTGCAGAGGGATTTGGATAGGTTAAGTGATGGGCTAGCGTCTTGTAGATGGAATACAGTGTTGACAAATGTGAGGTTATCCATTTTGGTAGGAATAACAGCAAACTGGACTATTATTTAAATGATAAACTATTAAAACATGCTGCTGTGCAGAGAGACCTGGTTGTACTGGTGCATGAGTCGCAAAAAGTTTGTTTACAGGTGCAATAGGTGATTGAGAAGGCAAATGGAGTTTTGCCCTCCATTGCTAGAGGGGTGGAGTTTAAGACTAGGGAGGTTATGCTGTGATTGTTAGTGAGGCCACACCTGGAGTATTAGAACATAGAACAGTACAGCACAGAACAGGCCCTTCGGCCCTCAATGTTGTGCCGAGCCATGATCACCCTACTCAAACCCACATATCCACCCTATACCCGTAACCCAACAACCCCCCCTTAACCTTACTTTTATTAGGACACTACGGGCAATTTAGCATGGCCAATCCACCTAACCCGCACATCTTTGGACTGTGGGAGGAAACCGGAGCACCCGGAGGAACCCACGCACACAGGGGGAGGACGTGCAGACTCCACACAGACAGTGACCCAGCCGGGAATCGAACCTGGGACCCTGGAGCTGTGAAGCATTTATGCTAACCACCATGCTACCCTGCTGCATTCAGTTTTGGTCTCCTTACCTGAGAAAGGGCGTACTGGCACTGGAGGGTGTGCAGAGGAGATTCACTTGGTTAGTCCGAGACATGAAGGGGTTTGATTATGAGGAGAGGTTGAGTAGACTGGGACTGTACTCGTTGGAATTTAAAAGGATGCGGGGGGATCTTATAGAAACATATAGAATTATGAAGGGAATAGATAGGATAGATGCGGGCAGGTTGTTTCCACTGGCGGGTGAAAGCAGAACTAGGGGGTATAGTCTCAAAATAAGGGAAGTAGATTTAGGACTGAGCTTCAGAGAAACTTGTCGTGGGTCCTGAAGGCTGCCCTGGGGAACGCTTATCTGCAATCGCCAGGCGGGAAAGTTCCCTTCCAATAGGGGAACACTTCAGCAGTCAACGGCATTCAGCCTCTGATCTTTGGGTAAGCGTTGTCCAAGGCAACCTTCAGGATGCACGACAACGCAGAATCTCAGAGCAGAAACTTATAGCCAAGTTCCGCACACTTGAGTACGGCTTCAATTGGGACCTTGGATTCATGTCGCACTACATTCTCCCCCACCATCCGGCCTGGGCTTGCGAAATCCTACCAACTGTCCTGGCTTGAGACAATTCACACCTCTTTAACCTGGCGTTACCCCTAACTCTCGCTCTTTAAAGACTTAATTACCTGCTAATGCTCGAATTCAAAGTACCATCTTGCATCTTTGACTTTGTCGATATAAATGTTTCTGGAATCTACCTCTCCATTCACCTGAGGAAGGAGCAGTGCTCCAAAAGCTAGCGAGTTGAAACAAACCTGTTGTCAGGTGATTTAAGACTTCCTACTGACAAACCAGTCCCCCCCTTCCCTGGACTGAATGTTTACTTCACATAGAATTTGACAAAGAGACAGCCAGACTGGAGACATTCTCTTCCCTCTCTCTCCGCAGACCCTGTCAGATCTGCTGAGATTGTCCAGTATTTTCTGCTTTTGTTGCAGATTCCCGCATCCACAGTAATTTGCTTTTATCGTACAGAATAGACACCCTTCCAAATATGGTTACAGTTCTTCCGTGTGCAAACTTAATCCAAGGAAAATGTCAGGGGCACAATAGCCTCGAGTGTTGGAAAACATCACCTGTGAGCCTCTCTGATCTGACAGCGAATACGCGTCAGCGAGGTTTGAGTTTGAAATCTCTTGGGACTGTCTTCTGAAGGTTAAATACTCCCCGTACAGCGGGCTGCTTGCAGCAGAGCGCGGTCACGGTGATTCGAAACGTTCTTCCCAGTGACTCCTGAGAAAATCTTTATGTTTTCCTGATGTCACTTTATTCCATTTGGAGTGTTCTGTTACTGATCCCTATCCAGATAGTCGACTCCTTCGTTGATGAGACATGTGAACTTCGGGAAATGTTCAATCCTGGAATGATTCAGGATGGAGACGTCATCCTGGGCGGTTTATTCCCGATACATTTAAGAACAGCGCCGGATTATTATTTATTCCGAACCAAACCTCAACCAATGCGCTGTGTGGAGTGAGTAACAGTCATTTTTGATCATTGCATTTGGCAATACTCTGGTCTGGGGTGGACTCTATCCTAAAGAGAATTTAATGTTTGGATGGCAGTTTCTTAGTTTTGGGTAGTTCTTGTCATGTCATGCTTTCTTCCTCTTTTCTTCCCTTCTCCCGTCTTCCTTTGATCCATTCAGTTATTGAATCCTTCCATATTCGGCAATTCGGCGGGACAAGGAAAACTCGGAAATAAAAGCTGGCAATGCTCGATAGGCTCAGCAGGTCGGGCAGCATCTGTGGAGAGTTACTGAGTTAACGTTTCAGATCTAAAAATCCTTCTAAAGAATTCATAGTTGCTCTCCTTCAGAGCAGGAAAGGCTGAGGGGAGGTTTGATAGAGGTGCTCAATATTATGAGGTTTTTTGATTAAGTTATCATGGGATTATATAATTTACAGTGGAGGGGGAAGGCCATTCGGCCCATCAGGTCTGTACCGGCCCTCGGAAAGAGCACCCTACTTAAGTCCATGCCGCCATTCTATCCCTGTAACCCAGAAACCCCACCTAACCTTTATGGACTCGAAGGGGCAATTTATCTTGGCCAATACACCTGACCTGCAGATCTTTGGACTGTGGTAGGAAACCGGAGCACCTGGAGGAAACCCACGGAGACACTGGGCGAACGTGCAGACTCAGCACAGTGACCCAAGGCGGGAACTGAGCCCGAGTCCCTAACGCTGTAAGTAAACAGTGCTATCCACTGTGCTGCCGTGCCGCCCAGTTAACTAACACAGAACAATACAGCACAGGAACAGGACATTCGGCTCTCCAAGCCTGAACGGGTCATGATGCCTGCCTTGGTTATAACCCTCAGCACCACCTGCTGCCGTATCCATCTATACCCATCCTATCCACGCATTTGACGAAATGCCTTTTGAACGCCGTTAATGTATCTGCTTCCACAACCTCCCCTGGCGCGCGGTCTAGGCACTCACCACCCTCTGCGTAAAATACCTGCCTCGCACATCTCCTCTAAACTCCTCCAACAGATATTAAGAAACAGGAAGTGCTGGATCAGGTCTGGGAGCGTCTTTGGCGAAAGAAACCGAGTTGATGATTTGAGTCGAATACGACTTCTTCAGAATCAATAAACATCCCTGATGTGGGGGAGATAGAAATTCGTTGCATCTCTTGTACTCGTGCAGGAAACACACAGGTGCAGCCGGTAATCAGAAAGGCCAATGGAACACTGACCCTTAATTCAAGAGGGTTAGAGTACAAGAGTTGGGATGTCTTGCTGCAGCTGTACAAGGTACTGGTGAGACATGTGGAGTGCTGTGAACAGCTTTGTTTTCCTTATTCAAGGAAATATATTATTTCATTGGAGGTGGTTCAGAGAAGGTTCACTAGGATGATTCCAGGTATGGAGGGATTGTCTTATCAACAAAGGTTAAACAGGTTGGGGCTCTACTCAGAAATGAGAAGAATGAGAGGTGATCTCATTATAATGGAAAGATTCTTAAGGGACTTGACAGGGTAAATACTGAGAGGATGTTTCATGATTGAAGTGTCTAGGACCAGAGGGCAAAGTCTTAGAATAAAGGGGAGCCATTTTAGGAATGAGATGAGGATGAATTCCTTCTCTTTGGGGGTTGTGAGTCTTTGGCATTCCTCACCACAGAGAGCTGTGAGGGCAGAGTCTTTGTGTATATTTAAGGCTGTGGTAGTTAGATGTTTGATCAGTAAGGGATCAAGGGCAATGGGGAAGGGGACGTGAGCAATGTCGGATCAGCCATGATCCTATTGAATGGAGAGCAGGCTTGAGGGGCCGAATGGCCTACTTCTGTTCCTATTTCTTATGGTGTTCTGATCTTTTGCATTGGTACAGTAAGATGTATCAGATGTATGTGAAACGCTTACTTACGTAGAATTTACAGTGCAGAAGGAGGCCATTCGGCCCATCGAGTCTACACCAGCTCTTGGAAAGAGCACCCTACCCCCTACCCAAGGTCAACACCTCCACCCTATCCCCATAACCCAGTAACCCCACCCATCACTAAGGGCAATTTTGGACACTAAGGGCAATTTATCATGGCCAATCCACCTAACCTGCACATGTTTGGACTGTGGGAGGAAACCGGAGCACCCGGAGGAAACCCACGCACACACAGGGAGAACTTGCAGACTCCGCACAGACAGTGACCCAAGCCGGAATCGAACCTGGGACCCTGGAGCTGTGAAGCGATTGTAACAACACTTAAATCTGTTTACAAATGTGGGTAGATCAGTAAACTGAATATATAGCTTCAACATTATTGACACAACAACCAGAGAGGAGGTTAGAATTATTTCATGATCTAGAATTAATTGGGTAAACACGCGGCAGAAACAACATCAATTGTACTTTTCTGGAGTGAATTGGATATTCACTTGAACAGGGGCTATTTACAAATGGAATGGCATTATTTTGATTCTTCCTTGAAATGATGTGGAGAGTCTGGGGTTGGAACAATAAGAAGGCTTACAACAATAGGTTAAAGTCCAGCAAGTTTATTTGGAATCACGAGCTTACCGAGCGCAGCTCCTTCATCAGGTGAATGAATTCACAGATGAAAGAGCTGTGCAACGAAAGTTAGTGACTGGAAACAAACCTATTGGACTTTAACCTGGTGTTGTTCTTCCTTTGAAACGACTCTCAACGGCACGATTGTGTGTGCGATAATGGAAAAAAAGGTCTGGAAATCAGCAGATCAGGCTTGATGCCGTTTAGCTGTAGCATGGCAGCACGACACGGATTCATGTTGTGAAATAGAAATTTTGAGCAGGGGCCGGAAAGCAATTCTTTCTACAGGGCTGTTCAAAGGCTGGATTTCCTTCATGAAATGAAATGAAAATCGCTTAATGTCACGAGTAGGCTTCAATGAAGTTACTGTGAAAAGACCCTAGTCGCCACATTCCGGCGCATGTCCGGGGAGGTTGGTTTATGAGTGGTTAGGGCCCAGACAGTGGAGTCATTCATCAGTCTGCCGGATGGCAAAATTACAAATTGTAGCAATGGATTTCAAGCACCTTTTGCTTTTATTGCAATTTATTATAGTTCGTTTAGCAGAAGATCTAAAAAGAGCCACAATTTCATCAATAGATCTAATATAATTTAGGAAAAAGATTTTGTGTTGCTGCAAATATGCAGATGCAAAGTAAGCCGATTCAATTATTGCCGTGGAGTGTCGCGAACAATCTGGAGATAAGCCCAGGAATAAGAAATATTCTGCAAGAATGAATTTTTTTCTTGCTTTGCAAAATCTATACTTCCCAACTCTCCCATTCGTACAGAAGACGTGTTATTGTTAGTTAAAGATAAAGACATGGGAAATATCACAATGACTTTGCCCTGCCTCTTTACAACAATAGAAAATCTGTTGGGCAGAAATTATATTCAATTTTCGCACGGGATTGTGAGTATTCTTTGTAAATTTCCTGAGCGAACTGTAATAGAGTTATAAAACAAAGCTAATCCAGAAATGCTGGATGTTCTCAGCAGGTCTCGCAGCAGCTGCAGAGAAAGAAACCGGGTTATCTTTCCAGAGTCATTGAGCCTTCGTCAAGATTTCGTCAGAATAAACTCTCACTTGGTGCTGATGCAAAAACAGGCAGCAGGAGCCAATCAAAGATAAGGTGACACATTCTTCTCGCAGAAGAGATCCCAAGGTCAAATAGAGTGCTCCGTGAGAGGTCTTACAACACCACGTTAAAGTCCAAGAGGGTTGTTTGGAGTTACTTGCTTTCGGAGCGCAGCTCCTTCATCAGGTCATTCACCTGGGATTTAACCTGCCGTTGCAAGACTTCTTAATGTTCCCACCCCAGTCAAAAGCCGGCATCTCCACATCATGGCTGCTAAATACAGAGCTCACACTGAGCAGTTAGTCTGGCCATTACAACAAGAGTATAACTCAAAGATAACCAGCCCCTGTGGATATTTAGCATCCACTGCAGAAAATAGTTTTAGTAACATTTAGCCGCCAGATTTCCATATTTCGTTCATCCACCTCGTCCTGGACGTCAAAACGCCAGCGTAATAACTCACTACGGGACAGAGGTTTCTCCTCTTCTGTCCAAATATCTTACTTTCAATCGTGAATCTGCGGGCCGTCATTCGGGACCCTGGTTTTGGGGGAAGCAGATCGCTGCTATCTACCCAGTTCCATTTGCATTCATTTAAAAAAATCTCTATTGTATTATATTGGAATCTGCACAACAAAACGCAGTCCATTCAAGTATTTGTCAATGTTGCAATGAGCAATAATACAAAAGGAATAATATTGCCTTGAAACAAAAGTAACTCCTAATGTGTGTGGCAGGTTTAGCCAAAGTGGACTGCGTTGGGCCCTCACCATGGTGTTCGCCATAGAAGAAATAAACGGGAACCCAGAATTGCTTCCTGACACAACTCTGGGCTACAAGATTTTTGACAGCTGTGACGCTCCTTCTGAAGGGCTCAAAGGAGCTTTCAAATTACTGAAGGGGAAAGACAGGATCATTTCCAATTCCACGTGTGCTGGCATTCCATCAGTGTCCATGATTGTGGGAGATGGCGGATCATCGCAATCTATTGCAGTATCGCGAGTGGTGGCCCCTTTCGCCATTGGTATGGTAAGTTGTGTCAATGCTTTTGCGACCATTATTTACACGGGGGTGCCTGCAATTACTTTTACAAAGCCAAAAAGTGCAAATTGTAGAAAATGAAACAACGCATGAAATGACATTGACATCAAACGGTGACACTCTTCTTCTCTCCCTGGTTGCTACCAGACCTGCTGATTAATTCCGGCATTTATATTAAATTAATATTTAACTGCTTTGGAGACAGTGGAGTTCCGTAACTGGGCACACAGATTAAAGATTAATTGGCAAAAGGACGAGATGGGAGATTAAGAGATAGCAAGGTGGCGCACAGGGAGACCGTGGCGCAGTGGTATTTTCACGAGACCAATTATCCAGAAACTCACCGTAATGCTCTGGGAATCGAGGTTCGAACCCCCCCCCCCCCCCCCCCAGGGAAAATGGTGAAAACAGGATTCAATTAATTAGAAAAATCTAATGATGACCATTAAACCATTGCCGATTGTCGGAAATTTTGTTTTTGTAATTTGGACATCCTGAATTCTCCCTCTGTGTACCCGAACAGGCGTCCGAATGTGGGGACTATGGGATTTCCACAACAACTTCATTGCAGTGTCAATGTAAGCCGACTTGTGACAATAAAGATTAGGAAAGAATGTTCGTTCCGGAAGGACATTTGCTGCCCTTACTTGGTTTGCCCTACGTGCGATTGCAGATCCACGGCAATGTGGTTGATTTTGAAATGCCCTCCCAAATGGTGCAGCAGGGTAATCGGGGTTGGGCAGCAAATGCTGGCCCGGCCAGCGACGCTCACATGACTAAAAATGTTGCTCTTGAGTTGTTTATATCCAGAACGAACTTAAAGGGTGGTGGGATCAGATCAACAGTAAAGGTGAAAAGTTTATTGGATAAATAATTGAAAAGGGGATTGATGGCGGGAAAATGGCAGTGAGTCTAATTAAGTATCTGTTTGAAAGTAGCTACACAAGCACGGTGGCCTTGTAGCTTCATGTGTGGCTCCACAGTCCAAACATCTCTGTTAATCCTCTTCCCCCACAGGTCAGCTACTTTGCTTCATGCGCCTGCCTCAGTGATAAGCGTGAATTCCCAACTTTTTTCAGGACAATTCCCAGTGATACCATTCAGATGAGAGCTTTAATCCGGATTATCCACTATTTCAAATGGTCTTGGATCGGAGCTGTGGCTGAAGATAACGATTACGGCCGATTCGGGATGAGGGCTTTAATTGAAGAGGCTGCAAAGTTTGAAATTTGCATCGCCTACATCGAATTTCTTTCACCCGGTCGGACCAGGGAAAGGATGCAGCAGGTTGCGAACACCATCCGAAAGTCATCGGCAAAGGTGCTGATAATATTCTGTGGAGAGAGTGACACCTTGTCCTTAGTAAATGAACTCAAAATGCAGAACATTACCGACATCCAGCTGATAGCGAGTGAAGCATGGGTCACATCATTCCAACTGTGGACAGCGGAAACCTGGGACATTTTAACGGGAACAATGGGGTTTGGAATAAGGAGAGCGGAAATTACAGGATTGAGAGAGTTTCTCGTCAAACTCCATCCTTCCACAGCAACAGGCAACCCGTTTGTGGAAGAGCTCTGGCGGGAAATCTTTGGCTGCAGTGTACACATCTCAAATCAGACTCTGGGAGGACACATAGCAGCTTCCTCTTATAGACCATGCACAGGTTTAGAGAACTTGGGGACAATCGAGAGCACATTTACTGATGTATCCCAGTTAAGGGTTTCCTACAATGTGTACAAAGCGGTGTACGCAGCAGCGCATGCACTTCATAATTTACAAGCTTGTGAACATGGGAAAGGCCCATTTCCCAATAAAACCTGTGGCCAAAAGTCAAACCCACTATCCTGGCAGGTGAGGCATTTTCGCAAACTCTTCCTCATTCTGTAAAGCTCAATGATTTCTTATTTCGCCAGAAACGACAAGAATAACAAGCAACTGTTCTAATGTCCAATTATTGGTAACTTTATTTAATGCTGCGTTAATCTTTTTGCAGACATTGTAAAACATACTCATGAGCTGCAGTAGATAATATTTGTTTTCCCTTTCCTAAAGCTTTTACAGTACCTGAGGGAGGTACGTTTCACAAACCAGTTTGGGGAGGAAGTAAGTTTTGATGAAGCCGGAGATCCTATCGCTTCCTATGACTTGATAAACTGGCAGAAGCTTCCTGATTTGTCAGTTGATTTTGTGAAAGTTGGTTATTATGATGCAGCGATGCCAGAAGGAGAGGAACTCGCGTTGTATGAAAGTAGAATCATTTGGCACAGAACAGCGATGGAAAATAAAGTAAGCCGATATTCAATCCAACAAACACGTGAAATGACTCGGGCTCATTGGTTGCAGCCACCACACAATCGCACGTTTATATAGCTGGTTATTATTGACGAGACTAAACAAGATTCTCCAGGCAATCGACTGGAGTGATTCTGCTGTTCAGTCACACCTTCTGGAGTAGTTTTAAATGTTTGGGGTCAATGTGAGGATCCTTGCTCTTTTGGATAAATTAAAATTTTATTCACTATAGTGTTCAGCGGAATATTTCAATTTTCGCAGATGATACGAAGATTGGAAACGTTGCCAAACGTGATAAGGGATGTCCTGAACTTCAAAAGGACAAAGACACGTTGGTGAATTGGGCAGACAAGTGACAGATGTAATTCAATACTAAGAAGTGTTGGGTATTTCGTTTTAGTAGGAAGAATATGAAGAGATGGAGTATGACATAAAGCGAAGGATTCCAAATGAGTTGCAGGAAATGAGAGAGCTCGATATACATATGTACAGCCATTGAAAGTGGCAGGGAAGCGTGAGAGTGCAGTTAATTAATCATATCTTAGGCGTTATTAACAGGGACACTGAATACAATAATAAGGAGGTCATAGAACATAGAACACAGAACATAGAACATAGAACAGTACAGCACAGTACAGGCCCTTCGGCCCATGATGTTGTGCCGACCGTTTATCCAAATCTAACATCAATCAAAACTACACCCCTTCAATTCACTGCTGTCCACGTGCCTGTCCAAGATTCGTTTAAATGTCCCTAATGACCTGACTCCACCATCTCTGTTGGCAGCACATTCCACGCAGCCACTACTCTCTGTGTAAAGAACCTACCTCTGACATCTCCCTCATACCTTCCTCCAATCACCTTAAAATGGCGTGACAGCCATTTCTGCCCTGGGGAAAAGTCTCCGGCTATCCACGCTATCCGTGCCTCTCATCACCTTGTACACCTCTATCAAGTCATCTCTCTTCCTTCTTCGCTCCAGTGAGAATAACCCGAGCTCCCTCAACCTTCCTTCATAAGACATGCCCTCCAGTCCAGGCAGCATCCTGGTAAATCTCCTCTGCACCCTCTCCAAAGCATCCACATACCTCCTATCATGAGGCGCAGGAACTGGCTCAATATTCCAAGTGTGGCCTAACCAGGGTTTTATAAAGCTGCAGCAAAACCTCGCGGCTCTTAAACTCAATTTTCCTGTCAATGAAAGCCAACACACCATACGTTTTCCTAACAACCCTCTCAACCTAGGTGGCAACTTTGAGGGAGATATGCACGAGGACCCCCAAAACCCCTCTGTTCCTGCACACTTCCAAGAATCCTGCCTTTAACCCTGTATTCAGCATTCAAAATCAATCTGCCAAAATGAAACTCTTCACTTTATCTAGGTTGAACTCCATCTGCCACTTCTCAGCCTAGCTCTGCATCCTGTCAATGTCCTGTTGTAGCCTGCAAGAGGCCTCGACACTACCTCCAACTCCACAAAACTTTGTGTCATCGGCAAACTTACTAACCCATCCTTCCACTTCCTGATCAAGTCATTTATAAAAACTATGTTGAACTTATTTAAGAAACTAGATAGGCCTCACCTGGAACACTATGTCCGTTTGAGGACCATACTTGAGGAAGGACGTGAAGACACTGGAGAAAGTACAGAGGAGATTCAGAAGAATGATTCCAGGGATAAAGAACTGTAACTGTGAGGATAGATATGAGAGGTTAGGTCCATCTACCTTTGAGAAAATAAGGCCGAGAGAAGACTTGAAATAGATATTAATCATTCTGATACACCGGACAGGCTAAACAGTGAAAATTTGCTCCAACTCATTTAGAGCAGCACGGTAGCACAAGTGGATAGCACTGTGGCTTCACAGCGCCAGGGTCCCAGGTTTGATTCCCCGCTGGTCACTGCCTGTGTGGAGTTTGCACGTTCTCCCCCTGTCTGCGTGGGTTTCCTCCGGGTGCTCTGGTTTCCTCCCACAGTCCAAAGAGGTGCAGGCTAGGTGGATTGTCCATGATAAACTGCCCTTATTGACCAAACAAAGTTAGGAGGGGTTATTGGGTTACGGGGATAGGGTGGAAGTGAGGGCTTAAATTGGTCGGTACAGACACGATGGGCCGAATGGCCTCCTTCTGCAATGTATGTTCTATGTTCTATGTCAAAGCATAAAGAACAAGGGAGTACGTGTGCAAAGTAATGAGTAGACGTGATGTGAGGAAATTGTTCTTCACCCAGCGCGTGGTTGGAATCTGAAACAAACATCCTGAGAGGGTGGTGCAGTTATTCAAAGGGGAATTGGATTTCTATCTGATATGAATGTGCAAGGTTAAAGAGATAAGGGGGAGAAGAGTGGTAATGGCTAGAAAACTCTTTTAGAGAGGCAGGGTGGACGCAATGAGCCAAATGGCCTCCTCTGTACTGAAAGATCCGGTGATATATTGATTTCGGAGTTTCTGAATACATGACCTTCGCTTGAAAGGGTTTGTTGATCGCAAATTCAAAACCAAGCGGGTGAAACGTATCGATGAACATCATTCCAATTACAGATATAATCTAGACTGTTGGCATTGATTAACATACTCTTTAGAGTGAATTATTTTAGAAAGTATCTTTTTGCAACTGAGAATTTGAATTAATTTGGGACCTGTTGTGTTATAAGAACGCATGCTTGGGCAGAACAGGTGAGTTTGAACAGATAGTTCTCGAAAGACACGTAGACTAGATGGACCGAAAGGCCTCGTTCTGCTCCTTTATCTATGGTCTTATGACATTTAATCAGCAGTGAGGTTTCCACAGACCATGTCTGTTGAAGAATTTCAATGACAGAGTTTGACTGACATGAGTAATCCACAAATCCATTGCTGTTTTATCATGTGACCATAGAATGGTAGAAGGAGATGTCGGTGTATCTTATCCCTTTTATGCTCCTAATAATACCAACATTCCAGCTAATATTCAAATTTGGACATCCCCCTATTAATGTCTAATCTATATTGATTTTACCATTGGTTTTCATAGAGGTTTCTTTCTTTGATGAATAATCAAATAAGCATTATTGTAACTATATTCAAATCATAATATAGCATTCCTACAGTGCAGAAGGACGCCATTCGTCCCACTGAGTCTGCATCGACCCTCCGAAGGAGCAGCTTATCTAGGCCTATTCCTTACCCTATCCCCATAACACCACCGAACCTTTTGGACACTAGCTGAAATTTACCATGGCCCATACACCTAACTTGCACATCTTTGAACTGTGGGAGGAAACCGGAGCACCTGGAAAAAAAACCCCAATTCAGTAATGGATTGGTAAATGCGCTGGACAATTGAGTTGCAATGACCTGTCCTAAATGCCTCGCGTTCCTATGTTCTGATAACTAAAATCATGTTGATTAATATTCAGAATTTGACAAAGACGCCACTCATCTGGTTTGAAAAATGTACCGTCATAGTTCAATAGCAATTGCCACACTCCACGCGCCATCTTTTTAACCCTGTTGAATTGATGCAATAATTTACTGTTGGCTCCTGTCATTACAGAATCACAGAAATGCACAGTGCAGAAGAGGCCTTTCGGCTAATCGAGTCTGCACCGACAGGTGAAAGACACCTGACCTACCTACCTAATGCCATTTGCCAACACATGGCCCATAGCTTTGAATGTTATAACAGACTAATATACTGTCTCTCTCGGTTCTGTGCCTTATTGGAAGGGTTCCAAACATGTGCCGTTCATCTCCCTGAAGTATATTAAATATGCTGAGCAATGTATTCTATTTTCGTCTATGAAATGGTTCTAAATCTGAATTCGCTATTAGTAGTATCATTTTTTCGTTCTTCTTTGATAGGGTGTGGGTACCACTGGCAACGCCAGCACAGTGGCACAGTGGTTAGCCCTGTTGCTTCACAGCGCCAGGGTCCCAGCTTCGAATCCCGGCTTGGGTCTCTCTCTGCGGTGTCTGCATGTTCGCCCCACCTCTGTGTGGGTTTCCTCCCACAAGTCATGAAAGACGTGGTGTTAGGTGTATTGGACATTCTGACTTATCCCTTTGTGTACCCGAGCAGGCAGCGGGATGTGGCGACTCGGGGATTTTCACAGTAATTTCATTGCAGTGCTAATGTAAGCCTACTTGTGACACTAAAGTTTTTTATTATTTTCTGTCCATCCATAATTGGGATTGAACTGAACAGGTTTAAGGTTCAAAAGTGCAAGGTTTAAAGGAGATGTACGATGCAAGGTTTTTACACAAGGGAGGTGGGAGCCTGGAACTCGCTGCTGGGGAAGGGAGTGGAAGCAGATACAATAGTGACTATTGAGGGGTGTCCTGAAAAATATATGAATAGAATGGGAATAGAGGGATATGGTGCCCAGAAGGGGTTTAGTTCAGACGAGCAGCATGGTCGGTGCAGTCTTGGAGGGCCGAAGGGTCTGTTCCTGTGCTGTAATTTTCTTTGATGTTGAGTAGCCGGAGTTGGACTGGGGTGAGCATAGTAAGAAGTCTTACAACACCAGGCTTAAGACCAACAGGTTTGTTTGGAATCACTAGCTTTCGGAACGCAGCTCCATCATCAGGTGAGCGCCGAATTGGAGTAATTTTATTTGTTCTTTGTTCTTTGAATGGCTCATTACGCCACTTGAGAGGGTAGTTAAGAGGCAAATCACTTCGCGTCTCCATGCAAGCCAACCGGATATGGGTGTCATGGTTTCCTTCGCTTTAAGCAGAACGTTTAAAGCAATCAGGAATAGTTTCATAATCTTCATTACTGGGATATATTAATTTTATTTAAATTCCACCAGCTGCAATGGTGGGAATTGAACTCGTGTCCCGAGAGCATTAGACTCGGCTTCTAGATTGGCAGTCCAGATACTATTACGTGAATGCCATCCCTAAATGATATACCCAAAGTCAATTTGTGTTTTCGTTACATTTTGAATTGCAACCGAGTTTGAGCGGTAGCAAGCAGCAACAGAATGCGCTCAGATAACAAAGATACATTTGTCAATAAATTCCAAGACTTATAATTTGACAGGAGATTAATATTTGATAAGACTTTCCATCTCCGACATTGACTCTTGGCAAATGGATGAGTTTTGACGATGTCTCCGCAGGTCCCTGTGTCAGCATGCAGTGATAATTGTGGTGCCGGAACAAGACGAGCAGCCCGCAAGGGGCAGCCTGTTTGCTGCTTTGATTGTTTACCATGTGCTGATGGGGAGATCAGTAACCAGACAGGTATGAGAATCGTCGTTAACATTCCAGCAGGCAACAGGTACCTGGGAATATAAAGTACCACGGCAGGTTTTGGATTTGCCATTATACCAGGTCTCGTTCATTTCAAACAAGTGCATTTGAATTACTATTTGTAACGTTGTGTGTTCACAGATTCTATAGAATGTATCAAGTGTCCAACAAATGACTGGTCCAACGTTCCAAAAAATCAATGCATTCCAAAAGAAATTGAGTTCCTCTCCTTCCACGACACCATGGGAATAACACTGGCGGCGATTTCACTGTTTGGAGCTTGTATCACAGGAGTTGTCGCAGCTGTTTTCTTATATTTCCTAAACACTCCCATTGTAAGGGCCAACAATACAGAGCTAAGTTTCCTTCTGTTGATCTCATTAATACTCTGCTTTCTGTGCTCCATTACATTCATTGGACAGCCAACACCATGGTCATGTATGGTGCGCCACACTGTGTTTGGGGTGAGCTTTGTTCTGTGCATTTCCTGTATTCTTAGTAAAACTCTGGTCGTCCTGATGGCATTTAAAGCAACGCTCCCGGCCAGTAATGTGATGAAATGGTTTGGACCCAAACAACAAAGATCAATCGTCTTCCTCTGCACATTGATTCAAATTATAATATGTGTGATCTGGTTGGTGACATCTCCCCCATTCCCATCTAAAAACACCAAGTATCAAAGGGCAAAGATTATCCTTGAGTGCGACTTGGGGTCCACAGTTGCTTTCTGGTGTGTGTTAGCTTACATCGGCCTCTTAGCTTGCATGTGTTTGATTTTAGCTTTCCTGGGCCGGGCCTTACCCGACAAGTTCAATGAAGCGAAATTTATTACCTTTAGCATGCTGATCTTTTTTGCCGTTTGGTTAACTTTTATTCCAACTTACGTGAGCAATCCTGGTAAATACACGGTGGCGGTGGAAATATTCGCAATTTTAGCATCGAGCTTTGGGTTGTTGATATGTATATTTTCACCAAAATGTTACATTATCTTATTCAAATCAGAAGAGAACACCAAAAAACACCTAATGGGTAAAAATGCGCAACCCTAACAAATTAACCGAGCCTTGTAAATGTAAAACCCTAAGGCTGCACGGTGATGTATAGCTGGACATAGTGGATCACTTGCGCAGTTTTACACTAAACACAAACAGGTTTGACTTTTAAGTTCCCCGGCAATGTGTTCTGATAAGGTTGCTCGGATTAAAGGTACGTTTTGTAGATGGATAAATGTTCGAAATGTTCTTCGTTTTCTAAAAATTAGAAACATTAGTACGAGATTTTGAGTGTTCGTCTGTTGCATAGGCTTAGACGTGTATCTTGATAACTGTTAATAAATTCAACTATAAAAGCTTCAACATTATCAACATTTAAAAAAATTATTTTTACGGGACCTATGATTGGTTGGCCACACCAGCATTTGTTGCTCATCCCTAGTTGCCCTTAAGAAGGTGGTGGTGAACTGCCTGCTTGAATCGCTGCAGTCCATGTGGTGACGGTATAGCCACTGTGCTGTTCGGGAGAGTGTTCCAGGATGTTGTCGGAGCGACAGTGAATATAACGGCGACATATTTCCAAGTCAGGAAGGTGAGTGACTTGTAGGGGAACCTCTAGGTGGTGGGGTTCCCAGGTATCTATTCCTCTTGTCCTTCTGGATAGCAGTGGTTGTGTGTTTGGAAGTTTTTCGTAAGGAGCCTTGGTGAGTTCCTGCAGTGCATCTTGGCTGCTGCCAGGTCTCTGTACAGGCCAAATGTAAGGAAGAAATGCCTTAAGGTCATCACCCCACATTATTGACTTCCAATTGTTCAAAGAAGCCTTTCTCTCTTATTTTTCAGCAGCTGTTAATAATGTTGGCCATTTCTTCTGATTTGCCAATCAGTTAAAGAAGTTTCTCTGACATCGGCATTTCTGATTAAAGGGTACTCCAGTTCACATCTATAGGGTTCCTATCCCTCCCCTATCAGGTCCACCAACATCTTGGCAAAGTACTTCGCCGGCCCCTCATGCATGCCCACAATCCTCAAATAGTGCCACCTTGAGTGGTTCTCCAAGTCCTCATCCTTTGCTCGAAGTCCCTTATTGGCCTTGAGCACCCTCTGCAGCTCATCCTTCATTGAGGTGAGCTGATCACTGTGCTGCGACATGGCCTCCTCCCCTTCGCACCCTGCTCCCTCACCTTGGCTGATGTCTTTGTGACAACCACTGCCTCCTCTACCAACGCCTTCAAAGCCACCGCCATCCCCTTCCTCAACCACTCTATATGCTTCTCAAACCGCTTCTCCAGCTCCAAAGGCATCACCTCAGTCATCTTCTCTGCCGTAAGCAGTGCGGCCCCATCCAGCAGCGCAGCCTCGGACATCTTGCCAGCTCCCAGGCTCGTCCTCTCTCTCAATGGTGAACCCTCACTCCCTCCCTTCATCAATGCCTGTTATCTTTTGACTCTTTGACATTCTTTCCCTTCTTTATACCTTCCTAGACCCAATCTTTCACGAACTTCACATGGACCGGATATTTAAAATCCTAAAAACACGCCTTGAGCAGGAGCCACCCAACGTGCGACGTCCCCTCTCCATGCCGCCGCCAATTTGGTTGTTATTTTTCGGTGTTTCTCTGACATAGGCCTTTCAGATTAAAGGGTACACTTCCCTTCCGACGAATGTGCTCCTAGATGCCCGATGCTCCACTTTAAGTGCGTGGATTTTAAAATAAGAAATGGTGAGCAGGGAGTCCGAGGAAGCGTAGCGATATTAGTGCAGTGATTATGATGCATTAAAATTGGCAAATAAAAGTGACCATTTATTTTTTCACTTCATTTGTGGAGTTACCTTAATGATCAAAAAGAAATGGAAACAGATAGTTCTTCCAATGTGATTGGGAACTAGGCCTAGAACAAGTGTTCGCTGCTTGCTGTATATTGTTCGTAGTCATTCCATTTTAACATTTCATTACAGTACTATTCATGCTTCCATTTTAGCATCTGCGCTGCTCTTGCTTTAGAAACAATTTCAATATTTTCCTGTGGATAGTGCTACATCATGTCAAATTTAATTTTACTTGACTTGCATGCCAGAAATTAGATGCAATACACATTTTACTCATAAATATTCACATTTGTTATGTCGAAGATGACACTTAGAATGCGGATGAGCTGCTGTAACTTGACACTCACCTGAAGCCTGTTTACTCCTTTTTTTTAAAAGTGAAATTTCAATTATGTTTTCGGGAGGGCGATTTGACGCCACATTCTATCATTTGCTTCCGAACTGAGCTGCAAATTTTGTGAATTATGCATCATAGAAACATAGAAAATAGGAGTACGATTCTGTCTATGAAAACACAAAAAAGGAATTAAACCGGATGGACCACCCGACATCGAACCAGGCACCAGAATCGACAACGGCAAACCCAGCCCTGCCAAACATGCACAGTCTCCCTCACTAACATTTGGGGGCTAGCACCAATGTTGGGACAGCTATCTCACAGATTAGTCAAGCAACAGCCTGACATAATCATCCTCACAATATCATAGCCTATGGACAGTGTCCTAGACACCACTATCACCATTCCTGGGAATGTCCTGTTTCACTGGCAGGACAGACCCAGCAGAGGTGGCGGCAGCACAGTGGTATACAGTCGGGAGCTTCCTCAACATTAACTATGGACCCCATGAAGTCTTGGCGCTTCAAGTTGAACATGGGCAAGGAAACCTCCTTCTGGTTACCCCGTATTGGCCACCATCAGCTGACGAATCAGCACTCCTATAATAACAGCCATTATTATTGTCACAAGTAGGCTTCCATTTACACTGCAATGAAGTTACTGTGAAAAACCCCTGGTCGTCACACTCCGGCGCCTGTTGGGGTACACAGAGGAAGAATTGAGAATGTCCAATTCAAGAAAACCTGAGCATCCGGAGGAAACCCACAGAGACATGGGGAGAATGTGCAGACTCCGCACAGGCGGTGACCCAAGTCGGGAATTGAACCCAGAACCCTGGCGCTGTAAAGCAACAATGCTAACCCCTCTGCTGCCGGGCCGCCCATGCCCTCCATTTTGAACAGAACTTGGAGGAAACACTGAGGGTGGCAAGAGCGCAGAATATGCTCCGGGTAGGGGACTTCAATGTCCATCACGGTAGTACCAGAACAGACCAGGCATGCCATTCCTCCACCTGCTTCTGCTGCATTTCACTCCTCTGCTGCGCGATATTGTGGAGGATGTAGAATTCCAAGACAATATCCTCCAGGGCTGTAATAGTTGCCCCACCACAGCTGTCCATGTACCTGATACGCACCTTCAACATGTCCCTGCACCGCTTGATGACACCCCTGGTCATTGCGTGGGCGTCATCATATTGGTTCTCTCTGTCGGTCCTGGCTTGCAAGCGGGCAGGGATCACTGATGGGGCTGGACAAGATGGGTGGTAACCCATTGGGACCGTGGCGGTCGTGTGCCATGGGTTCTATGTGTGATGCATGGCTTGTGAATTCTTGTCTGGGGCAGGATGGATGGGACCAGGGGAGCGGTGGTGTTTTGTGCTGGCCAGCATTCCTGTGGGATGGGTTAGCTGAAATTGCCACAAGTGGGGCATCTACCCTGGGGGTGTGGGAGTGCGTGCCACTGAGGGTGCGAGGGCCATGGTGCATGTGTCCACTGTTCTGGCTGCACTTTGCACCTCCTCCCCACTTCCCCATGCAGCGGGGAAGCTCCTCAGAGGGATGCCCTGAGGGGTGCCAACACGTGGTGGACCACTGGCAGCTCTGGGCCACGCACGACCCACTTCTGCATTTGCTGGGGTTTGGAGGAGGGCAAGGTTGCCCATACGGCAGGTGGTGCTCCACACATTTATTGGTGATGGTGGGTAGTCAGTGGAATGTGTAGCCAGATGGTTGCCGTGCAGGGTGCGCCAATGGTGCCCTGTGATTGACACTGCTGCCTCACAGCTCCAGGGTCCTGGGTTCAATTCTGGCCTCGCGTGTCTGTCTGTGTGGAGTTTTCACTTTCTCCTCGTGTCTGCGTGTGTTTCCCCCGGGTGCTCCGGTTTCCTCCCACAGTCCAAAAATATTCAGATTAGGTGGATTGGCGATACTATATTGTCCCAAAAGGTTAGCTGGGGTTACTGGGTTACCGGGATAGGATGGAGGCGTGGGCTTAATTAGCGTGCCCTTTCCAACGGCCGGTGTAGACTGGATAGGTCGAATGGCCTTTTTCTGCTCTGTAAATTCTATGATGATAAACAGCCGGATACCATGGGCCCAATGTCCATCACCTGTTCAGCCCCCACTACTCCCCTCGAACTGTCAGACATCCCCAGACAGTGACACAACTGTCAGCTCATGGTTCCTCGTTTGGAAACTTTTCTTACCTCCTCCCTTACCCTCAGCAGCAATAGCGCCCGATTCCCGTTTTTGAATATCATGGGCGGGATTATCCGACCCGATGCACCATATTTCTGCTGCGGCCCACCTCCAGGGTTCACTGTCTCGCCAGCCGGTCAATGGGGTTTCCCATTGTGGGGAGCCCCACACCGTCAGGACATCCCCGGTCTACCGGCGCAACGGAATATCCCGACGGCAGAGAATCGAAATATGCTAACTCCGCTGGCACCACGTCCGCTTGGTGGAGGTGGAGCATCGTGGGACACTGGAGACTCCTGGGTCTGGCCTATTAATAAAACGCTAATGGCAGTTTCTGAATGATTTGCATTCCCATGCCGTAATGGGGTGTCGACCAAATTCATGGCACCATCGGCATTCCATTGGGAGTCCGTCACCGACCTCGATTTTCGGCTAACGCATGAGTCTCTGCCCGGTCCTCATTTGCGATTCCAGCATCGCTGGACAGAGAATCACGCCCACAATGTTTTTGCAATTAGGTTGGTAATGGATCCCAAGAAATGGAATTTATGGAATGTCCAAAAGATGTTTATTTTGAGCAGCTTGTGCCACAGCCTACTAGGGGACAGGCAATTCTGGTTTTGGTGATGGGTAATGAGGGAGACTTGATGAGGGAACTTAAGGTGAAGGAACCCTGAGGGAACAGTGACCACAGTATGATAGAATTTACCCTTCAGTTTGAGAGAGAGAAGCTGCTATCAGATGTAACGGTATTACAATGAAATAAGGGTAATTACAAAGACACGAGAGAGAGGGGAGCTGGCCAGAGTTGATTGGAAAAGGAGCCTAGCAGGGAATACAGTAGAACAGCAATGGTGGAGTTTTTGGGGGTTATTAGGGAGGCACAACAGAAATTCATCCCAAGGAGGAAGAAACATGCTGAGGGGAGGACAAGGCATCCATGGCTGACGAGGGATGTCAAGGACAGTTTAAAGGCTAAAGTAAAGGCATACAAAGTGGGGAGGACTAGTGGGAAACCAGAGGATTGGGAATCCTTTAAAAGCGAGCAGAGGACAACTAAAAAAGCAATAAGAGGGGAGAAGATGAAATATGGGTGCAAGTGTGCAAGTACTAGTGTGCCTCATGGGTCTGCTAGGACCACAATGTTTTACAATACACAATAATGATATGGAAGAAGGTACTTGAGGCACTGTTGCTAACTTTGCAGATAATACAAAGATCTATAGTGCACAGGTAGTATTGAGGAAGCAAGGGTGCTGCAGAAGGACTTGGACAAGAGAGGAGAGTGGGCAATAAAGTAGCAAATGAAATATTATGTTGAAAAGTGAGGTTATGGACATTGGAAGGAGGAATTTAGGTATAGACTATTTTCTAAATGGGGAAATGCTTCGGAAAGCAGAAGCACAAAGAGACTTGGGAGTCCTTGTTCACGATTTCTCTTAAGGTTAATGTGCAGGTTCAGTCGGCAGTTAATAAGGCAAATTCAATGTTAGCATTTGTTGTGTTAATCACACTGGGATAACACGGACTGTAACTGGATGCAGTTGTACTTGAAAGACTTGTACTTGAAAAAGTTGTACTTGTAGACTCCAATCTTTGATGTTGGTTCAATACGCTTTACTGAACTTGTTAAGCAGTGCACACACTTCGCTGTGGGTTTGACACTCTACTAATCTAAGCATGCTTACTATAACTAACTAGACCAGACTACCTCTGGGCCACGTGTAGAAGGTGCTAACTGATATATATACCCTGACTGTCACTACAGTTTTCACCAGTGGAAAGAGGCAGATTGTTGATGCCTCGTGCGTTTTATAGTGGGAGACCAAGTTCTAGTGTTCTGCCTGGTGATTGTGTTCTGTCCTGTGTGTTGATTGGCTGTACTGGGTGTCTGTCACTGCCTGTCTGTATCTCATTGTATGCATGAGTGCATATCATGACATCTCCCCTTTTTAAAAACAGTGTTCATTGCTTGGAGCAAATGCGACTGTATTTGCTTGTGGACCTATTTACATTAAATGGCGAGTGGATGAAAGCGCGTGGATGAATATATACATGAGAGGTGTCCAACGTGCAGATACAGAACAAAATTTACAAGATAAATGTCTATAAGTCCAATCTTTGGGGCTTGTGTCTGATCCTTGTTGACCACCAGAGAGGTGGAAGTGGAGACGATGGCTCCTTGACAGGTGGGATTGCTGTCAGATTGGTGTCCGGAGGAGGCATAACATCATATGGAAAAGTAAGATCTGGTGGAGGGCAGGCAACTTTGCGCAGTACCCTTCTGTTGCACCTGACAATGGAGCCATCAGCCATACGAACTACAAACGATCTGGGAGCAGCCTGTTGAACAACAACAGCTGGAGCTGACCAGCCTCCATCAGGTAGCTTGATCCGAACAGCATCTTCCGGAGATAGCACAGGCAAATCGGTAGCATGAGCATCGCATGTCAGCTTTTGCCGGTTCCTGAGTTGCTGCACCTTTTGCAGCTCTGGGAGGTGATCCAGGTCTGGTAACTATATGGCTGGAACAGTCGTCCACAGGTCCTTATTCATGAGGAGTTGAGCCGGAGACATACCGGTGGACGGAGGGGTTGCCGTGTACCCAAAAAGCGCAAGGTTGACGTCAGAATGAGAGTCCGCAGCCTTGCAGAGCTGTTGCTTCACTATAATAGTAAAAAAAGTAAAATCGCTTATTGTCATGAGTAGGCTTCAAATGAAGTTACCGTGAAAAGCCCCCAGTTGCCACATTCCGGCGCCTGGTGGGGGAGGCTGTTACGGATTCGAACCCTGCTGCTGGCCTGCTTGGTCTGCTTTCAAAGCCAGCGATTTAGCCCTGTGCTATATGGACCGCCTTCTCAACCCCTTGGACTGCGGGTAGTGCGGGCTTGAGGTAATGTGATTGAATTGGTATGACTTGGTGAGATTGGACCATTCTTGGCTGTGGAAGCAGGGACCATTGTCACTCATGAGAGTGAGTGGAATACCATGCCTGGCAATGTCTCCTTGCAGGCCTTGATGACTGACCTTGATGTGAGGTCTAACAGCTTCACAACTTCCGGGTAATTTGAGAAGTTATCTATGATGAGCACATCGTCAGGCTGTGCTCGAGTGTTTCTTTTGTTTGAGCAGGCTGGAAACGCTGGCAGGTCGCACAATTGAGGGCCATGTTGGATATGTCCTGGCAGATTCCAGGCCAATAGACAGCCTGCCGAGCCCAGCGCCTACACTTTTCGATACCTGGGTGTCCCTCGTGGATTCGTTTAAGCAATAAGCCCTGCAAACTGTAAGGAATAACGATACAATCTAGCTTGAGGAGGATTCCCTCACAACCATCATGTCGTCCTTCACATTGAAGAACTGAGGGCATTTCCCTTTTTGCCAGCCATTTCCAAGGTGGTGCGTCACGCGCTGCAGAAAGGGTAATTGGCAGTCTGTTCACGAATGCAGATCACTCTTTCATCTGAGGCCGGGAGGTTGCTGGCACACAGCTGTACCTGTGCCTCAATCTGGCGGATGAAGTCAACCTGTTCACAGGGTGAGGTGATGGAGCGGGACAGGGCACCCGCAATTATCAGCTCCTTGCCTGGTGTGTATAGTAACTCAAAATCGTACCTTCGGAATCATAGGAGAATACTATGGGCGTCGTGTCATTCAAGTCCTTATGAATGATATTGACCAAGGGTCTGTGGTCAGTCTCCACTGTGAATGTTGGTAGACCGTAGACATAGTTATGGAACTTTACAATGCTGGTTAGGAGGCCCAGGCACACCTTTCCTATTTGGGCTGTTGCTCGTTCTGGGTGAGTGTGCTTTACACTCAATTTGCCTCTGTTTAATTCCTTAGCTGTGGAGTCGCCAGGTATCGTTAAGATACCACCACAAATTTCAAGTTCAAGTTCAAACCAATAAATCCATACACCAGTTAGTAAGTTCAAACAAGACACGTTTATTATAATACAGTAATCTACTAATCATGCATATAAAACTATAAGACTAGGCTAATCCTACCACTAATAGGCCAATACTTATCTGGATAAGGGG
This sequence comes from Scyliorhinus canicula, assembly GCF_902713615.1. Taxonomy (NCBI): domain Eukaryota; kingdom Metazoa; phylum Chordata; class Chondrichthyes; order Carcharhiniformes; family Scyliorhinidae; genus Scyliorhinus; species Scyliorhinus canicula. Next base: position 159,119,241 of record NC_052158.1, on the reverse strand, counting down.
ACTGCCGAATCAGGGAACAACGGTCTCTAGCTTTGTCCTGGGTCCGCAGGCTTCCAGTAGTTATGGACTAAAGGGGGTCAGGAGTGTCTACTCTCGAAGCCTGCGTTGTATGACACTTACGTGATGGCGGCTACTGTCCATACCTCTCCTCCTCAAGGTTCTTCTGCTGCAAAGGTGTTCTGCTGGGAGGGCTGGCTGGTCAAGGGGAGGCTGGCAGAGAGAGAGAGCTGGGGTCGGGGTCTCTGTCTTATACCTCTCTCAGGGTCTCGCGCCCACCTGGGCGGACCCTCTATACACTCACAATCGATTGGGTCTCTTCCCAATCGATTGATTTGAATTCCCCAATAACGGGGCAGTTCCTCGACAACTGGGTGGTTCTTGGGACTTATTATTTTGGACTTCTTTTGGCGCCGAGAAGTCTGGCCTTCCATTCAATGTAACGATTTGAATTAACTTGTTTCCATTGTACCTGGGAATCGGCCGGTATCGCCTCATTAGTATGCTAACTTGTTTTCTTTCACAGTGCTGTTTCTGCAGCAGTCAGAACTGGTTTCTGCAGCAGTCAGAATACACAAGCGTTTTTGCAAGCTGCTTGTTTTTGCAATATGTCCATTTTCCCTGCATTCCTTGTTATCTTCCATTTTGTGTTGGGCAGTGGCCACCCCAGGTGGCTACAGGGCATACTTCTGGTCAGTAGGTGTCATGGTCCTTGACGCATAAGCAACTGGAGCCCAGGACGAGGAGTCATCCCTCTGGAGGAGCACCGCACCAATGTCGTCCTGGCTTGCGTCCATGGAGATTTTTGTTTCCCTCTCCGGGTCAAAAAACTCTAGTACCGGAGCAGTGGTGAGCTTTGCTTTGAGCTCGAGCCACTCAGCTTGATGTGAGGGTAGCCACTGGAATGCAGTGGACTTCTTCACCAGATGCCTTAGAGCCGTGGTGTGTGAGGCCATTTTGGGAATGAATTTTCCCAAGAAGTGCACCATTCCAAGGAAGCATGGTACCGCCTTCTTGTCTTACGGGGACTTCATGACGTTAATGGCCTTGACCTTGCCCGAATCTGGTCCCACACTCTGCTGGGATGTCTGGTCGCCCAAGAACTTGATGGTTGACATGCCAAAGGAGCACTTAGCCTTGTTCAGCTTGAGGCCATTTGCATGGATACGTCGGAATACCTGTTTGAGGCGAGATATGTGTTCCTCGGGGTCGTGGACCATATGATTACATCATCTACGTAGACATGTACAACCTCAATGCCTTCCATCATCTGCTCCATGATCCTGTGGAAGATTTCAGAGGCTGAGACAATGCCGAACGGCATACGGTTATTACAGTACCTGCCAAATGGTGTGTTGAAAGTGCAGAGCTTCCTGCTGAGTTTGTCCAGTTGTATCTGCCAGAAACCACGTGATACATCTAGCTTCATGAAGAATTTGCCGTGTGCCACCTCACTGGTCAGTTCCTCCCACTTCGAGATCCGGTAGTGTTCCCGCATTATGTTCTGGTTAAGATCTTTGGGATCTATGCATACCCGCAACTCACCTGAGGACTTTTTCGCACAAACCACCGAGTTGACCCAGTCAGTCAGTTCCATCATTTTGGAGATGGTGCCCTGGTCTTGGAGCTCTTGTAGCTGTGCCTTTAAACGTTCCTTCAGAAGAGCTGGCACCCGGCGTGGTGCATGGATTGCAGGCGAGGCATCAGGCCTGGGTAGGATTTTGTCACAGTATGGCTGGGTGCCCATTCCATCAAACACAGCCGGATATTGGGCTAGGATGTCATCAATGTCAGCCTGAAGATCCACATTGGAAGAAGACATGACATTTACTTGCTGTACGAGGTTGAGTATCTTGCATACATGGGCACCGAGCAGGGATGCCTCATCAGGTTTGACGATTTTGAATCACAGTTTGCCGTTGATGGTCTTGTTGGAGATGAATTGATGACACGATCCTCGTGCAGTTATGGCATTGCCATTATAATCGAGGAGCTGGCAGGCTGGTGCAAGAACTATGGGTTGCTTTTTAATGCAGTCAAAATCAGCTTGAGAGATGAGATTGGCAGAAGCACCAGTGTCCAGCGTAAACTGGATGCTACATTGATTTACTTGTATGACAACACTCCATTCGTCCACGGAATCGACATTGAGGATAGATAGGCGTCTTGCTGAATTTGAAGAGGCATACTCACATGTAGTTTTGATGCCCACACGATAGGGGGACTCCGGGCAGCCGTCCTCTGGATCCGTAGTGCTATCAGAATCCAGTAAACCTTGTTGTACACATTGAACGCGCTTGCGTTGGAATTGGGATCGCTGGCCCTTGACTGGTGGTGCAGACCTGCACAAGGCTGCATGATGCCCAGGCTTCCTGCAATTTAAACATTGCCTGCCTTTTGCAGGACATTGCTGCTTTAAGTGGGCGGTGCCACAGTTCGGGCACATCATGACGTTTATGTCGTTATGCTCTGTGCATCGTCGTACATGTGCAGTGCGGTCAGCCGACGTTTGCACCTGCGCAGTTTGGTGTTCGGCCGCTTCGTTCTCCTGTTCGTGTTGTGCATGCGTGGGGCCCTGGGAAAAGCGGGCGAAATGGGCGCTTTCATCGATACTGAGGCACTGCATCAATTCGATGGCCTGTACAATCTCTGCCTCATGGGAGTCAGGTTTTTCAGATTCTGCCGATTTGAAACGGGAGTACCGATTTCTTGCATGCTCATGCACTATACATGTCTCGATTGCGACTGGCAGGGCCATGTGCTTAATTTTGAGGAATTGCTCCCGCAAGGAATCGGAGTACACCAGAAACACGATCTGATCCCTGATGATGGAATCAGCGGTTGCGCCATAATTGCAGGACTGCGCTAATATACGGAGATGAGTTAGAAAGGAATGGAAAGGTTCATCCTTACCCTGAAGGCGTTGCTGGAAGATATCACGCTCAAAGCTCTCGTTTGTTTCGACTTCACAGTGACTGACAAACTTCTCCAAAACGGACTTGATTTTGGTCTTGTCCTGGCCGTAGGTAAAATTAATGTATCACTTGCCAAGTGGGGTAATAGTGCAGTAGGCATATCATTAGTAGGATTGACAGCCAATGCTTTGGGGCCTGTGCGATTCACTGCCTCTGATGGGCCGATTTCCAGACAGCGTGGTTCACTTGTGGTTCTAAAAATTGTGAACCTAGCGTCCTGGCTGCTGCGCGAGAGGAAGTAGGATGGCTTGGAATGACTGCGAGTTGCTGGTCCCGACACCGGTCGTGCTGGCTGTGGTGGTGGTGGGGGGGGGGGGGGACATTTCAGGGCCCCGGGAGGGGAGATAAGGGGGAGGGAGTAGGGGAAGAGGGGAAAGGGGGTAGGGGAAGTGGAGGGGGAGGGCAGGCCGAGCAGCCGGTGTGCCCCCTACGGGACTGGAGCAGTGCCCACGCACTGGCCGCCATCTTGTTGAACACCCACTGACCACCCACACCGGCTCCTGGCTCGACAGATTGACACCAGCTATATGGGTTCATCCACCTCCGCACCCCACCCTCCCGCTATCCTCACCCCCTTCCCCCTCGGGCCCGAGCATCCATCCCACGCAACCTGCAGCCACACAGCAGCGGACCACGCAGGGCTAAAACCCGTGGGTGCCCACAGTGAGGGCACTGCAAGACAACGGTACCCCTGACAGAAAGGACGGGGCCAGGACCGGGGGCCCCGACGGGGCCGGACTCCGACTGGACAGAGGTGTGGGGGTGGGTGGGGGGTTGGGGTGAACATGAGAGGACGGGGCCCACAGTCCCAACCGGGGTCACTATGTAGTCCACAGAACCTGGATGGGCACGGGAGTATGTACCATGATAACATGTTGGCCTGTCACCCCCTGCAGAGAATGGCGTTTGGACACCAACCCGCAATGCTGGTCGCTGTGCGAGATACCTCACGGCCACGTGAATAGGGGCTGCTTGGAGAGGAGGGGGAAGCTGCAGCAGAGGAGTGGTCTGCAGAGGGGCAGGTGGCGGACACACAGCCTGGAGGGCTGGCCACTCAACAGGCCGAGGATGAGGAGGAGGCGCCACATGAGGCACCGTGTGTGGAACCACATGTCGTTCGAGGACCGCTCTACACAAGCAGAAAGGGGTTCCACTCCATGAACGTCCTGCTGGTCTGTGATGAACAGATGTGCATCGTGCACGTTTGCGCCTGATACCCTGGCAGCATGCATGGCTCTTTGTACTGGCACACTCAGTTATCCCCGACATGTGTGAGGGCACTGGCTGCGAGGCTGGCTGCTGGGCGACAGTGATTACCCGCTGCACTCATTGCTGATGATGCCTATCCGGAGGTGTTTTAGTGTCCTAAAAAGTAAGGTTAAGGGGGGGTTGTTGGGTTACGGGTATAGGGTGGATGCGTGGGTTTGAGTAGGGTGATCATTGCTCGGCACAACATCGAGGGCCGAAGGGCCTGTCTGTGCTGTACTGTTCTATGTTCTATGTTCTATGGTGGCCTGCTGCATCCTCCACAATTTAGCATAGCAGAGGGGCGATGGGCTGGAGGAGGAGCTTGATGAGGAGAAAGGGTAGGCCTTGTCCGACGAGGAGGATCTGAGGAGGTGGCAGACGAGCGGGACATCAGGCCAGTGTGCACAGGATGCCCTCATTGCGACATTGTTCACCAACTAGGGGGGATGTTGCTGGCCAGGGGCACGGGCACCACCATCACAGACCCGCACCCCCTCACGTCCCAAACAACAAAACTGCCTGCATGCACTCCCTCTCCATGGTACATACCTGCGGCATGGCGAGCTGGGGGCCCAGGGTTGGCAGTGACAGCGGGTCTGGTCCACTGGATGGCGGAAGATGACAACCCACTCTGCGATGAGCTCCAGTGCTCCACATCGTATGACAATGTCTGACTCTTGCCACCAGTAGCACCTTCCACCCGGGTGATCCCTGCATGCGAGCTGGCCAGTCCATTACACGGTCCCGTCACATCCCTGGGGTAGGGGGCAGTGGGCTGGTCGGGGCAGGGGGGGAGGGAGGGGAGTGCGGTCCACCCATGGGGCCTGCACTCGTCGCACACCCCGCACTCCCCCTGACAGCACCGACGGCCCACCGCCACACCCATCAGACAGAGCACTGTGGCAGGTTATAATGGTGTTAACAGGTGTTTCTTGTGCAGTAATTTATACAGTCTGCGCCCTAAGCCCTATAACTCAAATGTGCACTGCACCCGTGCCACCTTATCTGGTGTCTAACTTTCTGGCCTTACGGGCCCTAACACTATGCCTCGCAGGTTTCCCAGATGGTACAGCAGGAGTGGAGGCGGCATTATGTGCCCTGCCCTGTTGGCTCCCATCTCCTGGAGTGACCCAGCCTGGATGAGCCAGGCCGCTGCTCGTGCCTCCTGGGTGGCGTGGTGCCAGCGTGTTCTACCCTCTGCTGACCAGACGCACCTGGGACAGAGGGGTGGGGAGGGGAGGTCGAGGTGCTGCGCTGTTCTGGCACCTCCCCTGTGGGAGTCACCAGCACGGACCCCAGCACCTCCTACTCCCTCGGGATTCCCGATGCCCCCCACGCTACTCCATGGGATGCATATGTGAGCGGAGCCATTCCCTGGAGCCTCCCCCTCCCCACCACCTGGCGCACCTAGTCCTGGAGGCCCGCTCGGGTCTCTACCAGGGCCTACACGTTTGTAGCCATGGAGCATGCGGTGTGGACCATCTCCGCCTGGGACTGTGCCACATTCATTGTGACTGTGCCAACGCCTTGAAGGTCTGTGACATATTAACCAGTGACTGGACTGACTCCCTCTGGGTTTGGGCCATCTCCCTCTTGGACTGGGACACCTCCTTGTGGGACTGGGACAACCCACCCAGTGTCTGCACCACGCCGGCCAGCACCTGGCCAATGCCGCTGATGCTCTCAGCCATGGCTTGATGTGACTGGGCCACTCTGAGCAGTGCCGCCGAAATGTCCAGGTGGCCATTGCACATGGCTACCCGTGAGTGCGCACACCTGTCCTGGGCCTCGGCCCGGGACTGCAGAGAATGCCCCAGCCCTTGGACACTCTGACCCATATCTGGCACTGTTGCCCTCATTGCCTCCGTGCGGTGTCAGCCTGGATACCACGCATGACCGGCACCAGCCCCTGCTTCTTCCCGTGGATGAACTCCACCACTTGCGCATGCAGGTCCTGAACGTCCGCTGTCATCCCCTCCTGTAGTCCCTAGGTCTGCACTGTGGCTGGGACTGGTTTTTCCAGGAGCCCGGGAAACGTTTGGGCGGCAGCTGTTTCCCGGGACCGGCCTGCCCTCCGACCTTCTGGCCCATGGCTGCTCCTACCTCCACCTGTTTTATCGGATGCAATGTGTGGTGCACACCAGATAGTGTCCCAGGAGCCTCTTCACTGATGTGCCCAACCGAGATAGTCTCTGAGATGGTGGAGCGTGTTGGAGATAGCAGTGATGGAAAGTTGGTGTCCTGAATCTCGGGTAGAGGGCTGAGTTCGGGCTGTTCTCCCTACCAGTGCCCAGCCATCAGAGGGGCACCGGTTCTGGTACTGGCTGTGGACGGGGGTCTCTGGATGGACCAGCCCCATCTCCGGCAGGCCCTGTAAGATACAACATGACATGTATGATTAGACAGTGGGCTGGGAACTGGAGCCCCAGTGATGGGAGTGAGGGAGCTGAGGCGGGGGGGGGGGGGGGGTTGTGAGCTGTGTGTGTGTGTGTGTGTGTGTGTGTGGGGGGAGGGGGGGGGTATCCACAGATGTGTCATGAGGGATCCGCAACTCACCTGGGTCTCATTTGCTCGTCGGCCGCCGACCTCCACATCGATGACCTCCCTTTCGTCCGGGCACCCGACCATGTCCAGTGCCCTCTGCTTGGGCATGGTGATGGACCACAGGTCTCGTAGTCACCCTCCAGTCTTCTCCCACCCCCAGCAGTTGTGCGTAGCCTTCTCCTGGTGAGACACACAAACAACGACAGTGTTAGACGTCCTGATGCTCAGTGGTTCGTTAGATGATGGCATCAGTGTCCAGGGCACCCAGCCATTGCAGCTGGCATCCGTGCTGACATGTGGGGCAGGGGGGGGGGGGTTCGGCCATACCCCGGGGAGGAAGGGCCGGGTTACGAGTGTGTGTGTGGGGGGAGGGGGGGGGGCGGGGTCTGTGCCAGGAGCACAGCGCTGCCTACTCACCCTGGCCGCCCTGAGGACGTCGTGGAGTTTCTTCCAGCACTGTATGCCAGTCCAGATAACGTTGCCATGGCACGGACTGCCTCTGCCACCAGAGCCAAAGCATAGCTGACGGCAGCGCTTGGTGGCATTCCGCACAGGCCGGGGTACAGGATCATACTTCTCTCCAGCACAGCATCCAGAAGGGTGTCCAGCTCATCATTCCTGAACCGTGGCACTGCTGTCCTTCCAGCCATCTTGTTGGCTGGGACGATGTGTGTGGGGAAGGATTGTTTAAGTGCGGCTGTGGCGTGTGGGCCTCATGTGCCCAATCACAGACCTGGCGAATCCAGCACCACTTTGCATGGAACCGGTTGCATTCCACGTGGCGATGGTGCTAGCCCATTTAGAGTTGCTGAATCGGTGCAGCTGTTGTGCCATTTTTGCTGTGGTAAAACACCACTGTTTCCACGTCGGCGTCAGGACTTAGTCTCAGAAACGGAGAATCCAGCCCACAATTTTAATTGTATTGCAGCAGACTTTGAAGGACATGTCGGTGCACAAATCAATCTCACTGCCTCTGCTACATCTTCCTGATATTAATCTTTGTAAAATCTGCAGCAGATGCTGAACAGGACAACGGTCACCGCTACCTGACGTTTGGTGGATAACTCATTTATGATCCAAATGGAATTAAATCTGAATCTTCCTTACATCGGTTTGATCTTATCCAACCTTTCAATCAATCTGTCAAAACTTACAGTTTAATGGAATGATGTTTGAAATCATATGATCAAGTACAGCAACTTCAAAGCGTTCCAAGACACAGTTTTTTGGGGATATATTTGTTAAGTCACCTGTTCTGATGGATTGCATCCCAGATAATGAGCAAAAGTAGTAGAACAACTGAATATTTCCTCCTGGTATTGGGCGGTGTTGGAGGAGTAGGGAGTGGAAATGACACCCTTATTCAACAGTAAGACATCTTACAACGCCATGTTTGTTTCAAACACTAGCTTTCGGAGCACTGCTCCTCCCTCAGGTGAATGTGCTCCGAAAGCTAGTGTTTGAAACAAACCTGTTGGACTTTAACCTGGTGTTGTAAGACTTCTTACTGTGCCGACCCCAGTCCAACGCCGGCACCTCCTTGTCACCCTTATTCAAGTGAGGGCGTAAGGATAGTTTCATCAATGACAGGCCTATTAGGTTAACATTTGTGGCAGATACGATTTTGGAATCTAAAATCACTGATCAACATCAATCGACATTTGGAGTTGTTTGAATTAGTGAAGCAGAGCTAGCACGGATCTGTAAAATGGAGATGGTGCTTAACTAATTAATGATTCCTGTCTTATCATAACAGATATGGTTGATGAAGTCAACACAGTGGATGTTATCTGCATGGATTTTTTGAGAACCGTTGACAATGCATCATATAAAATGCTGTTCATCAAAATTGAGGCTTATGGAACAGGCGGGTCAGTGTCCATTGGGATGAAAAATAGGCTGAAATGAGAGAAAGCAGTATGTGCTGGTAGATGGCCGCTTTTCGGACTCGCTGGTGTCAGCTCGAGAACGTTGAGATAGGCTGGAAGTGAAGATGGATTGTGATGCTTTTACAGCCACCCTATTTCCCTTGCCCATTCTCATTCTTCCTCTGATTTAATTCCCGTTGGCTTTGAGTGGAAGATAACCGGATATTGAAATGAAGCCTGGGAGTTAAAATCGGGCAGGTTTGCAATCTGATTCAAATCTTTACAACCCTGGATTCCTACGAGAGTTAAAATGTATTTTGTTTTAATTTTCAGACGCCCGCTATAATCGAAATTGGGTTGGTTCTGTGCCGATCCCAGTGGATTTCAGTGTACAGCATCATTCCTACAAATCCAGCACACTGTTATTAGTTCGAGGGAGGGATGGTGTGAGAAATGTGGGCGAGGCAGATGTAGATCGGGTTGGGGGGTGCGGGGGTGGGGGTGGGAGCGGTTTGTAACTATTCCATTAGCTGTCCAGTGAGAGATGTCGTTTCCTTCATCTGACCTGACAGATCATGTGGGTGTATCTGAGAAAAACTACTTGCAATTCAGAACTCTCCATTCAGTTATTAGCTCACCTGGTGGAAGAAAAGACTTGCACCGTTTTAATGTCCCCTTCCGTAACATCCGATCATCTGCAAAACACTTTAAAGCCAATGAGGTACCTTTTATAAAGAATAGTCACTGTTGTAATGCATGGCATCCAATTGGCACACAGCAAGACTCCACAAACAGAGCGTCAGAGGGTACAACAGGATATAAATCGGTTGGAGACTTGGGGCCGAAAAATGGCAGATGGAGTTTAAACTGGGCAATTGTGAGGTAATGCATTTTGGTAGGCCTATACAGATAGCCATTATAAAGTAAATGGCAGAACCCTTAGGAATATTGACATGCATAGAGATCTGGGCGGACAGAACCATAGATCACTGAAAGTGGCAACGCAGGTGGCTAAGATCGATAAGAAGGCATATGGCATGCTTGCCTTCCTCAGTCAGAGCATTGAGTAGAAAAATTGGCCAGTTGCACTGCAGCTGTACAGAACCCTAGTTAGGCCACACTTAAAATATTGCATACAATTCTGGACGCCACCGTACTTGAAGGATGTGAATGTTTTGTAGCGGGTACAGACGAGGTTTACCAGGATGTTGCCTGGTTTGGAGGGTATTGGGTATGAGGAGAGGTTGGATAAACTCGGATTGTTTTCATGGAACGCCGGAGGTTGAGGTGCGACCTGATATATATTTACAAAATTGAGTAGCATGGACAGAGTGGATAGTCAGCCAAATTTTCCCTCAGAGGAAAAGTCAATTATTAGGGGATGTAGGTTTAGAGATGAGCGGAAAAGTTTAGACGAGATGTATGAGGCAAATTTGTTTATAATGAGGGTGATGAGTGCCTGGAATTTGTTTCTGAGGGAAATGGTAGAAGGAGATACGATAGCGACATTTAGGAGTGATCTTGACGGATACATAAATGGGATAGAAATAAAGCGACATGGACTCTGGATGGGCAGAAGGTTTTAGTTTATGAGACATCATCATCGACGCAGTCTTGGAGGGCCGAAATGTCTGTTATTTGATATATTTGATCAGTCTCCCATGTGGGACCTTGTCAAAGGCTTTTCTGAAATCCAAATAAACTACATTAACTGCACTATCTTCATCTACGCACCTGGTCACCTCCTCAAACAATTCAATTTTCTTTTCGCCATGGCCTCCCTCTGACAAAGTCATACCGTTGGCCCCTGATCAAACCTTGCCTCTCCAAATGGAGATAGATACTCTCCTTCACAACTTTCTCCAATAGGTTTCCTACCACTGACGTGAGACTCACTGCAATGTAGTTCCTTGACTTATCTCTACAACCTTCCTGAATAGTGGGACCACATAGCTGATCGCCTGTCCTCTGGCGCCTCCCCCGAGGCCAGAGTGGAATTAAAGATTTGAGTCAGAGCCACTACATACTCCACTGTCGCTTCCCACAGCAGCCTGGTACTCAATTCATCTGGATCTGGAGATATGCCCACTTTTAAGTCTGTCAACACGTCCAATATCTCGTCACTCCCTCTGTCAATTTCCTCAAGAACCTCACAGTCTCTCTCTCCCTGAATTCCATACCTACATCCCCATTCTCATGGGTGAAGACAGATGTGAAATATTCATTCAAGCTCTCATCAATGTCCTCAGGATCCACCAACAGATTCCCCCCTTGGTCCCTAATGGGCCCTACTATTTCTCTTGTTATCATCTTCCCATTGGTACCCTCACCATTTCCTTTTTGTAAGCCCCGTACTGCTCTCCCATTGATTTCCCCACAAGTAGCTCTTACCAGTCTATCTTGGCAAGACCCTGTCGTATTTTACTAAAATTCCCTCGCCCCAATCCAAAATAGTTTTTTGCAACTTGGTTATTTCTTTGTCCATAAGAAGCTGAGGCTCTTTCAGTAATAATACAATAACTCCTCCTCTTTATCCCCTCCCCTGGGTCGCCTGAAGAGTCTACATCCCGTAATGTTTAGCTGGCAGTCCTGCCCGCCTTCTACTATGTCTCTGTGATGTTACTATATCACAGTTCCACACGTCAAAACTTCGCTTAACTCATCGCTTTTATTTGCAATACTCCTGGCATGAAGGTAGAGACGATCGAACCTGGCCTTGCTCCCAAATTAATCCAGCTGTACGCTCTCTGACTTGATAGCTTGCCTGTATTATACTGAGTCCCTATTCTGCTGATGGTCTGTGTCAATGTCCCTCCCCCTGAAGAATTAGTTTACACACCTCCCAACAGCACCACAGGCCCACCCGCAAGCATGTGAATCCTCCTTTGCTTTAGATATAGAATGTGCCGCTTGTACAGGTCCAGCTTGTCCTGAAATCTAAAACATTCCCTCCTGCACCAAATCTTAATCCATACATTCATCTGCGCTATTCTTCTATTTCTCTGCTTGCTCGCACACGGCACTGGGCGTAATCCAGAGATTACATCCAAATAGATTCTGCTTTTTAGTCGATTCCCTAATTCCCTGAATTCTTGATACAAAACCTCATCCCTCTTTCCATCTATTCAATTTGTACCATGATGTACCATGGCCTCTGTCTTATCATCCTCCCTCTTCGGGATGCCCGCCTGCCATTCAGAGATATCCCGGGACCTGCCACCAGGGAGACAACACACCCTCCTGGAGTCACGTGGGAGACCAGAGTCGTGCCAATCTGTTCCCCTGACGATAGAATTCCCTGTTATTATTTGAATGGCGATTGATTAGGAAATATTGGTGTAGAAAGAGACGTGGGTATCCTTGTGCCCTGGTCATTCAAAGGAAGCATGCAGATACAGTAAGCAGGTAGGAAGGCAAACTGTCTGTTGGCTTTCATTGCGAGATTATTTGTGTACAAGAACAAAGATGTCTTACTGCAATGACACGTAAAACATTCTGACAGGGCAGGACAGACTAATGTCATGGGAGAGTCTCTTTCAGAAAGGTTTTTATCTTATCTCATGGCTTCAATTATGTCATTGTGTGGGTGGAGCTGGGCTGTGGCTCTGAACTCGTTTGATTTCATTTTGAGTTCTGACTGCTGTGGGCTATAGACAGGAGAAAGGTGACCAGTTTTGGCCTGACTCTCTCTATTTTCATGTTTAATATCTGTTCCAGTAAACGTCACCTTGGTGGTGGCTTTGGATATATACAGCTGCTTTCCGGAAGGAGTTGAATCCGCTGGTTGAAAATTGGATAAGACTTTCAGTAACAAGACCAGTATTAGTCAAGTGAGAATACAGTGGGCTGGGCCACACCCTTGAAAACATGTTTTTTTGGTTTGTGGGCTTGTTATTGCATTGGAACAGTTAAGGGGGAATTAATTCAGTGTTATACATAGATTATTGTAGCTATGTGGAGACTTTATTTTTGTAATTGATAAAGATTCTTGCTGTTTGTTTATATATATATACGATATACATATATGTATATATATGCTAACTAAGTTCTTTGAATAAAGCTTGTTTTGATTATATTCAAAGTTTTAGCATCAACTACTTCATGTGGTAATGAATTCCACAGGCTCACCACTCTTTCTGTGAAGAAATGTCTCCTTATCTCTGTCCGAAATGGTTTACCCTGAATCCTCAGACTGTGACCCCTGGTTCTGGACACACCCATCATTGGTAACATCTTCCATGCATCTACCCTGTCCAGTCCTGTTAGAATTTTATAAGTCTCTATGAGATCCACGCTCATTCTTCTGAACTCCAGCGACAACAATCCCAACCTAGTCAATCTCTCCTCATATGACAGTCCCGCCATCCCTGGAATCAGTCTGGTAAACCTTCGCTGCACTCCATCGAGAGCAAGAACATCGTTCCTCAGAGAAGGAGACCAAAACTGCACAGAATACACCATGTGTGGCCTCACCAATGCCCTGTACAATTGCAGCAACACATCCCTGCTTCTATATTCGTAACCTCTCGCAATGAAGGCCAACATACCATTAGCCTTCTTTACCGTCTGCTGCACCTGCATGCTTACCTTCAACGAATGGTGCAGAGAGACACCAAGGTCCCGCTGCACACTCCCCTCTCCCAATTCACAACTATTCAGGTAGTAATCTGCCTTCCTGTTTTTGCTTCCAAAATGAATAACCTCGCACTTATCCAAATTATTCTGCATCTTCCATTGGTTTTCCCACTCGCCCAACCTGTCCAGATCTTGCTGTACGATCCCTGCATCCTCGTCACAATTAACTCTTCCACCTAATTTGGCATCATCTGCAAACTTTGAGATGTTACATTTTGTTCCCTCATCCAAATCATTAATATATATTGTAAATAGCTGGGGTCCCAGCACCGAGCCCTGTGGTACCTCACTGGTTACTGCCTGCCAATTTCAAAAGGACCCATTAATCCCTGTTCTTTGTTTCCTCTCTTCCAACCAGTTTTCTATCCACTTCAATACATTTCCCCCAATCCCATGCACTTAGATTTTGCACAATAATCTCTTATGCGGGACTTTGTGAAACGCCTTCTGAAAGTCCAAATATACCACATCGACTGGCTCCCCCCTGTTGACTGTACTGGTTACCTCTTCAAAGAATTCCAAAAGATTTGTCAAGCATGATTTTCCCTTCATAGATCCATGTGACTGATCCGGCCACTGCTTTCCAAATGTTCCGCTATAAAGCCCTTGATAATGGATTCAAGCATTTTCCCCACTACCAATGTTAGGCTTAACGGTCTATAATTCCCTGCCTTATCTCTACCTCCCTTTTTGAATATCAGAGTGACGTGAGCTACCCTCAAATCTACAGGGACAGTTCCAGAGTCTATAGAATCCCGGAAGATGACCAGCAATGCATCCACTATTTCCAGAGCCACGTCCTTATGCACTCTGGGATGCAGATTCGCAGGCCCTGGGGATTTTTCCGCATTCAATCCCATCAGTTTTCCCAGCACCATTTCTCTACTAATGTTGATCTCCCTTAGTTCTTCCCTCTCACTAAACCTTTCATTCTCTAACATTTCTGGGATCTGATTTGTGTCCTCATTTGTGAAGACAGAACTAAAGTATGCATTCAATTGCTCAGCCATTTCTTTGTCCCTTATTATGCATTCCCCCATTTCTGTTTGTAGTGGGCCTACATTTCTCTTTACCAATCTCTTCCTCTTCACATATCTATAGAAACTCTTATTGTCACTCTTTATGTTCCCTAAAAGCTTCCTTTCGTACTGTACTTTCCCCTTCTTAATCAATCCCTTCGTCCTTCTTTGCTGACTTCTAAGCTGCTCCCAATCCTCAGACCTGTTATTTTTCTTGGCCAATCTGTATGCTTCTTCCTTGTATCGGATACTATTTCGAATTTCCTTTATAAGCCATGGATTGGCCCTCTTACCCACTTTGCTTTTGTGCCAGACAGGAATGAACAATTGATGTAGTTACTCCATGCGTTCCTTCAATGCTTGCCATTGTTTAGCCACTGTCACCCCTTTAAGTAACTCTCCCAAATCTATAAAGGCCAACTCACGCCTCATATCCTCATAGTTCCCTTTATTTAGATTCTCCAAAGCAACTACTTAACTCTCCATCTTGAGAAAAAATACTATCATGTTATGGCCGCTCATCCCCAAGGGGTCTCGGACAGCCAGATTGGCAATGATTCCCTTCTCATTACACTGTACCCAACCTAAGATGGGCTGCTCTCCAGAAGGTTCCTCCACATATTGGTCAAGAAAACCATCCCGTATACACTCCAGGAATTCCTCCTCTACAACATTGTGGCTAATTTGATTTGCCCAACCAATGTGAAGATTAACATCACCCATGATGAAATGAAAAATGAAAATCGCTTATTGTCACGAGTAGGCTTCAAATGAAGTTACTGTGAAAAGCCCCTAGTCGCCACATTCCGGCGCCTGTTTGGGGAGGCTGTTACGGGAATTGAACCGTGCTGCTGGCCTGCTTGGACTGCTTTCAAAGCAAGCAATTTAGCTGGCTTTGAAAGCCTTTGATATTGCCTGATTACATGCATCTCTAATTTCTTGTTTAATGCCATTGCCAACCTCACCAGTGCAATTTGGGGGTCTGTATATGACACCCATAATGTTTTTTGTCCCTTGGTATTTCTCAACTCTCCCCATACAGATTCCACAATGTCAGAGATAATATCCTTTTTCACTATTGTGTTAATTCCCTCTTAAACCAGCAGCGTCACGCCACCACCTTTTCTTTTATGCCTGTCCTTCGTAATTACCGAGAACCCTGGGACATTTAGTTCCCATCTCATTCAGATAAAGTAGCTCTAATGTAGTTCGAAGAAGCATCAGAGGATGACATGGTCACGTTCACTCAGTGCCTGTGAAACAGCTTGAAATACCGAACTATCTCCACGTAGAGAGTCGTCGAACTTGCGGACGGGCCTCGGAATAGAGCAGAAACCGGAACCTCCATTCGTACTGTACACTGAAATTGTTCATCGTGTTCACTGGTTGGGAGGGACTTGTAATAGTTTCATTTGGCATTTAACAATCTTATGTTTCCCTTCCCAGAGAGTGCTTATGGCGACAGTACGTATATGATGCACAGATATGTACAGTTTCGGTGTTCCACTGTGATTCGTCATCGCCCGAAGAAGTGAAGGACTCTGTCACGAGTTCACATAATTTACGTTCGCCTAAATTAGCCCTAAAATGCAAAAATATATGATTAAGTTGAAAGAAAAGTAGAAAATGCTGGAAATATTCGTCAGCTTTGGCAGTATCTTTAGAGAAACAAAAGTTAATATTTCATATCGTTGACTTTTCACCTGAGTGTTACAGTCTGCAAGAAATATTTAGCCAGCAGAGTAAGTTCATCCTTACTGCGGCCCAGTGACAATAAAGAACTGCCATCAGACAGAATGTGAGGCAGATCATTTTGCACAGAAGTAAAATAATACGGATGAGTTTTTTGAATTGGAAGGGCCCGTTCCGATCTACTTTCACTCTGTGTGAGTCACTCAATTTCCCAGTCGCCTCAAATGATGCAATAGTGACCTTTAAATCAACCTCCAAACTGAGACTAAATATCGCGTTCAGTGTCTGTGAAATAATTTGAACCATCGAAAATGGAGATAATTCCCCCCAAAAAGGCACCAAACAATTTCTCAACGTGATGCA
Source organism: Scyliorhinus canicula (assembly GCF_902713615.1). Classification (NCBI taxonomy): domain Eukaryota; kingdom Metazoa; phylum Chordata; class Chondrichthyes; order Carcharhiniformes; family Scyliorhinidae; genus Scyliorhinus; species Scyliorhinus canicula. The sequence goes on along the minus strand of NC_052158.1, from coordinate 159,102,900 downwards.
CTGACAAAACAAGTCCCACCCTTCCCTGGACTGAACGTTTAATTCTCATAGAATTTGACAAAGATATCCAGACTGGAGTGTTCTCTCCCCTCTCTCTCCGCGGACCATCTCAGATCTGCTGAGATTGTCCAGTATTTTCTGCTTCTGTTGCAGATTCCAGCATCCGCAGTAATTTGCTTTTATCGTACAGAATAGACACCCTTCCAAACATGGTTAGAGTTCTTCGGTGTGCAAACTTAAACTAAGGAAAATGTCAGGGGCACAACAGCCCCGAGTGTTGGAAAACATCACCTGCGAGCCTCTCTGATCTGACAGCGAATACGCGTCAGCGAGGTTTGAGTTTGAAATCTCTTGGGACTGTCTTCTGAAGGTTAAATACTCCCCGTACAGCGGGCTGCTTGCAGCAGAGCACGGTCACGGTGATTCGAAACGTTCTTCCCAGTGACTCCTGAGAAAATCTTTATGTTTTCCTGATGTCACTTCATTCCATTTGGAGCGTTTTGTTACTGATCCCAATCCAGATGGTCGACTCCTTCGTTGATGAGACATGTGAACTTCGGGAAATGTTCAACCCTGGAATGATTCAGGATGGAGACGTCATCCTGGGCGGTTTATTCCCGATACATTTAAGAACAGCGCCGGATTATTATTTATTCCGATCGAAACCTCAACCAATGCGCTGTGTGGAGTGAGTAACAGTAATTTTTGATCATTGCATTTGGCAATACTCTGCTCTGGGGTGGAATCTATCCTAAAGAAAACTTAATGTTTGGATGGCAGATTCTTATTTTTGGGTAGTTCTTGTCATGTCATGCTTCCTTCCTCTTTTCTTCCCTTCTGCCGTCTTCCTTTGATCCATTCAGTTATTGAACCCTTTCATGATGGGCAATTCGGTGAGACAAGGAAAACTCGGAAATAAAAGCAGGCAATGCTCGATAGATTCAGCAGGTCGGGCGGCATCTGTGGAGAGTAACTGAGTTAACGTTTCAGATCTAACAATCCTTCTAAAATATCATAGTCACTCTCCTTCAGGACAGGAAAGGCTAGGGGAGGTTTGATAGAGGTGCTCAACATTATTAGGCGTCTTGATTAAGTTATCACAGAATCATATAATTTACAGTGGAGATGGAGGCTATTCCGCCCATCAGGTCTGTACCAGCCCTATGCAAGAGCAGTCTACTTAAGCTCATTCCACCATCCTATCCCAATAACCCCACCTACCCTTTATGGGCACTAAGGGGCAATTAATAATGGTCAATCCATCTACCCTGCACATCTTTCAACTGTGAGAGGAAACCGGAGCACCCGCAGGATACCCAGACTCCGCACAGACAGTCACAAATGCCGGGAATGTTACCTGAGTCCATAGTACTGTGAACCAACTGTGATAAGCACTGTGCTATCGTGTCGCCCAGCTAACTAACAAAGAACAATACAGCAGGAAAACAGGACCGTCGGCCCTCCAAGCCTATACCGGGCCTGATATCACGTTTGGCCAAAGCCCTCAGCACTTCTGGTGCCATATCCCTCTATACCCATCCTATCCATCGATTTGTCGAGATGCCTTTTGAACGCCGTTAATGTATCTGCTTCCACAATCTCCCCTGGCTCGCGTTCGAGGCACTCACCATCCTCTGTGTCAAAGACCTGCCTCTCACATCTCCTCTGACTACCTCTAACCTATATTAAGCACCAGAAAGTGCTGGAAACTCCTGAATCAGGTCTGGCAGCATCTGTGGAGAAAGAAACAGAGTTAATGCCTTAGGTCGACTATGACTTCTTCAGAATTAACCGCCATCCCTGATGTGGGGGAGACAGAAGATCCGCCCATCTCTTGTACTCATGCAGAAAATACAGAAAGCGAACACACAGGTGCAACAGGTAATCAGGAGGCCAATTAAATGTTGGCCCTTATTGCAAAGCGGTTGGAGTATAAGCGTCGGGAAGTCGCTGCACCTGTACAAGGTACTCGTGAGACCACGTCTGGAATAATGTATTTCCCTTATTCAAGGAAATATATTATTTAATTGGAGACAGTTGAGCGAATGTTCACGAGGATGATTCCAGTTATGGAGAGATTGTCTTATGAACAATGGTAAAACAGTTTGGGACTGTAAGTAGACATGAGAAGAATGAGAGGTGATCTCGTTGTAACATAAAGATGCTTAAGGGACTTGACAGGGTAAATGCTGAGAGGTTGTTTAACCTCATGGGAGAGTCGAGGACCAGAGGGCATAGCCTCAGAATAAAAGGGTGCCAATTTAAGACTGAGATGAGGAGGAATTTCTTCTCTTAGAGGGTTGTGAGATCTTGGCACTCCTTACACAGAGAGCTGTCGGGGCAGTGACCGCGTATATATTTCAGGCTGCGATAGACAGATTTTTGATCAGCAAGGGATCAAGGGTAACGGGGAAGGGGTAGGAAAGTGGACGTGAGCAATATCGGATCAGTCATGATCCTTTTGAATGAGGAGCAAGTTCGAGGGGCCGAGGAGCCTACTTCTTCCATATTCCTATGGTCTTCTGGTCTTTAGCCATTGGTACAGTGAGATGTATGCGTGAAACGCGTACGTGGGACTCAGTCGGAGGTAACAGCTACTTTAATCTGCTTAAAAAAGTAAGCTGAAATATAGTTTTAACATTACCGACAGAATAACTAGAGAGGAGGTGAGAATTATTTTATGATCTAGAATTGATTGCATGAACGGGCGATAGAAACGAATTTAAATGTAATTTTCTGGAGTGAATTGGATATTTACATGAACAGGAAATATTTACAGGTGGAGTGAGATTATTTCGATTCTTCTTTGAAATGACGTGGGGATGCCGGCATTGAATTGGGGTGGGCACAGTAAGAAGTCTTACAACACCGGGTTAAGGTCCAACAGGTTTGTTTCGAGTCACTAGCTTTCGGAGCGTAGCTCCTTGTTCAGGTAAATGAATGAATTTAACCTGGTGTTGAACGACTTCCTGCTTTGAAATGGCTCTCAACGGCACAATTGTGTGTGTGATAATGGAGAACAGGTCTGGAAATCAGCAGATCAGGCTTGATGCCGTTTAGCCCAGGCTGTCACGGCAGCACGACCGGATTCATGTGAAAGATAAAGTTGGAGCAGGGACCGGGAAGCAATTCATTCCACAGGGCTGTTCAAAAGCTGGATTTCCCTAATGAGCTGTTAGGGTCAAGACAGTTTCATCTGTCTGGCAGATGGGAAAATTACAAATTTTAGGAATGGATTACAAAATCTTTTAGCTTTTATCACAGTTCGTTTAGCAGAACATCTAAACAGAGCCACAATTTCGGAATAAATCTAATATAATTTCGGAAAATTACTTTATATTGCTGGAAATATGGAAATATGTAGACCTAAAGTAAGCCACTTCAATTATTGCTGTGGAGTGTCACTAACAATCTGGAGATAAACCCAGCAATCAGAAATATTCTGTAAGAATTAACTGCTTTACTTGTTCTTGAAATTCTATGCTTATATTGTAATCTGAACAACAAATCGCACACCCTTTCAATGTTTTCTCAATTTTGCAATGAGCAATAATACAAAAGGAATAATATTGTCTTGAAACAAAAGTAACCCCATATGTGTGTGGCAGGTTTAGCCAAAGTGGACTGCGTTGGGCCCTCACCATGGTGTTCGCCATAGAAGAAATAAACGGGAACCCAGAATTGCTTCCTGACACAACTCTGGGCTACAAGATTTTCGATAGCTGTGGTGCACCTTCTGAAGGGCTTAAAGGAGCTTTCAAATTACTGAAGGGGAAAGACAGAATCATTTCCAATTCCACGTGTGCTGGCATTCCATCAGTGTCCATGATTGTGGGAGATGGCGGATCATCGCAATCTGTCGCAGTATCGCGAGTGGTGGCCCCTTTCGCCATCGGTATGGTAAGATATGTTAATACATTTGCGACAATCATTTACATGGGGGTGCCTGCAATTACTTTTCCAAAGCCAAATAGCGTAAATTGTAAAAATCTGAAACAAAGACATGAAATGCTGGAAGTACCCAGAAGGTCTGGTAGCATCTGCGGAGAGAGGAAAGGGTTAATGAGACGGCATTGACTTCAAACGGTGACTTTATTTCATTCTCCCCGGTTGGTACCAGACCTGCTTATTATTTTCGACATTTATATTAAATAATATTTAACTGCTTTGGAGCCAGTGGGGTTCCATAAGTAGGCCACAAAGGTTAAAGATTAATTGGCAAAAGGGCCAAGATGGGAGATTAAGAGAGAGGAGGGTGGCGCACAGGGAGACCGTGGCGCGGTGGTATCTCACGAGATCAATTATCCAGAGCCTTGGGATAATGCTCTGAGGATCCATGTTCGAATCCCACCACTGCAGAAAGTGAAAACTGGATTCATATTGCCGATTGCCAAAAAAAATTGCCGATTGTCGAAACAAAACTCCTTTTTAGGTACTTTGGACATTCTGAATTCTCCCTCTGTGTACGAAAACAGGCGCCGGAATGTGGCGACTCGGGGCTTGTCATAGTAACTTCATTGCAGTTGTAATGTAAGGCTACTTGTGACAATAAAGATTATTAAAGAATCCACTTTAGGGAAGGAAATCTGCCGTCCTTCTTTGGTCTGGCCTTCATGCGACTGCAGATCCACGCAATGTGGTTGATTTTGAAATGCCCTCTGTAATGGAGTAGCAGGGTAATCGGGGTTGGACAGCAAATGCTGGCCCAGCCAGCGACGCTCACTTCCTACGAATGACTAAATAATTTGCTCTTAAATTGTTCATATCGAAAACGAATTTAAAAGGCGGTGGATCAGATTAACAGTAACGGTGAAAAGTTTATTGGATAAATAATTGAAAAGGAGCCACGGTGGGAAAAAGGCTGTGGGTCTGATTAAATATCTGTTTGAAAGTAGCTACACAAGCACAGTGGCCTTGTAGCTTCATGTGTGGCTCCACAGTCCAAACATCTCTGTTAATCCTCTTCCCCCACAGGTCAGCTACTTTGCTTCATGCGCCTGCCTCAGTGATAAGCGTGAATTCCCAACTTTTTTCAGGACAATTCCCAGTGATACCATTCAGATGAGAGCTTTAATCCGGATTATCCACTATTTCAAATGGTCTTGGATCGGAGCTGTGGCTGAAGATAACGATTACGGCCGATTCGGGATGAGGGCTTTAATTGAAGAGGCTGCAAAGTTTGAAATTTGCATCGCCTACATCGAATTTCTTTCACCCGGTCGTACCAGGGAAAGGATGCAGCAGGTTGCGAATACAATTCGAAAGTCATCGGCTAAGGTGCTGATAATATTCTGTGGAGAGAGTGACAGCTTGTCTTTAGTAAATGAACTGAGAATGCAGAACATTACCGACATCCAGCTGATAGCGAGTGAAGCATGGGTCACATCATTCCAAATGTGGACAGCGGAAACCTGGGATATTTTAACGGGAACAATGGGGTTTGGAATAAGGAGAGCGGAAATTGCAGGATTGAGAGAATTTCTCGTCAACCTCCATCCTTCCACAGCAACGGACAACCCGTTTGTGGAAGAGCTCTGGCGGGAAATATTTGGCTGCAGTGTACACATCTCAAATCAGACTCTGGGAGGAAACATAACAGCTTCCTCTTATAGACCATGCACAGGTTTAGAAAACTTGGGGACAATTGAGAGTACATTTACTGATGTATCGCAGTTAAGGATTTCCTACAATGTGTACAAAGCGGTGTACGCAGCAGCGCATGCACTTCATAATTTACAAACTTGTGAACATGGGAAAGGCCCATTTCCCAATAAAACCTGTGGCCAAAAGTCAAACCCACTATCCTGGCAGGTGAGGCATTTTCCAAAACACTTAATCATTCTGTAAAGTTCAATGGTTTCTCATTTCGACAGGAACAACGACAAGAATAACAAGCAACTGTTCTAATGTCCAATTATTGGTGATTTAGTTAATGCTGCGTTAATCTGTTTGCAGACATTGTGAAACATGCTCAAGAGTTGCAGTAGATAATTATTATTTTCCCTTTTCTGAAGGTTTTGCAGTACCTGAGGGAGGTACGTTTCACAAACCAGTTTGGGGAGGAAGTAAGTTTTGATGAAGACGGAGATCCTATCGCTTCCTATGACTTGATAAACTGGCAGAAGCTTCCTGATTTGTCAGTTGATTTTGTGAAAGTTGGTTATTATGATGCAGCAATGCCGGAAGGAGAAGAACTCGCGTTGGATGAACGTAGAATCATTTGGCACAGAACAGCGATGGAAAATAAAGTAAGCCCATTTTCAATCCACCAAAGACGTGAAAGGATGCGTCTGTTCATTGTTAGCAGCAACCCATAATCACGCGATTATTTGACTGGTTATTATTGACGAATGGCCTCCTTCTGCACTGTAAATTCTAGAGACCAAACAAGGTTCTTTCCGGAATCTCGAGTTTAGTCGCACTTTCTGGGCTCGTTTTGAATGTATGGGGTCAATATGAGGATCCATGTTCTTCTTGATATATTTCAATTTAGTACACTGTGGTGTTCAGTTCATGATTTCAATTTTCTCAGATGTTACCTAGATTGGAGACGCTGCCAACCGTGGTGCGATAGTCGTGAACTTCAAAAGGACGTAGACATGTTAGTGAATTGGGACGACAAGTGCAGATGTAATTCCATACAGAGAAGTGTTACGTTTTATCAGGAAGAATATGGAGAAAGAGTTTAAAATAAAGAGAGATATTCTCAAGGAGGTGCAGAAAATGGAGTGCTCGATGGACAGGTGCACACGTCATTGAAGGTGGCATGGGAGATTGAGAGTCCCGTTAATTAATCATACCTAGAACAAGACCAGCAGCGTGCATTCAATTCCTGTACCAGCTGACGTTATTCATGAAGGTCCTGCCTTCTCAACCTTGCCCCTCACCTGAGGTGTGGTGATCCTCAAGTTAAATCACCGCCAGTCAGCTCTCCCCCTCAAAGGGGAAAGCAGGCTATGGTCAACTGGGACCGTGGTAACTATGGTGACTTTATGCTTCACTGCTCGAGGGTCACGGAATCAGCCACTGCCTGTGCAAAGTCTGAACATGCTCCCCGTATGTCCATGGTTTTTTCTCGGGTGCTCCAGTTTCCGCTCACAGTCCAAAGATGTGCAGGTTAGGTGGATTAACCATGCTAAATTGCCCTTAGTTTTCACAAAGGTTAGGTGGGGTTAATGGGTTATGGGGATAGGGTGGAGGTGTGGGTTTAAGTGGGGCGTCTTTCCAAGGGCCGGTGCAGACTCGATGGGCCGAATGACCGCCTTCTGTGCTATAAATTCTATGATTCCATATTTAGGCCTCATCTGGAACACTGTGTCCATTTTGCGGGCCATACTTGAGGAAGGAGAGAGTGCAAAGGAGATTCAGAAGAATGATTCCCGGATAAAGAACTCTACCTAAGAGGATAGATATGAGAGGGTAGGTTTGTTTTCCTTAGAGGAAATAAGGCTGAGAGAAGACTTGATATGGATATTAAACACCCTGACACAGATGGACAGGCTAAACAGCGAAAAACTTCCCACTCACAAACGCATCAAGAACAAGGGAGCACATGTGCAAAGTAATTAGAAAAATGGGTAGACGTGTTAAGACCATAAGACATTGCAGGAGAATTAGGCCACTCGACCCCTCGAGGGTGTTCGTGGTTCGAGTCTGGAACAAACTTCCTGAGAAGGTGGTGCAGGTATTCAAAGGGGAATTGGATTTCTATCTGATATGAATGTGCAAGGTTACAGAGATAAGGGAGGGAGTGGGACTGAATAGAAAACTCTTTTAGAGAGGCAGTGTAGCCGCAATGGGCCAAATGGCTTCCTTCTGCACTGAAAGATCCGGTGATATATTAAGTTAGGAGTTTCTGAAGACATGGCCTTCACTTGAAAGGGCTTGATGATGGCAAATTCAAAACCAAGCGGGTGAAACATGAATATGATTCCAATCGATGGTATTACCGATATAATCGAGACTGTTGGCATTGAGTGACGTACACTTTAGAGTGAATTATTTTAGAAAGTAATTTTTTGGAATTGAGAATTTGAATTAATTTGTGACCTGGTGTGTTATTGGTACGCATGCTTGGGCAGAACAGGTGAGTTTGAACACATAGTTCTCGATAGACATGTGGACCTCGGTGGACCGAAAGGCCTAATTCTGCTCCTTTATCTATGGTTTTATGACATTTACTCAGCAGTGAGGTTTCCACAGACCTCATCTGTTGAAGAGTATAATTGACAGAGTTTGATTGACTTGATTAATCCACAAATTGATTGTTGTTTTATCATGTGACTATAGAATGGTAGAAGGAGAACTCGGTGTATCTTTTCATTTTTATGCTTTTAATAATTCCAACATTCAAACTCAATATTCAAATTTAGACACCGCTCTATTAATGCCTATTCTGTACTGATTTTATCATTTCATATTTCGGTTTTCATCGAGATTTCTTTCTTTTGATGAATATTAAACTAAACATTATTATAACTATATGCAAATCACAAGATTTCTACAGTGCAGGAGGAAGCCATTCGTCCCATAGAGACTGCACCGACCTTCCGAAGGATCAGCTTACTGAGGCCCATTCCTCCACCCTATCTCTGTAACACCACCTAACGTTTTGGCCACGAATCAGGAATTTATCACGGCATATCCACCTAACATAACAGTTTTGGATTGTGCGAGGAAACCGGAGCACCCATGCTGATATGGAGAGAACGTACAAACTCCACACAGACAGTCACACAAGTCCAGAATTGAACCAACGCCCCTGATGCTGTGAGACAGCAGTTTTAACTATTGTGCCACCGTGCTGTCCCAAACATGCCACTTCTTTCTCATTAACAAGAGGGCACAATATTGCAGCCTCTATGCCATCATAGTATCAACTCAGTAACGGCAAATTCTAATCGTTCTGCATAGCAAGTTCTAAAGCTGAATTCAATCCGTGGCCTGGCATTAGGATAAAAGTCGTTGGATGGGGTGGTTATGTTCTTCCAAAGGAAGAGCACTTGGTGATGGTGGAACAATAATGAATAGTATATCCATGGTAAACCCCAATATTTAAGTTTAAGCATAGCGGAAAGTAGAGACAGATGAGATGAGCAGAATTTATTGAAATACAAAAGAAAAAATCAATACTTATTCAGATAACAATGAGAAACATTTCGGTTAATTGAAACATGAAATAAAAGAAGCCATATGATGAGAATCTTTCAAAATTACCCATCAATTCTTTGATGGATGAGTTAATGCGCTGGACGATTGAGTTGCAATGATTTGTCCTAAATGCTCCGTTTTCCTATTTTCTGACAACTAAGACTTTGTTGATCAACATTGAAAATTTGGCAAAATAGTCACTCATCTCCTTTGCTAAACGTATAGTCATAGTTCAACAGTAATTGTCACACTCCAGACGGCATCGTCTTAACCCTGTTGATTTGATGCAACACTTTACCGCTGGCTCCAGTCATCACGGAATCACAGAAATGGACAGGGCAGAAGAGGCACTTCCGGCCATTGAGTCTGCACTGGCACTTGGAAAGAGCACCCTACTTAAGCTCACGGGGGTTTTAATTCAGACAGCAGCATGCTCTGTGCAGGCTTGGAGGGCCGAAGGCCCTGTTCCTGTGCTCTAATTTTCTTTGTTCTTTGAATGGCTTATTATGCCACTTCAGAGGGTAGATAAGAGTCAAATCATATCGCATTGCATCTTCACGCAGGCCAACCAGAAACTGATGTCAAGTTTCCCTCTCTTTAATTCGAGCTTTTAAAGCAATCGAGGATAGTTCCGTAATCATCTTATTGAAATATATTAATTTTATTTAAATTCCACCAGATGCCATGGAGGGATTTGAACTCGTGTCCCCAGAGCATTAGCCTCGATTTCTAGATTGGTAGTCCAGCTACTATTACATCAACGCCCTTCCTAAATGATGTATGCAATAGAACATTCCATTTGTGATTTCCTTACATTTGAATTGAAACCGAGTTTGAGCGGTAGCAAGTAGAGAGGGAATGCTTTCGGATAGTAAAGACTTATAATTTGAAGGGACATTAATAAACCAGGGGCTGGTTTAGCACAGGGCTAAATCGCTGGCTGTGAAAGCAGACCAAGGCAGGCAAGCAGCACGGTTCAATTCCCGTACCAGCCTCCCCGAACAGGCGCCGGAATGTGGCGACTAGGGGCTTTTCACAGTAACTTCATTTGAAGCCGACTTGTGACAATAAGCGATTTTCATTTCATTTATTTGCCAAGACTTTCCAGCTCCGACTTTGACTCTTTGCAAATGGTTGAGTTTTGAGGATGTCAAGTATAGCCCCTGTCTCCACAGGTCCCTGTGTCAGCATGCAGTGATAATTGTGGTGCTGGAACAAGAAGAGCTGCCCGCAAGGGGCAGCCTGTTTGCTGCTTTGATTGTTTACCATGTGCTGATGGGGAGATCAGTAATCAGACAGGTATGAGAACCTTCCTTAATATTCCAGCAGGAAACAGGTGCCTGGGAATAGAAAGTACTACGGCATGTTTTGGATTTGCTACCATAGTACGTGTCGTTCATTTCGAAAAAGTGCATTTGAATTACTATTTGTATGTTGTGTGTCCACAGATTCTATAGAATGTATCAAGTGTCCAAAAAATGACTGGTCCAACGTTCAAAAAAATCAATGCATTCCGAAAGAAATTGAGTTCCTCTCCTTCCGCGACACTATGGGAATAACACTGGCGGCGATTTCACTGTTTGGAGCTTGTATCACAGGAGTTGTTGCAATTGTTTTCTTATATTTCCTGAATACTCCCATTGTGAGGGCCAACAATTCAGAGCTAAGTTTCCTTCTGTTAATCTCATTAATACTCTGCTTTCTGTGCTCCATTACATTCATTGGACAGCCAACGCCATGGTCATGTATGGTGCGCCACACAGTGTTTGGGGTGAGCTTTGTTCTGTGCATTTCCTGTATTCTTAGTAAAACTCTGGTCGTCCTGATGGCATTTAAAGCAACGCTCCCGGCCAGTAATGCGATGAAATGGTTTGGACCCAAACAACAAAGATCAATCGTCTTCCTCTGCACATTGATTCAAATTATAATATGTGTGATCTGGTTGGTGACATCTCCCCCTCTCCCATCTAAAAACACCAAGTATCAAAGTGCAAAGATTATCCTTGAGTGTGATGTGGGTTCCACAGTTGCTTTCTGGTGTGTGTTAGCTTACATCGGCCTATTAGCTTGCATGTGTTTGATTTTAGCTTTCCTGGGCCGGGCCTTACCCGACAAGTTCAATGAAGCGAAATTTATTACCTTTAGCATGCTGATCTTTTTTGCCGTTTGGTTAACTTTTATTCCAACTTACTTGAGCAATCCTGGAAAATACACAGTGGCCGTGGAAATATTCGCAATTTTAGCATCGAGCTTTGGGTTGTTGGTATGTATATTTTCTCCAAAATGTTACATTATATTGTTCAAATCAGAAGAGAACACCAAAAAACACCTAATGGGTAAAAATGCGCAACCCTAACAAATTAACTCTGGGGCTGCACGGTGATGTAGAGCTGGAGAGAGTGAACACAAACAGGTTTGACTTTTAAGTTCTCTGGCAATGTGTTCTGATAAGGTTGCTCGGATCAAAGGTACGTTTTGTAAATGGATAAATGTACGAAATGGTCCTCATTTTCTAAAAATGTGAAACATTAGGAGTAAGATTTTGAGTAATCGTCTGTTGCTGAGGCTTAGACGTGTATTTTGATAACTGTTAATAAATGCAACCAGAAAAGCATAAGTGGCTTCAAAAGTAACAGTGTTTTTTTACTTTATTTTTATTGGGCGCTGGATTGGCTGGCCACGCCAGCATTTGTAGCTCATCACTAATTACGCTTGAGAAGGTGGTAGCGAGCTCCCTTTATTTAAAAGAATAGGAACAATCTTTATTGTCACAAATAGCGTACATTAATACTGCAATGAAGTTACTGTGAAAAGCCCCTAGTCACCACATTCCGGCACCTGTTCGGGTACACTGAGGGAGAATTTAGAATGTTGAATTCACCTAACAGCAGGTCTCTCGGGACTTGTGGGAGAAAACCTGAGCATCCGGAGGAAACTCATGCAGAAACGGGGAGAACGTGCAGATTCCGCACAGACAGTGACCCAAGCCAGGAATCGAACCTGGGACCGTCTTGAACTGTTGCAGTCCCTGAGATGTAGGTACACCCACAGTGCTGTTAGATAGAGAGTTGTAGGATTTTGACCCAGCGACAGAGAATACAATGGCATATTTCCAAGTCAGGATGGTGAGTGACTTTGAGGGGAACGTCCAGGTCGTGGGGCTCCAAGGTATCTGCTGCTCTTGTCCTTCTTGATGGCAGTGGTTGTGTGTTTGGAGGGTTTGCGTTAGGTGGCTTGGTGAGTTCCTGCAGTGCATCTTGTAGATGGTACACACGCCTACTGCTCGGTTTCTATACACGACACGTGTAAGGAAGAAATGCCTGAAGGTCATCACCTCACATTGCTGACTTCAATTGTTTCAAACAAGCTTCTCTCACGTACACATCGATTAGTTACATTTTTCAGCAGCTGTTAAGAATGTTGGCCATTCCTTCTGATTTTCTTATCATTTCTTTGTTATTGCTGTTTTAAAAATATTTTTATTGTGTTCCTTTTTCACATTATCATCACATTTACAGCCACCAACAAATAATCAACTATAACAGATAGAATGCAAGCCGCTGACCAACAATCCCTTTATCCCACACACTCCCAAACAGCCTCTAACATTTTAAATACAAAGACCAGAGAAAAAGAAACAGTAATCCAACATCAACACATACATAATCACCAATAACTTATATATTCCAAACCCCCCATCCCACTAATGTTCATTGTCATCCAATTCTCGAAGATGCACGGTAACCAAAGCCCATGAATTGTCGAGCGGTTCCATCCTCCCCCTCAACTCAAACTTTAATTTCTCGAGCCTTAAGAACTCCAGCAGGTCTCCCCATGGAGAAGCTGACCTCCATTCTAACAGGATCCACCTTCGGGCAATCAGCAAGTCGAAGGCGAAGGCATCTGCCTCCGCACCCGGTTCCATCCCCGGCTAATTCGACACTGTGAATTTGACTTCTGAGGACCTGGTTCGAGTCTCACGTACACCACATTTGAGATTACCCTGAAGATCCCCTCTAATACCCCTCCAGTTTTGGACAGGATCAAAACAAATGATCAGGATTTGCGAATCCCCCCACACCGCTCACAAATATCCTCCACCTTTTCAGAGAGTCAGCTCACTCTTGCCCTTGTGATGTGAGCCCTACACACCACCGTCAACTGTGTCAGCCCCAACGTCGAGCACAAATTTGAGGCATTCACCCTCCGGAACACAACCCCTCTTCCATAATCTCCCCCAACCTTTCCTCCCACTTCGACTTAACCCCTCCAGCGATACCTTATCTTCCCCCAGAATCAGCCCATCAATCATCGACTTCACCCCATTCTCCATTCCTCCTGTCATCAGTATCTCTTCCAATAGTGTGGGGGCCGGCGCCACCGGGAAAGTTTTGTATCCCCGTCCGAGCACAAATTTCGGACCTGCATAGATCTCAATATCTCCCCCTGCCCCAACCCATATTTCTCCCGCAGCTCCCCTAGCCTCGCAAAACGGCCCCACAGAAACAAATCTTTTAATCCCCTGACTCCCCTCTCCTGCCATCTCTGAAAAGTCTCATCCACGTCCCTGGCTCAAATCTCTAATTCCCCAGAATTTACATTTCCCAGGACCCTGCCCACAACCTCAACTGTTGGCGCAACTACCTCCAGATCTTTAAAGTCGCCACCACCACCTGACTCCCACAGTATTTCCCCGGGGCCATCGGGAGCAGCGCTGTTGCAACGCCCTCAACCCCAACCCCCTGCACAGAGTCTCCTCCATTCTAACCCACTGCACTGGGAGTCCACCCTGCAACCCAGCCCTGTACCTTCTCTGCGTTCGTCGCATCCCCCTTGACTGCCATCCTCTCTGCAACAGCAGCTTCCTAAACCTAGCCACGTCCCCCCGCCCAACTAAACAAGGTAATCATGTTTTCTACTTCCTTAAACATGCCTTTGGCACAAAGACCGCCAGGCACAGAAAAATGAACTAAACATTCGGCAACACTATCATCTTAATTGCCTGTACCCGGCCTTCCAGTAACAGAGGAAGACCATCCCACCTGACCAAAACCGCTTTCAGCCACCACACCAGATTAGTGGATTTGGATTCTGGATTTTGTTTATTGTCGCTTATACTGAGGTATAGTGAAAAGTATTTTTCTGCAAGCAGCTCAACAGATCATTCAGTACATGAAAATAAAATGAAATAAAAGAAATACATAATAGGGCAACACAAGCTACACAATGTAACTACATAAACACCGGCATCGGGTGAAGCATATAGGGGTTAATGAGGTCAGTCCATAAGAGGGTCGTTTAGGAGTCTGGTAACAGCCGGGAAGAAGCTGTTTTTGTAATATTAGGAATTTAGTAATATTGTACCGACGGAGCCCCCCCCCCCCCACAGTCCCATGCCACCTGCACCCCCAGGTATCTAAAGTGGACCACCGCCCTACAGAATGGCAGCACCCCCCGCCCCCTCCCCCACGCCCCTGCCCTTTACCCCGGTCGGGACACAACAACATTCACTTTTGTCCAGATTTTGCTCATACCTCAAAAAAGACCCAAACACTCAAGGCAACTCCAGTATATCACCCATCGACACACTCGGTTCCGATACACACAATAGCAAGTAGACTGCTTACAAAGACACCCGATGCACCCCATCCCCCGCACTATCATCCTCCACACCACCGAACTCCTCAATGCGATGGCCAAAGGTCACTCACAAGCACAAACAATAGGGGGGAGAGAGCACATCCCTGCCTGGTCCCTCGGTGCATGGCAAAATATTCCGGTCACATACTGTTTGTGCGGATAGTCGCCCTCAGCGCCCTGTATTGTAATCTTACCCACTCCACAAATCGTGACCTAATCGCAAAGATTATCACCCCCACAAACATCCCCACCAGCAGCATGCGCCAACCTATACCTACATTTCTTAAAGTACACCACCAGAATCCCATACGGCCCTGCTATCTTCACCGACTGCATTCTCCCAATCGTGTTCTTGATCTCCTATTCCCCATCGCCCCCTCCTATCCTCCTCCCCCAACTGCGGACATTCCAAACCATCCAGGAATTCCTGCATTCCACGATCCTTCCCAGGTGGTTTCGAACTATACAACATCTCATAAAACTCCCCAAAAACCCTATTAATCTCGTCCGGAGCCACCACCAACTTCCCTGTCCCATCCCGAACCTGAACAAGGTCCGTCGCCGCTGCTTCCCTCCAAAGTTGGCCTGCCAACATGTGCCCTGCCTTCTCTCCATTCTTGTAGACCGCTGCACTTACCCACGTCAATTGGCGCACCACCTTCTTTGTGGACAGCCGATCAAAGCTCACCTGCAACTCCTTTTTTCCAACAGTGCAGGGTCCAGATCCCTGACCAAAAGCGCCTTCCCACCACAAAAAGGTTTATCCGTGAATAGACGTTATGAACCAAAGAGAAAATGAATACTACCGATCCACCAGGTGCAAAAATTTCCAAGTGTCCACTCCTCCAATTTGCACCATTAGCCCAGCTGATGCCTTTGCTCCCCTGACAGAACAAGCGGAGCGGCCGTGACCTGTCCAATCTTGGCTCCGTCACCAAGTTCCAGTCTCCATCCACTACCAATTCAACTGAATCTAAGTCGGGAAAGGCCCCACACACCTTCTTTACAAAGCCTACATCATCCCAGTTGGGACCATACAGGCTTATAAGCGCCAGCCACCTCGTCTGCAATGCCCCTGTCATTATCAAATACCTACCTCCCTGATCCGCCACCACTTTCCCATTTGGAACTGTACTCTTTTAAGAACCAATACCACAACCCCCTGCACCTTGCCATCAACGCGCGAGTGAAACACCTGAATAACCCAGCCCTTCCTAAGCCTCACCTCCCGCCCTTCCCAAGGAAAACAATCAAACAGACAGTTCTCGGAGAAAACGGTCGCTACAAAGAACAACAATAGCAAACTTAACCTCTATAACAGCATGGAGTAAGGACATAAGTCAAAACTACACAAATACAGTCTCCTAACTCCCGTTCCACAGTACCACAACACCTTTTCACTCCAGTCTTCACTTCTTCCCCAAGCCTTCCACCTTCACAAACGACTCCACCAACTCCACTGATTCAAAGTAAAAGCCTCTGGAGTTGAAGGTCACCTTAGCTTCGCTGGGGATACCACTCCGAACTTCACTCCAATATTATACAGTGCCCTCTTTAATCGGCCGAAAGTCAGTTCCTCCTTGACAGTTCCACCATCTGGTCCTGGTAAATTTGAGCACCAGTTCACTGCACCTCCCAGTCTGCTTTACCCAGTTCAAGATGTTCTCCCTCATGTGGTACCTGTGAAATCAGATGAGCACTGCCTTTGGCGGCTCGTTCAACTGCGGCCTAGGCCTCAGCGACAGATGGACACATACAGTTTATACCGAGGGGTTGCTCTCCCTCCCCCATCAGGTCTGCCAACATCTTGTGAAGTACTCCGCTGGTCCCGGGCCCTTGGGCAGGCCCACAATGCTCAAATTATGCCGCCTCGAGTGGTTCTCCAAGTCCTCCACCTTTGCTCGCAGGCACCCTCGATCATCCTCCGCAGTTCATCCTCCATCGAGGTGAGATGATAACTGTGCTGTGACGTGTCCTCCTCCACTCCCTTCATCTTCTAGCCATACTCCCTCACCTCGGCCGATGTCTTCACCCCATCCACTCTCACCGGGGCAATAGCCTCCTCTACCAATGTCTTCAAAGCCACCGCCATATCCTTCCTCAACCCCTCCATATGCTTTGCAAACTGTTCTCCAACTCCAAACACGTCACGTCAGTCATCTTCTCTGCTGTAAGCAGTGCGGCCCCAGCCAGCAGCCCAGTCTCCACAATCTTGCCAGCTCCCCGGAAACCCTGGATGAACAGGGATATCCACTGCTTGCTGAAGTCTAGGTCTGAGGCATTCAAGTCAGGCGACCCTGACCTAAATACGAAAGCCAGATATGATCTAAGAAGATCCATCAAAGATGCCAAAAGACAGTACCGGAAAAAGCTCGAGTCCCAGCCAAGCCACACGGACCCCCGCCGACTACGGCAAGATCTGAAAGACATAACGGGCTACACGATGAAGGCATGTAAAATCACCTGCTCCAATGCACCCCTCTTTGATTAGCTCAACGCATTCTGTGCACACTTTGAACAAGAGGTCAGCGAGAGCAAGCCCTCCACCCCAGAAGCCTCGGATGAACTTGTATCTAAGATCACCATTGCAGACGTCAGAGCAGCCTTCTTGAAAGTCAACCCTCAGAAAGCCACTGGCCTGGATGGGCAACCCGGATGGGCACTCAGGTCTTGCATGGATCAGCTGGCGGGTGTATTCGCAGACATCTTAAACCTCTCTTTACAACAATATGAGGTTCCTTTCTGCTTCAAGAAGAGGACCATCATCCCTGTACCAAAAAAATACAAGCAGCGTGCCATAAAGACTATCGTCCAATGGCTCTGACATCCATCATCATGAAGTGCTTTGAAAGGTTAGTCATGGCACAAATCAACTCCAGCCTCCCGGATTGCCTTGATCCACTACAGCTCGCCGGCCGCTGCAACAGGTCCACAGCAGACGCCATATCCATGGTCATGCACACTACCCTTGAACACCTAGATAACAAAAGACCTATGTCGTAGTCCTATTTATCGACTACAGCTCAGCCTTCAACACCATAATTCCTACAAAACCCATCTCCAAACTCCGTGATCTTGGTGTCGGCTCCTTCCTCTGTGACTGGATCCTGAACATTCGACCCCACAGGCCACAATCAGTAAGGAGAGGCAACAACACCTCCTCCATGATCATTCTCAACACTGGTGCCCCACAAGAATGTGTCCCCAGCCCCCTACTGTATTCCTGTTCACCTATGACTGTGTGGCCAAATTCCCCTCCAACTCGATTTTCAAATTTGATGATGACATCACAGTAGTGGGTCGGATTTCAAACAATGACGAGAGAGAGTACATGAATGAGATAGAGAATCTGGTGAACTGGTGCGACGACAATAATCTCTCTCTCTCAATGTCAACAAAACGAAAGACATTGTCATCGACTTCAGGAAGAGTAGTGGAGAACATGCACCTGTCTACATCATTGGGAACGAATTAGAAAGGGTCGACAGCTTCAAGTCTTTCGGTGTCCAGATCACCAACAACCTGTCCTGGTCCCCCCACGCCGACACTATGGTTAAGAAAACCCACCAACGACTCTACGTTCTCAGAGGACTAAGGAAATTTGGCATGTCGTCTCCGACTCTCACCAAACTCTACAGATGCACCATGGAATGCATTCTTTCTGGTTGTATGACAGCTTGGTATGGATCCTGCTCTGCCCAAGACCGCAGGAAATTGAAAAAGGTCGTGAATGTAGCCCAATCCATCATGCAAACCAGTCTCCCATCCATTGATTCTGTCTACAATTCCCGCTGCCTCAGAAAGGACCCCATGCACCCGGACAAACTCTCTTCCACCTTCTTCCGTCAGGAAAAATATACCAAAGTTTGAGGTCACGTACCAACCGACTCAAGAACAACTTCTTCCCTACTGCCATCAGACTTTTGAATGGACCTACCTCATATTAAGTTGATCTTTTCTCTACACCTTGCTCTAACTATAACATTATATTCTGCAGTCTCTCCTTCCTTCCCTATGTATGGTATGCATTGTTTGTACAGCATGCAAGAAACAATACTTTGCACTGTATACTAATACATGTGACAATAATAAATCAATTCAAGTCAAAAAAATCAAATCCCGGCCTGGCCCTATCACTCGACGATGAACACTCACTCTCTCCCTTCTTCATGGCTGTTTTCCTTTGACTCTTTGATATTCTTTGCCTTCATTATACCTTCCCACACCCAATCATTCTTAAATTGCCCCCAGGACCGGACATTAAAATTTTTCAAAACTGGACTCGAGCAGGAGCCACCCAATGTGTGACTTCCCCTCTCCATGCCACCGCTGGAGGTCCATTAGACTATAATTAGGCCACTCGGCCCACTAGTCTGCCCATTCAATCATGGCTGATATTTTTCCCTCATCCCTATTCTCCTGTCTTCTTCCCATAACCCTGATGCCCTTTTTAATCAAGAACCTATCTATCTCTGTCCTAAAGACACTCAATGATTTGGCCTCAACAGCCTTCTGCGGCAAAGAGTTCCACAGATTCACCACCTTCTGGCTAAAGAAATTCCTCCTCATCTCTATTTTACAGGATCGTCCCTTTAGCCTGAGATTGTGTCCTCTGGTTCTAGCCTTTCTAACAAGTGGAAACATCCTCTCCTTACCCACTCTATCCAGGCATCGCAGTATCCTGTAAGTTTCAATAAGATATCCCCTCGTCCTTTTCAACTCCATGTGCATGTTAGGTGGTACTTTATTTTTTAAAAACCTTCGAAACTCCACCGAGTGCAGACCCAGAGTCCTCAACCGTTCCTCATACGACAAGCTCTTCATTCCAGGGATCATTATTGTCATCCTCCACTGGACCCTTTCAAAGGCCAGCACATCTTTCATTAGATACGGGGTCCAAAACTGCTCACAATACTCCAAATGGAGTCTGACCAGAGCCTTATACAGCCTCAGAAGTACATCCCTGGTCTTGCATTCTAGATTGTACTCTAAAAGTCCCATTTGGTTGTTCTTGTTAAAGGTGTTTCTCTGACATAGCCATTTCAGATTCAAGGGTACACTTCCCCTCCGACAAATGTGCTTCCAGATGACCGACGATCCATTTTCAGCAGGTCTATTTTTAAATAAGAAATGGTGAGCAGCGAATCCGAGCAATCGCAGCAACATTAGAGCAATGACTACGATGCATTAAAATGGGGCAAATCAAACTGACCAATTATTGTTCCGCTTCATTCGTGGAGTTGCCTTCATGATCGTGAAGAGAAGGATGCAGATAGCTCTTCCAATGTGATTGGCAACTAGACCTAATAAGTGTTAGCTGTTTGCTCTATACTGTCCGTAGTCATTCCATTTTAATGTTTTATTACTATTCATCGACGGAATCGTACTCATAGATGTCATAGAATTTACAGTGCAGAAGGAGGCCATTTGGTCCATCCAGTCTGCACCGGCTCTTGGAAAGAGCACCCTACCCAAGGTCAACACCCCCACCCTATCCCCATAACCCAGTAACCGCACCCAACACTAAAGTCAATTGTGGACAGTAAGGGCAATTTATCATGGCCAATCCACCTAACCTGCACATGTTTGGACTGTGGGAGGAAACCGGAGCACCCAGAGGAAATCCATGCACACATGGGGAGGATGTGCAAACTCCGCACAGACAGTGACCCAAGCCGGAATCGAGCCTGGGACCCTGGAGCTGTGAGCATATGTGCTATCCACAATGCTACCGTGCTGCCCCACTTGATTGCGTAGGACTGTTTCCTAAAACGAAAAGTGGGAATCAATATCTTTTGACTATAATGGATGTGTCTACTAGGTTTCCAGAGGTCATTCCAGTACGTAATATTACTGCTAAAAAGATTGTGGAGGAGTTACTTCAATTATTTTCTCGATATGGACTACCCACAGAAATACAATTGGATCAACGATCAAATTTTACGTCAAGGTTACTCAAAGAAGTTATGGATAGCTTAGGAATAAAACAATTTAAATCAACTGCGTGCCATCAAATATCGCAGGGAGCGTTAGAAATGTGGCACCAGACACTAAAGACAATGTTGAGGGCTTATTGTCAAGAATATCCAGAGGATTGGGATAAAGGAATTCCATTCTTACTGTTTGCAATTAGGGATGCACCTAATGAGTCAACCAAATTCAGTCATTTTAAACTAATTTTTGGTCATGAGGTAAGAGGACCCAGCGGTTGTGTGTGGATGATAGAAAGGTTAATGCAGTTACAAGAATGGACTCTTATCCAAACCCACGTTTGGAGGATTGCATTGAGATAGTGGGACAATCAGCTTTTATTTCCAAACTGGATTTACTTAAAGGTTACTGGCAGGTACCTTTATCCGAAAGGGCGAAGGATATTTCAGATTATGTGACCCCTACTGGTATATACCAATTCAAGTTATGCCATTTGGCATGAAAAGCGCCCCAGCCACATTTCAACGGTTAACGAACAAAGTAGTTTCAGGATGACCTAATTGTGCGGTATACATCGACGATCAAACATTTGAAACGTCTGATCGAGTTATTCAATCGACTTCAGGAGGCGGGTTTCGTGATAAACCTAGCCAAAAGTGAGAGTGGAAAAGCCCAAGTCACTTTCCTTGGCCATGCAATCGGACGGGGTCGAACGGTCCCACGGGATGTGAAAACAAAAGTTATTGGGGATACCCTCGACACGACGGGAAATAATGCGATTTCTTGGTATGAGTGGATTTTACGGGAAATTTGTACCGAATTTCAGCAGTGTGGTTGCTCCACTGACGGACTTGCTCCAGAAGCGTAACAAATCCCAGTGGACAGCAGAGTGTCAACAGGCATTTGACGGCCTAAAGGCTGTGTTAACCATTGTTCCTGCATTAGCCATCGCAAATTATATGAAACCATTCAAAGTGGCGGTTGATGCGAGTGATGTGGGTGTAGATGCGCTGCTTCTACAAGATGACGATGAAGAGCTAGAGCGGCCTATTGGTTATTTTTCAAATGAATTGAATTCTCACCAGAAGAAGTAATCAACAGCTGAGAAGAAGATGTTGAGTTTGTTGCTAGCTTTGCAACATTTTTACATTTATGTGATCAGCAATCCGTCTGACACCATTATATATACTGATCATAATCTGTTGATGTTTTTCGAGCGATTCCGGAATAACAATACAAGGCGGTTTCGCTGGAGTTTATTGTTACAGCCATTATATTTAAAAATAGTACATGTGGCAGGACGAAAAAACGTGATAGCTGATGCTTTGTCACGAATGTGACAAAGCATCAGGGTAGCATGGTGGTTAGCATAAGGGCAGCAGGGTAGCATGGTGGTTAGCATAAATGCTTCACAGCTCCAGGGTCCCAGGTTCGATTCCCGGCTGGGTCACTGTCTGTGTGGAGTCTGCACGTCCTCCCCCTGTGTGCGTGGGTTTCCTCCGGGTGCTCCGGTTTCCTCCCACAGTCCAAAGATGTGCGGGTTAGGTGGATTGGCCATGCTAAATTTCCCGTAGTGTCCTAATAAAAGTAAGGTTAAGGGGGGGGGGGGGGGGGTTGTTGGGTTATTGGTATAGGGTGGATACGTGGGTTTGAGTTGGATGATCATGGCTCGGCACAACATTGAGGGCCAAAGGGCCTGTTCTGTGCTGTACTGTTCTATTCGAATGCGATGAACAGAAGCAGTTTCAGTTGGAGGAAGAAGAGCAAAAATAAAATGGACTTATTATTATAACTGTTTGCGTGTGTTGTTTTTTTGAAATTAAAATGTATATTTACTGTGTGCATTTCATAAAGGATAGTGTAAAGTGAAACATGAAACCATCTTGAAATTCATGTTATTTTTCGTGGGGGGAGGTGTCACGTAAGAGTACCTTTAAGAAATGGGTGTTTAAGAAACGTACCTTTAAGAAATAGGTGTTTATCAGTGATGTCAGAGTGTGGTTGAGCTGAACTGTCTGTCAGCTTTCCACTTTCGTTTTAGGCTGTTTGCTGCAGGGTGTGTTTTAGTTTCCTTTTCAGAGCTGGATATCTGCAGTCACAGACAGAAAGGGTATTGGTCTCTCTCTCTGATGTCTAAAAACTGTAAATCGATCCTTTGGTGATTTAAAACTAATAACTGCTCTCAGTAGTGACTTTAACCTGATGTGCTTCTGTTAAAAGTTCTTTTAAAAGTCTTATGGATGTTAAAAGGACAGCTTAACGATTACTTAGTGTTGTATTAGTTGGGGGTTGTATTTCAATTAATGGTTGCTAAGATGTTCACTGTATGTTTTGTAAAGTCTGTTTTATCTTGAGTTCATAGAATAAACATTGTTTTGCTTTAAAAAATACTTTTCCATTTCTGCTGTACCACACCTGGAGAGTGGTCCGTGTGCTCCCCATACCACAATCTAGTAAACGCTATGGGTCAGGTGAACTCCATGATACAGTTTGGGGTTCTTTAAACCCTGGCCCATAGCAGGATGTCGTATTGTGTCTTACAGGACCAGCCAGAGATGGGGCCAGACCATCTGAAGCCCCCAGCCAATGCCAGAGCCGTTGCCCCCCCATTCTGTCGAGCACTGATGGGGAGAGCAGCCTGAACACCAGCGCATTGTCCGAGCTTCAGGTGACCCCGGATTTCGGGTCGGAGGAGGATACAGACTTTCCGTCACAGCTGTCCCCTACATGCTCCACCATCCCAGAGACTAAGGTGCTGGGTACTTCAGTGTAGAGGGTCCAGGGACACTATCTGATGCACACCATACATCGTATCCGGTACAGCACGTGGAGGTAGGAGCAGCCGAGGGCCAGACAGTCGGAGGGCAGGCAAGCCCGAGGAACCAGCTGCCGCCCAGACAGGTCCCGGGCTCCTGGAACATCCAGTCCCACCCACAGTGGAGTTGCAGTCAGAGACCCAGGGACAAGAGGAGAGTACGTCGGCTGGCTTCCAGCACCTGAAGGCGCAGTTGGAGGAGTCCATCCATGTGCAGGAGCAGCGTGTGGTGCCAGTTATGCCTGCCACCCAGGCCGACACCGCACCTCGGTGGCATCCTCAGTGGAGGCGACGGGAGCGAAGGTGTCAGATTTGGGTCAGAGTCAGCAAATCCTGGGACATTTGGCGCAGGCGGGGTCCGGTATCCAGCCATGTGCCAGAGCCACCTTGACATTGCAGCGGCGCTCCTCAGCGTGGCACAGTCACAACAGGCCATAGCTGAGAGCATAAGCAGCATTGCCCAGGCATTGGACTGCGTGCCACAAGCACTGGGCAGTGTGACCGAGCCCCAGAGGAACGCGACACAGACCCAGAGGGAAGTGGCCCAGCCAGAGGGGCGTGACCCAGACCCAGGGGGAGGTGTCCCAGTCCTAGAGGCAGGTGGCCCAAACCCAGTGGGAGGCAGCACAGTCTCAGAGGGACGGGACCCAGTCCCTGTGGGAGGCGGCACACTCTCAGAAGGATTTGGCCCAGTCACTGGCTGATGTGACACGGACCCTCAGGGTGGTGGCAGAGTCCCAGACAGAGATGGTCCACTCCTTGTGCTCCGTGGCCTCGAACGTGCATACACTGGTCGAGTCCAAAACGGCACTCCAGGACTGGCACGCAGGGAGCAAGGCAGCCTCAGGGGACGGCTCTGCATGCACCCCCATCCCATGGTGTAGCCCAGGGACCATCGGGTACCCCTGGGGAGGAGGAGGTGATGGGGCCCGTGCCGGTGACCTCCGCAGTAGAGGTGCTGGAACAGCGCAGCACCTCTGATTGCCCCTCCTATCCTTGGTGCATCTGGTGGGCAGCGGCAGAACAGGGCAGCATGATTCCACCCGGGACACCCGGGGAGCAGCCGGTCCCATCCAGGCCGGGTTGCCCCAGGAGACGTGTGCCAACCAGGGTCCTTGTCACAGGACAGGAATCAGAGAAGGCCGCCTCCACTCCTGCTGTACCGCCTGGGTAACTACCTACGTAGTATTGGGGCCCGTAAGGCCTGAATGTTAGACACCAGTTAAGTTGGTAGGGGTGCAGGACACCGTTTAGTTATAGGGGTTCGGCACAGACTGTATGCATTTGTTCACAATAAAATCTGTTAATACCGTTCAAACCTACCTCCGTGCTCTGTCTGATAGGTGTGGGTGTGAGTCTGTCAGTGCTGGCCAGTGGGAGTAGAGGGTGGGGGCTGTGCTCCCCACCCCGCTGTATGGGGATTGTTATAGTGGGTCTCCATGTCGGTCTGTGGCCCCTGGATAGGCGTCATCAGCCAGGACTGAAATGGGTAACCCCTGTCTCCAAGCAGCCAACCCCTCAAACATGCTGGGGATCATTGAGTGTGCCAGTATGAATCCATGGTGCATGCAGCCCGGGTACTGCACGTAGATACGCACACCAGCTGAACGTTCATAGTGTGGTAGCCCTTGCTGTTTGTGTAGAGCGGCCTGTCATCCACAGGTGATTGTAGCGCAATATGCATGACATTAATCGCCCCTGGACTCGAGGCATCATGGCA
This sequence comes from Scyliorhinus canicula, assembly GCF_902713615.1. Lineage (NCBI taxonomy): Eukaryota > Metazoa > Chordata > Chondrichthyes > Carcharhiniformes > Scyliorhinidae > Scyliorhinus > Scyliorhinus canicula. The sequence continues at coordinate 159,077,644 of NC_052158.1, read as the reverse complement.
ATAGCAGCGAACGACGCTGCCCAGGCATCCTGGGAGATGTGGTCCACATGGCACTGTATGTACTGCTGTGCCTGTCATGAAGGGCCTCCGTGATGGCATGGATGAACCTGTGCGCCATTGTCTGTGAGATCCCAGAAAAGTCACCACTCGGCAACTGGAACAACCCCATGGCAGAAAAGTTGGGCATGACCGTCACCTTGACAGTCACTGGGAGGGGGTGTCCACCGCCATACCCCAAGCGGTGCCAGGTTTGCCATCATCTGGCATATATGTTGCACTGTCTCTCTGCTCATCTGTAGACTCCACCTACATGCCCGGTCTGGCAGGTCTTCAAACAACATGTGGTTGCGGTATGTGCGGGGCACCTCCTCCTCCTCCTCAACCTGTTGGGCAGCCGGCCCTCCAGCCTTGCAGCGGCCACTGCCCCCTGAAGCCCATTCCTCTGTTGCAGCCTCTGCTTCCTCTCTGAATGGCCTTTGCTCAGTTGGCCGTAGGGTTTCTCGCAGGGCTGCGGCCGTCGCCACGGTAGCCAGTATCACGGGCTGGTGTCTGAAAGCCATTCTCTGCAGGAGGTGGAAGGCCAACATGTTAGCATGGCGCATACTCAAGTGCCTTTCCAGATACCATGGGCTACATGGTGGCCCCGGTTGGCACTGCGGGCTCCAATCATGCATGTCCACACCCCAACCTCTCCACACCTGCCCCAGCGGTATGCGGCCCCATCTGAAACGCCGGTCTTGGCACCCATCCCTGCTGCCAGGGGCACTGTTGGCTATCACTGCTGTCACTAGGTTCTGTCGTTGGTGCGGCCCTGAGTGGTCCCCCATGTGGGTGGATGCTGGTTCGGCAGTGTATTCGGGGGCAAGGGTAGGCGCACAATAAGGCCGGTGTCACGTTGTAGAAACAGGGGCCAGACTGTGTGGCCAGCAAGATGGCCACCATAATGGTGGTTAATGCCTGGGTCCTGTGGGAGAGGGGGGGGTGGACGGCTGGGCCCGCCCTCCCACTGCCCCCATTACCCTTCCCCTGGCAGAGCCCCCCCCCCCCACCCAAGTGTCCGAGCCGGGAGCCCACAGTCAGTCCATGCCATTTTCTATCTCCTCTCTCTCGCTTAACAGCCAGGACGACTGGTTCACGAATTTTACAACCGCAATTGAACCACGCCATCAGGAACTCGGCCCATCAGAGTCGGTGAATCGCAGATGCCCGGGAGCATCGGATGTCAGGCCCGCTAATTATAGTCTTACTGTACTTACAGTCCGCCCAGCGAGCGCTGCATTTACGCCATTTTGGGGGTGCCGAAGCATCCCAATTTGGATTCAAACCGGGATTTACCAAGATTTTGGTGTCGGATGATACTCTCCGACCAATCATATTTCACAATTTGGCGTTGCCAAATGGAGAATCCAGCCCCAGATTTCTGGTGCGGCCCGCGCCTGGGATTCTCCGTCTCGCTTGCCATTGGCAAATCCCCGGGCTTCCGACGCACGGGAGAATCCCGACAGTGGAGAGTCCAAATATGTGAACTCCGCTGGCACCAGCCAACGGTTCTCGTGGCAGCAGGGACAGGCGCCAGGATCGTGTGCACCAACAGGGCCTGATACCGACAGGGCATAGGTGTGGGTGGGGGAGGGACATGCCCGCAGCCGGGGCCACCATGTAGCCCACAGAACCTGGCTGGGCACGTGTGTATACGCAATGCTAACATGTTGGCCTTTCAACCTGAAGAAAGGTTGAGTAGATTAGGATTGTTTTCATTGGAAAGACGGAGATTGTTGGGGGACCTGATTGAGGTCGACAGAATTGTGAGAGGTATGGACATGGTGGATAGCAACAAGCTTTTTCCAAGAGTGGGGGTGTCAATTACAAGGAGTCACGATTTCAAGGTGAGAGGGGGAATGTTTTAGGGAGGTGTGCGTGGAAAGTTTATTATGCAGAGGGTGGTGGGTGCCTGGAACGCTTTGCCAGTGGAGGTGGTAGACGCCGGCACGATAGCATCATTTAAGATGCATCTAGACATGCATATGAACGGGCGGGAAACAGAGGGAAGTAGGTCCTTGGAAAATAGGAGACAAGTTTAGACAAAGGATCTGGATCGGTGCAGGCTGGGAGGGCTGAAGGGCCTGTCCCTGTGCTGTAATTTTCTTTGATGTGGAGATGCCGGCGTTGGACTGGGGTGACGACAGTCAGGAGTCTTACAACACCAGGTTAAAGTCCAACAGGTTTGTTTCAAACCCTAGCTTTCGGAGCACCGCCCCTTCCTCAGATGAATGAAGAGGTATGTTCCAGAAACATATAAAAATACAAATTCCAAGATGCCAGACAATGCTAAGAATCCGAGCATTTGCAGGTAATTAAATCTTCACAGATCCAGAGAAAGGGATAACCCCAGGTTAAAGAGGTGTTTATTGTCTCAAGCCAGGACAGTTGGTCGGGGATGATTGTAATGCGACATGAATCCCAGGTCCCAGTTCAGGCTGCACTTATGTGTGTGGAACTTGGCTATAAGTTTCTGCTCAGCGATTCTACGTTGTCGCGCATCCTAAAGGCCACCTTGGAGAACGCTTACCCGGAGATCAGAGGCTGAATGCCCTTAACTGCTGAAGTGTTCCCGACTGGAAGGGAACATTCCTGCCAGGTGATTGTCGCACAATGTCCGTTCATTCGTTGTCGCAGCATCTGCATGGACTCGCCAATGTACCACGCTTCGGGACAACCTTTCCTGCAGCATATGAGGTAGACAACATTGGCCGAGTCACACGAGTATGTACCGCGTACCTGGTGGGTGGTGTTCTCACTTGTAATAGTGGTATCCATGTCGATGATCTGGCACATCCTGCAGAGATTGCCATGGTAGTGTTGTGTGGTGTCGTGGTCTCTGTTCTGAAGGCTGGGTAGTTTGCTGCAAACATTGGTTTGTTTGAGGTTCATATTCCGGTAACTGTCCATTTTGGTGCTGGGACTACAGCAAAGCAGTATACCGACAACTCAACAACCAAGAACACTACAGATAGTTACCCGCAGTTCCGACAAGGAACACATCCGCCAACTCAATAGACTGATCAAGACCTTGGATCCAGACCTTCAGAGCACCCTACGTGCTCTCATCCCACGTGCTCCCCGCATTGGAGATCCCTACTGCCTCCCGAAAATACACAAGGCCAACACACCAGGCCGTCCTATCCTTTCAGGCAATGGGAACCTGTGTGAGAACCTGTCTGGCTACATCGAGGGCATCTTGAAACCCATCGTACAAGGTACACCCAGCTTCTGTCGCAACACGACGGACTTGCTGCAGAAACTGCGGGTTAGGTGGATTGGCCATGCTAAATTGCCCATAGTGTCCTAATAAAAGTAAGGTTAAGGGGGGGGGGGTTGTTGGGTTAAGGGTATAGGGTGGATACGTGGGTTTGAGTAGGGTGATCATGGCTCGGCACAACATTGAGGGCCGAAGGGCCTGTTCTGTGCTGTACTGTTCTATGTTCTATGTAAACTGAGTCCCCACCGATCAGTTGAACCAATAACATTCCTCGCCCAATGAAGTTCTCGGCACTCTACACTAGCATTCCCGATGACGACGGCATTGCTGCAACAGCCTCAGTCTTCAACACCGACAACTGCCAACCTCCAGACACAATTCTGCAACTCATCCGCTTCATTCTGGATCACAATGTCTTCACGTTCAACAACAAATTCTTCATCCAGACGCACGGAACAGCCATGGGGGCCAAATTCGCACCTCAATATGCCAACATCTTCATGCACAAGTTTGAACAAGACCTCCTCACCACACAAGACCTTCAACCGACGTTACACGTCAGATACATCGATGATATTTTCTTCCTTTGGACCCACGGCGAAGAATCATTGAAAAGACTACACGATGACATCAATAAGTTCCATACCACTATTAGACTCACCATGGACTACTCTCCAAAATTAGTTGCAGTCTTGGACACACTCGTCTCCATGAAGGACGGTCACCTCAGCACTTTGCTTTACCGCAAGCCCATGGATAACCTCACGATGCTCCACTTCTCCAGCTTCCACCCGAAACACATTAAAGAAGCCACCCCCCCCCCCCCATAGTTAAGCCCTCCGGAAACACAGGATCTGCTCAGATGAGGAGGAGCGCAACGGACATCTACAGACGCTGAAAGATACCCTTATACCCTTGTTCGAACGGCAAATGGTGCGCGACTAATCGATCAACAGTTCCAACGTTGCCACAGCAAAAAACCGCACCGACCTCCTCAGAAGACAAACACGGGACACAACCGACAGAGTACCCTTTGTCGTTCTGTACTTTCTCGGAGCCGAGAAACTACAACATCTCCTTCACAGCCTTCAACGCATCATCGATGAAGATGAACATCTTGCCAAGGTCATCCCCACACCCCACTATTTGCCTTCAAACAACCGCGCAACCTCAAACAAACCATTGTTTGCAGCAAACTACCCAGCATTCAGAACAGAGACCACAACACTACACAACCCTGCCATGGCAATCTCTGCAAGACATGTCAGATCATCGACATGGATACCACCGTTACACGTGAGAGCACCACCCACCAGGTACGCGGTATATACTCGCGCGACTCGGCCAATGTTGTCTACCTCATACGCTGCAGGAAAGGATGTCCTGAAGTGTGATACATTGGCGAGACCATGCAGACGCTGCTACAATGAATGAACGGACATTGCGCAACAATCACCAGGCAGGAATGTTCCCTTCTAGTCGGGGAACACTTCAGCAGTCAAGGGCATTCAGCCTCTGATCTCCGGGTAAGCGTCCTCCAAGATGGCCTTCAGGACGCGCGACAATGCAGAATCGCTGTGCAGAAACTTATAGCCAAGTTCCACACACATGAGTGCGGCTGCACCGGGACCTGGGATTCATGTCACATTACATTCATTCCCCACCATCTGGCCTGGGCTTGCGAAATCCTACCAACTGTCCTGGCTTGAGACAATTCATACCTCTTTAACCTGGAGTTGCCCCTACCTCTGGATCTGTAAAGATTTAATTACCTGCAAATGCTCGGATTCTAAGCATTGTCTGGCATCTTTGAATTTGTCTATATATATGTTTCTGGAACATACCTCTTCATTCACCTGAGGAAGGAGCAAGTGCTCCGAAAGCTAGAGTTTGAAACAAACCTGTTGGACTTTAACCTGGTGTTGTAAGACTTCTTACTGTAATTTTCTTTGTTCTTTATTCTTTCACCCCCTGCATGAATGGCATTCGGACACCAAACCATCATGCTGGCCGCTGTGGTGATGGCCGCACTCTGCAAGATCCTTTGCAGCAGCATGGGCGGGTGCTCCTTGGAGAGGAGGGTTAATCTTCAGCACAGGAGCACGCTGCAGAGTGGCAGGTGGAGGACGCAGAGGCTGGAGGGCCGGCCACCCAACTGGCCGAGGAGGAGGAGGAGGTGGATGATAGCGCTACATGAGGGACCGCATGTCATTCCAGGACCTGCCGCACCTGGCATGCAGGCGGAGATTGCGGATGAGCAGAGGGGCTGGCACCACACGGGTATGGGGAGGACACCCGCTTCTGTTGACTGTCAAGGTTATGGTTTCCCTGAACTTTTATTCGAGGGGTTTGTTCCAGTCACTGAGTGGGGAACTGTCCGGGATCACGCAGGCATCGCCACATAAGTGCATCCACGCCATCATGGACAACCGATATGCACACGCGGAGCAGTACATCCTGTTCCATGTGGATTGCGACCACCAGGATGCCTGGGCAGCGAAGGTTTATACCAACAAAAAGGAAGGACGGTAGAAAGAGGGAAATTCCACCATGGATATCTAAGGAAATAAGGGAGAGTATCAAATTGAAGGAAAAAGCATACAAAGTGGCAAAGATTTGTGGGAGACTACAGGACCGGGAAATCTTTAGGGGGGAACAGAAAGCTACTAAAAAAGCTATAAAGAAGAGTAAGATAGAGTATGAGAGTAAACTTGCTCAGAATATAAAAACAGACAGTAAAAGTTTTTACAGATATATAAAACAAAAGAGAGTGGCTAAGCTAAATATTGGTCCTTTAGAGGATGAGAAGGGAGTTTTAATAATGGGAGATGAGGAGATTGCTGAGGAACTGAACGGGTTTTTTGGGTTGGTCTTCACAGTGGAAGACATAAATAACATGCCAGTGACTGATAGAAATGAGGCTGCGACAGGTGAGGACCTTGAGAGGATTGTTATCACTAAGGAGGTAGTGATGGACAAGCTAATGGGGCTAAAGGTAGTCAAGTCTCCTGGCCCTGATGGAATGCACCCCAGAGTGCTAAAAGAGATGGCTAGGAAAATTGCAGATGCACGAGTGACGATTTACCAAAATTCGCTAGACTCTGGGGTGGGCTCGGTGGATTGGAAATTAGCAAACGTGACACCACTGTTTAAAAATGAGGTAGGCAGAGAGCGGGTAATTATAGGTCAGTGAGCTTAACTTCGGTAGTAGTGAAGATGCTGGAATCTATCATCAAGGAAGAACTAGCGAGGCACCTTGATAGAAATTGTCCCATTGGGCAGACGCAGTATGGGTTCATAAAGGGCAGGTCGTGCCTAACTAATTTAGTGGAATTTTTTGAGGACATTACCAGTATAGTAGATAACGGGGAGCCAATGGATGTGGCATATCTGGATTTCCAGAAAGCCTTTGACAAGGTGCCACACAAAAGGTTGCTGCAGAAGATAAAGATGCATAGCATTAAGGGTAAAGTAGTAGCATGGATAGAGGATTGGTTAATTAATAGAAAGCAAAGAGTGGGGATAAATGGGTGTTTCTCTGGTTGGAAATAAGTAGCTAGTGGTGTCCCTCAGGGATCCGTGTTGGGTCCACAATTGTTCTCAATTTATATAGATGATTTGGAGTTGGGGACCAAGGGCAATGTGTCCAAGTTTGCAGATGACATTAAGATGAGTGGTAAAGCGAAATGTGCAGAGGATACTGGAAGTCTGCAGATGGATTTGGACAGGTTAATGAATGGGCTAGGGTCTGGCAGATGGAATCCAATGTTGAAAAATGTGAGGTTATACATTTTGGTAGGAATAACAGCAAACGGGATTATTATTTAAACGATAAAATATTACAGCATGCTGCTGTGCAGAGAGACCTGGATGTGCTAGTGCGTGAGTCACAGAAAGCAGGTTTACAGGTGAAACAGGTGATTAAGAAGGCAAATGGAATGTTGTCCTTCATTGCTAGAGGGATGGAGTTTAAGACTAGGGAGGTTATGCTGCAATTGTATAAGGTGTTAGTGAGGCCACACCTGGAGTATTGTGTTCAGTTTTGGTATCCTTACTTGAAAAAGGACGTACTGGCACTGGAGGGTGTGCAGAAGAGATTCACTAGATTAATCCCAGAGCTGAAGGGGTTGGATTACGAGGACATGTCGAATAGCCTGGGACTGTAGTCGTTGGAATTTAGAAGGATGAGTGGGGATCTTCTAGAAACATATAAAATTATGAAGGGAATAGATAGGATAGATGCGGGCAGGTTGTTTCCACTGGCGGGTGAAAGCAGAACTAGGGGGCATAGCCTCAAAATAAGGGGAAGTAGATTTAGGACTGAGATTAGGAGGAACTTCTTCACCCAAAGGGTTGTGAATCTATGGAATTCCTTGCCCAGTGAAGCAGTTGAGGCTTCTTCATTAAATGTTTTTAAGATAAAGATAGATAGTGTTTTGTAGAATAAAGGATTAAAAGTCATGGTGTTCGTGCCGGAAAGTGGAGCTGAGTCCACAAAAGATCAGCCATGCTCTCGTTGAATGGTGGAGCAGGCTCGAGGGGCCAGATGGCCTACTCCTGCTCCTAGTTCTTATGTTCTTATGTTTCCTCTTGAATCTCGAACGAGAGGTCACTGCTTTAAAAAAAGGTCGCCAATTTAAGACAGAGATGGGGAGAATATTTTCTCTCTCAGTGGGTTCTTAGCCTTTGGCACTGTTCCTCAAAGGAGGGTGGAGACAGAATATTTGAAAATTTGAAGGAGGAGGTGAATAGGTTCTTGATAAGCAAGGTGGTGACTGATCATTGGGTTTCGGCAGGAATGTAGAGTTGAGGTGAAAATCTTACCAACCAAACGGCAGCACGGTCATGCAGTGGTTAGCATTGCGACTTCATGGCGCCGAAGTCCCAGGTTCGATCCTGGGTCACTGTTCCTGTGGATTTTGCACATCCCCACCATGGTTGCGTGGGTTTCACCCCCAAAACCCAAAGATGTGCAGGGTAGGCCGATTGGACGTGCTAAATTTCCCCTCAATTGGATACTCTAAATTTATTTTTAAAAATCATACCAGCCATGATCTTATTGAATGGTGGAGAAGGCTCGAAGGGCCTTTTGGTGTACCCCGTGCCTAATTCGTATGTCGTTTTGTACATATATTCATACCAAGTGTCCATTAAAAGACGAAAAGAGACATTTATCGAGTATCAGTTTCTTATTATTAATAAATATGTTCAGCATTTAAATCAACAAAAAGTGTTCCTCAGACCAATGGTTCCAGCCTTGCGCTGTGTTGCATTCCATCCTAGATTGCTACTACTACAATCGACTAGAACAACGATTGTGTATCTGAAAGGAAAACCAATTTACTTCCTCAGTGTCGTAAAATTTCTCATAATTTCAAATCATCATTCAATTAAAAACAAAATCCTGTTGACTTCTTTATCTAGCATAAGTGCGATGGACGTCTGGCTTCCTTTAGTACGATAGTCATCTATGAATCTATAATTTTCCTCTTCTACTCGTGATCTGCTTCCTCGTGTTCTCCTCTGGTCTGAGTAAGACAATGTAACATTTTGGAGCAAAGATGCAGCTCAGTAATCCGAAACTCGATGCCAAGATTGCGAATATTTCCACGGCCACCGTGTATTTTCCGGGAGTGCTTATGTAGGCTGGGATGAAAGTTACCCAAACTGCAAAAAAGATCAGCATGCTGAAGGTAATAAATTTAGCTTCGTTGTACTTGTCCGGTAAGGCCCGGGCCAAGAAGGCTAAAAGTAAACATATACCCGCTAAGAGTCCGATGTAACCGAACACACAGCAGAAAGCAACTGTGGAACCCACATCACACTCAAGGATAATCTTTGCACTTTGATACTTGGTGTTTTTAGATGGGAGAGGGGGAGATGTCACCAACCAGATCACACATATTATAATTTGAATCAATGTGCAGAGGAAGACGATTGATCTTTGTTGTTTGGGTCCAAACCATTTCATCACATTACTGGCCGGGAGCGTTGCTTTAAATGCCATCAGGACGACCAGAGTTTTGCTGAGAATACAGGAAATGCACAGAACAAAGCTCACCCCAAACACAGTGTGGCGCACCATACATGACCATGGTGTTGGCTGCCCAATGAATGCAATGGAGCACAAAAAGCAGAGTATTAATGAGATTAACAGAAGGAAACTTAGCTCCGAATTGTTGGCCCTTACAATGGGAGTGTTTAGGAAATATAAGAAAACAGCTGCAACAACTCCTGTGATACAAGCTCCAAACAGTGAAATTGCTACGAGTGCTATTCCCATGGTGGAGTGGAAGGAGAGGAACTCAATCTCTTTTGGAATGCATTGATTTCTTGCCTTGTTGGACCAGTAATCTCTGGGGCATTTGGTACATTCTGAAGAATCTGTGAAAGAATCAGGTCAATTTAACATCAGTTGTAGAATGAAATATTATGCGTAATTGTTCTGACATTATCAGTCTGTACGAATTGTTCAGTCATGCTCTGCAATGTTTGTAGTTATGTTAAAGTTGTCTACCTGTTTGATTGCTAATCTCTCCTTCAGAACATGGCAAACAGTCAAAGCAACAGATTGGTTGCCCTTTTCGAGCGCCCTTTCGTGTTCCCACTGGACAAATGCCACTGCATATTGATATTGGTACCTGTGGAGATTGCAAAATCCACTCTGAAAAACAGCCTGCATTTAAAACCTTCCCTTAATATGTCAGGAATATTGGATTCATTAATTTTACGCTCAGAGCATCTCGTTTGCATTGCTTATTCAACCTTTATAAGGTCTAGAGCGTTTGTCGATCAACATATCTGTGGAATGACTGGAGTTGCAAGTAACATAGAAACGTAGAAAATAGGAGTCGGCCGATCCATGCGGCCCTTCGGCCATTCATTATGATAAAGGCTGGTCATTCAATGCATTAACCAAATACTGATTCCCCCATATACTTTGATCCACTTCGCCCTATGTGGTAAGTTTAACTGCTTATTTAAGACAATGCACTATTTTGCCCTCACCTACTTCCTGTGGTAACGAATTCCACAGGCTCACGACTCTCTTGGTAAAGAGACTTCACCTGAACCCTGAACTTCTAGTTCTGTTAGAATGTTCTAGGTTTCTACGAGATTACTCCTCATTCTTCTGAACTCCAGCAAATACAATCCTACCCGATTCAATCTCCCCTGATACGCCAGTCCCGCCATCCCAGGAAAGAGTCTGGAAAATCTTTGCTGCACTCCCTCTAGGTAACAATATCAAAACAGCACCGAATATTCCAGGTGTGACCTCACCATGGCCCGATATAGTTGCAGCAAGTGACCCTCCATCCTGTTTTCGGATCATCTCGCAATGAAGGACAGTAAGAAATGTGCCTTCTTTACTGCCTGCTGTATCTGTCTGCTCACCTTCAGTAACTGATGTGTGGTAACACCGAGGTCTCGTTGTACATTCCCCTCTCCTAACTTATGGCCATTCCGATAATAGTCTGCCTTCTCGTTTTTGTTACCAAAGTGGATGACTTCACGTTTATCCAAATTATACTGCATCTACCATTCCTTTGCCCACTCACTTTCAACGTATCCAATTCCCATTGAAGAATCTCTGCATGCTCCTCACAGCTCACTTTGCCACCCGACCTGATGTCATATGCAAATTTGGGGATTTTGCATTTTGTTCCCTCATCTAAATCATTAATATTTATTGTGAATAGCTGGGGACCTAGCACCAATCTCTGTGGTACCTCACTAGTCACTGGATGACAATTTGAAAAATAACTATTTATTCCTAATCTTTGTTTCCTGTCCCCAAATAGTTTTCTATCCATCGAAATTCACTACCCCTAATAGCAGGCACTTTAATTTTACACGCTAATCTCTGATGCGGGACCTTGTCAAAAGCCACATCCACAGGCTCCCCTTCTACTAGTTATATCATCAAAGAATGATTCTATGACTCCCAGAAGATGGCCACCAATGAACCCATCATTTCTGGACCCACTTCCTTAAGTTCTCTGGGACGTAGATTACCAGGCCCTGGATATTTGTAAGTTTCAATCCAATCAACTTCCGCAACAACATTTCTCTAATAACATCAATCTCCTTCAGCCCCCCCCCCCCACCTCACTAAACTCTGCGTACCCCAACAGTTCTGGTATCTGAATTGTGTCCTCTTTTGTGAAAACTGAACCAAAATATATGTTCAGTTCCTCCGACATTTCTTTGTTCCCTATTATATATTCCCCTGTTCCTGACTGAAAGGTACCTACGTTTGAACTCACCAATCTTTTTATCTTCACACACCTATAGAAACTTTCAGTCAGTTTTTATGTTCCCTGGAAGCTTACTCTAGTCCATTAATTTCCGCTTCTTTATCAAACGAATAACAAGTCGTAAACAAACTTTCAAGATAAAGGAGCTTCACTGTGGAATGTACACACTAATCATCCAGGGTGTGAGGTTTGCGAGGAAGGACGGTAGTTATCCATGATCACTGAGAAGATATTGATGCGCTTTCTTCGTCAACCCTTTCAATACGTGTGCTCCCAAAATACTTTTGAATGAGGAACTTAAACTATTTTTACTTACCATCCATGAAGGAATAGCGAGAAATCTTCAAGCAACGCTAGGGAGTGACTTGGAAGTGAACTTGGTGGTGATGGGTTTCCCATGCTTTATCCGCCATTGCCCGCCTCTGCACGAAATGTGCGAGATGCTGCCGAAAAGCTCTTGTGAGCTTTCTGCACCCACAGTGCGCTATTGTTGCGCCTCGTGTTTGAGGTGCTATCTTATGGACCGCCATGTCTTAGTCATAGCCACATGCAGGGGAAAACATTAAATTGACAACTTATCGTGAAATTATGTGGTTTTGCAATCATTAGAAAAGTCCTTAATAAAAGCAGAAATTGTTGGAGAATCTGAGCAGGATTGACTCCATCTGTGGAGAGAAGGGAGCTCACGTGCCGAGTCTGGATTACTCTTTGTCAAAATCCTTACCCTGTTTTGGGATCCATGCCAAACAATTCTACTTTCATTCAACACGAATTCTTCGCCTTCCGGCAACGCTGCATCGTAATATCCAACGTTAACAAACTGCACCGACCCATCAACGCCCTGCTGCCAATTTATCACGTCATAGGAGGCAACAGGATCTCCGTTCTTATCGAAGCTCACTTCCTCGCCAAACTGGGTTGTGAAGCGGATTTCCTTCAGGTAGTGTAAAAGCTTTAAACACAGAAAAACAATTCCATTCTACAGCACTGTAAGTCGTTCATAAGTCCGCCACACGTCTGATCAATTATTTAATCACGAATTAAAACATCACAAAGTTATGAGATTCTAATTTCTAAATAAAATCATTTTAAATAACCATCCTAAGAAACAAAGGCTACATTTTGCGTCGCACGGATAAGCAGATCTTTCCTCACCTGCCAGGGGAGAATGCGGGATCCTTGGCCGCACGTCATATTGATAAATGGGCCTTTCCCATTTTCGCACGATTTTAAATTGTGAAGAGCGTGAGCTATCGCATATACTGCTTTGTACACATTGTGCGAAATTCGCAATTGTGATACATCGGTGTATGCATTTTGAATGGTCTCCAAGCTTTCTAAACCTGTGCATGGTTTGTAAGGAGATGTTTCTTTTTCTAGGCTCTGGTTTGAGAATTTAACGCGACACCCAAAAACATCCCGCCAGAGTTCTTCCACAAAGGGATTGTCTGGTGTTCTGGAAGGGTGGAGTTTGACTAGAAACTCCCTCAGTCTTGGGATTTCCGCTCTCCGAATTCCAAATCCGATTGTTCCAGAAAATATTTCCTGTGTTTCTTTAGTCCATAATCTGACAGATGTGATCCAGGCTTCACTTGCAATCAGCTGAATGTCCGTTATGTTGTGCCGCCTGAGTTCTATTGCTAAAGACTTTGTCGCATGCTCAAGAGAAAATATTATGACCACCTTAGCAGTGGACTTTTTAATAGTCTCTATAACCCCAAGCAATTTGATTCTGGTGCTTTCCGGAGACATAAACTCAATAAAGGCGATACATGTTTCGAACTTAGAAACTTCTTCAATAAAGGATATTATGGCAAATCGGCCATATTCACTGTCTTCTGTTACAATCCCAACCCAAATCCATTTAAAGCGCTGCACCAGTTTCACCAACGCTTTGACTTGAACGCCGTCACTGGGAATTGTCCTGAAGAAAGTTGGGAATTCGCGCTTATCACTCAGACAGGTACAAGACGAAGCATAGCTGACCTAGAATTTAATACAGGTTTTTAATTATAGCGCAAACACATTTTGCCATCCAGCAGGACCCTAGGACTAATCAATGAGAAATTAAAGTATTGATCTGGGTCCAGTCATAATGCCATGGACTATAATTTTCACAGTAGACCAAGGCAGGCCAGCAGCACGGTTCAATTCCCGTACCAGCCTCCCCGAACAGGCGCCGGAATGTGGCGACTACGGGCTTTTCAAAGTAACTTCATTTGAAGCCTACTTGTGACAATAAGCGATTTTCATTTCATTAAAGGAAATGCAACCGGAGAGTGGAAGGTGACAAATAACTCGATGATCAGCAGACATATAACAGAAATTTGGGGGAAATATGCTTTGTCAGAAGCAAGCAGGATCACGTTCAAAAAGAAATTGGTATATGATCCAACATCGTTGGTTTCACACAGTGACCCAAAGGCAATATCGCTCAGCTTGTATCATTCCAAACCGCATTTTGTTTTCGGACCCAGCCGATGTGGAGCACCGAGCTACATAGAAATCAGATCAAATTGGCCCGTGAAACGTTGACAAATCAACCCCCCTGCGGTATTTTACTCGCGATTGCGTTTGGATTGTATTTCTTACATCACGAGCTGTTATGCAATGTGTGATTGTATGAAATGAGGATTTGTGACGAGGAATGGCTTCGGTAGCATATTGTAGCGACAATGCTACCGGCAATACAGAATAAATCAAACTCAGCCACTCTAACAGGTGTTCCGAAAATGCCTCTGGTCGATGATTGGGGGCACATATTTAAATATACACTTGTTCTGCACCCATGGGACATTGAGTCAACGTGCTTTAATCTATGAAGTTAAGTAATCAATTAATCATACCAGGCCTATATTGAAGGGAGCCAACAAACGTGAGGCGGCAATGGACTGTGAAGATGATGCATCTCCCACAATGATGGGTACTATCGGAGTGGCCGCACATCTGTAACTGGATTCGGTCTCATCCTCCTCGTTCAGTAGTTTGAGGGTTCCTTTCAGCGAATCGGAGTGTGTATGGCAGCTGTCAAATATCTTATAGCCCAATGTTACATTAGGAAGCAGCTTTGGATTCCTGTTTATTTCTTCTATTGCGAAGATCATCGTCTGGACCCAGCGCAACTCTCTTTGCCGGAGCCTATGAAATAAACATTGGCATATTGAGTGTGGAAGCACGTTATAACCAACTTGTTTTTTTTAAAGGCCTGATGAAGGGCTATCGACCCGATACGTTTAATCTGATTACCGCTCCATCGATCCTATCAGGTCTGCTGAGCATTTCCATTATTTTAGTGCACATTTCCAGCATCTTCAGTGTTTTGATATTTTACAATTTTAGGTCGGTCTTTAGCCGTCTAGTAAAACATTGCAGTAAAAATAAAACAAATTTACGACTGCAGTTTACTATAAATGTTGACCGATTCTTTAAATGGGATCTGTTCACTCATAATAATAATAATCACTTATTGTCACAAGTAGGCTTCAATGAAGTTACTGTGAAAAGGCCCTAGTCGCCACATTCCGCCGCCTGTTCGGGGAGGCCGGTACGGGATGTATTAAACTGTATATCCATATTCTGCTCCTTTCTGAGGCGGAGCATAGTTCATTTTCATAGAGGTTACACATCTAGCTTGAAAAAAATCTTCTGTTAGTTTTTTGCTTCGTCCACATTCTGTTACCCGAATTCATACGGAAAATTTAAGCATTTTGTTTAATGGGCGGCAGCGCAAAACGGATGGAACCGCCTCAGCTGCCATTTCTAGGCTCCCGAAGTTACGGGAATTGAAATTGGGCACTGAGAGCAGGAGACCAATTCGATTGTTCTATTCTAGGTCCAAGTTGAAAGTCTGTCTAATTTCTGATAGGTTGTCATCTGCTTACATTATTCTCCAAACTAGAGGTATTCCTGGCGAGAAGAAACCAACAGTGAAATAAAGTGGAAAGGATAAAGCTAACCCAAGTGAGAAAATCTAAAGACAAGTGACTTTGAAAGTAAATACACGAGCATATCAATGTAGAGCATTAACAGTACATAGCTGTCCTAGATTCAAAAATGAGTACGGAAAATGTTAGAAATACTCAGAAGCAACTAGGAAACACACCCCAGAAGAAGCAGAGGTGAATCATTGGGTCTGGACTTTCCATCATCATTCAGTCGCTAAGAATCTGATGATCCTTTAAAAATCTCTGGTCTTATTGCACAAAGTTAACGTAGGCTTTCTCTCCAAGTACTAGTTTGGCTTTCCATTGCAATCCTTACAACTGTAACATTCTGCCCTCATGTCATTCTGTTTCTAATGCCGAAAACCATTTCCCTGATGGTACAGAAACAATCGCGCTCGACCACTCGAATGCGCCCACTGAAACCCAAGCATGTCGACAGATTATAGAACTACCGAAATTTAAATATGATGGCTTCCCTGGTTCAAGAATTGCGTGTTATTTAAGAAAGGGAGTTTTGATCGTATTCGGAAAACAATCCTATTCAGACTGATGAGCTTACTTACAGAAAGCAGCGCATTGGCTGAGGTTTAGAACGAAATGTGTTCTCATCTGGCGTTGTTCCGAAATGTATTGGAAATAAACCACCCAGAACAATATCTCCATTTTGAGAGACTCCGGAATTGAACCTTTCCCGCTGCTTGCACGTAGGTTGAATTTCTAAACTCAACTTCGTGAGTGAGAGGAGGAACAGAAGCGTCCAAATAGCAAGCGACCGCATAATCAAATCAAACAATAGCGCTCTCCAGATCTCTGGAGGACATAACGCTTGTGTTCGCCTGGTAGACAATTTATATACTAGGGAGAGCCGTGCTCTGCATTCGCCAGATTGGAATATCCCAAAGAAGGTTCCTCCCCATTGGTGATGCGAGATAACAAGCGGTGAGATTATTGGAAAATGCTTGAGGCAACTTCTCCGTCTTCTGGAGTATAATCAAATTCTGAGTGTTATTATTAATGTTGATGATGTGGCAATTATTCATAATTTATTGAAGCGATGCTGTGTTCTCATTACTTTTCGGCAACAGTTAATAACTTTTCAAAGATGGCAATGTTTAAGCACACGTTTCGAAACATCTGCGGACGGACTTGATGCCAATTTATATACAACGTTTTTTTTAACCCGCTGGATTATTTATTGGAGTTGAGAACATTTGTTGGTTGTTATCACATGGCTTATCCAGGCTGTACAGCATTTTGTATGGCTTCATTCTACTGAAGCATTGGGAAATGTCACATTTAGCACTGACTGATGTTATCTACACGCAGCTTCCTGGCATGCAGACAATGAGGAAATGGGTGACTACCAGGAAAGCATGAAGGGCCTGGCAGCCCTGAATGAGTCTTATTGTATCACCCTCTCCAACCAGCATTCATCTGTGAATACTTCAAGAAACATAGGAATTAGGAGCTGAAGTCGGCAATTCAGCCCTTCGAGCCTGAATTCAATCAGATCACGACTGATCTCTTCCTGGTCTCAAATCCATCTCCCTACTTGTTCCCCATATCCCTTTGGGCCGTTTTAAAGTTCGAAATATATCTACCTCCTTCTTGAAACCATTTAATGACTGTTGTGGAAATTATACGTCAGCACTTCGAGTTTTCGCCGCAGGTCCTTTAATTAAACACAAAGTTCGTGGAGGGTTGGAGAGACCGCAGTCATTCCAAATGCCCCACTTTACAGAGGTAAAAGCAGACAATTTATATGATACAGTAAGCAATATCTGGGACAGAAAGCATTCTTTAGATTAGCAGGACCCAGAAAACAGAGCAAGCAAGAATTAGATTTTGATAACAGGGCCTTGGGTTCCTTGCCGAAGTAAAATAAAAATTATATGCTGTGAGCAAAACAATGTGCAGTTGGAGGCTTGTTTACATTGTATGACCTGCTGACTATTTCATACAGAACTCTTGACTGAAATAAGTCTAAATATCCATCATGCTTTCCAAGTGCCTATTTCCACGAAATATAATCAAGCACCAGGCAGCAAAATTAATACAGGGTATTAGGCCAACTAATCCACAAACTAAAGTGCCTTCTACAATGACAAAGATTCCACCGCACTGTGGGGCAGTGAGTTCCACAAATTCACCACCCACTGCGTGAAGTAGAGCCTCCTCATCTCCGTTCTAAATCTACTGCCTCTCAACCTATATCTGTGACCTCTAATTCTAGATTGCCCTGCATGGAGGAACATTGGGTCAACCTTTACTTTATCAATCCCTTTTAGTCTTCTATATATCTCGATCAGACCCACTCTCACCCGGAGGCCTTGTTTATTGTGGCCGGAGACTTCAACAAGGCCAGCCACAAAAGTGTACTGCCCAAACTCCACCAGAACATCTCCTGTCCCACCAGGGGCGACAACACTCTTGACCACTGCTACTCAAAAATCAAGGGCGCCTACCATTCCATCCCCCGACCGCACTTTGGGAAATCAGACCATAAGACAGTGCTCCTTCTCCCGGCAGACAAGGAGAAACTCAAGCGGGAGAATCCAGCTAAGAAGGTTGTGCAGTGCTGGTCCGAGGAGACAGAAGAGCTCTTACGTGACTGCTTAGAGGCAGTGGACTGGTCCATATTTAAGAACTCAGCGACGAACTCAAATGAGTATGACACAACCTTCACAGACTTCATCAGCAAATGTGTGGGCGACTGCATGCCAAAGAAAGCACTCCGTACGTTCCCCAATTGGATACCATGGCTCAATCATGAGATTGACTCCCTACTGAAGGACAGATCTGAGGCGTTCAAGGCAGACGACCCTGACCTATACTAGAAATCACGGTACGACCTCTGCAAAGCCAATTGAAATGCCAAGAGAAAATATCAAACCAAGCTAGAGTCACAGACAGACGCTCGGCGGTTGTGGTAAGGACTAAGCAACATAACGGGCTCCAAAAGAAGCTGAGCAGTATCTCTGGCAACAGCGCACCCCTCCCCGATGAACTCGATGCATTCTATGCTCGGTTCGAGCAGGTAACCAACAATCCACTGTCGAGTGTCTCAGCAGCCCATAATTCACCCATACCCACCATCACAGCTTCCGAAGTCAAATCGGCCTTCCTGAGAGTGACACCTCAGAAGGCGACGGGCCCGGACGGGATCCCTGGTCGTGCATGCGGAGCCTGCTGGGACCAGCTGGCAGAGGTATTCACAGATATCTTTAACCTGTCCCTACTCCACTCCGAGGTCCCTACCTGCTTCAGAAAGACCACCATCATACCGATACCAAAGAAAAACCAGGCAACGTGCCTCAATAACTGCCGTCCAGTGGCCCTTACTTCAGTCAGAGTGAAGCGCTTCGAGAGGTTGATCATGAAGCACATCACCTCTATACTCCCAAAACGCCTTGATCCACGGCAATTCACATATCATTGCAATCGGTCCACATCAGACGCCATTTCCCTGGCCCTACACTCATCCCTAGAGCATCTCGAAAACAGGACTCCTACACCAGATTCCTATTTATTCACTACAGCTCCGCCTTCAACATCATAATGCCAGCCAAGCTCATATCAAAACTCCAAAACCTAAGACTTGGCTCACCAGTCTGCAACTGGATCCTGGATTTTCTGACCAACAGACCACAATAAGTAAGAATGAACAACAACACCTCCTCCACAATAGTCCTCAATACCCGGGTCCCGCAAGGCTACGTACTTAGCCACCTACTCTACTCCCTGTACACACATGACTGCGTGGCAAAACTTGGTTCCAAATCCATCTATCAGTTTGCTGACGATACGACCATAGTGGGCGGGATCTCCAATAACGACGAGTCAGAACCTAGTGGAATGGTATAGCGACAACAATCTCTCCCTCAATGCCAGCAAAACTAAAGAGCTGGCCATTGACTTGAGGAAGCAAAGTACTGTATACACGGTATC